>NW_019525069.1:573451-619887 GCF_002814215.2 Seriola lalandi dorsalis | reverse complement strand
CCCCCCCCCCGCGCCACTACCCCCACTGCTTCCCCGACTCTCCCAAGTGTTGTGTGTTGTCCCTGGCCTCCACAATGAGGAGGAGGTGGGCACAGGGCCGTGGAGCACAGCCGCCACCACCAGCATCGCCTCTGAAGGATAATGCTGTTTATTGCATTTGTCAGGCGAGCGCTGCAATACTTTGTAAGTCTATTGCCCACTTACTGCCATGTACTTTAAGCTGCTACTGATGTGCCTCTTTTGTGTGGTTCTGCTTGTGTTATTTGGCAAATTGACTCATGGCTGAAGGTTGGAAACAGACCTCAAAGAATTATAACGTGTTACATTCTCCTGCTCTTTCTCCCTTTCTGTCTCCATTTCACCTTTTTTTTTCCTTCCTTTCTTTCATCCCAACAAATATTTTCCCTCTCTCCATTTATCCACCACTTTCTCCCCTTTTTCATTCAAATAGCTAAAGACTGGACTAGCACTGATGATTCAAAATAAGTAATTCCATTAAATGCTTTTTTTTAAGCCACAGGAGCCCTATATGAGCCCCAGTGTACCATTATTGATGATGTCATTATTATGTATAGGATCTCTCAGTGAATAATAACCCATTATCTTTCATTTTTCCTGTTTTTGTCACTGGATGTTGAAAAGGTTAGGCAATTTATTTTAATGTTAAAACTGTCAGGCACTTACACAGCCATGTCTTGGTTCCCAGTACATTCTGCACTTGGGGCCATGATTGGTTTTAAACTATGCTACATCTTTGAACAAGCTATTCCCACAAATCTCAATGCAATTCTTTTGCCTGGCTTTTTATTGAATTGACTTCACGTCACACTGAGACAAAGTGTTGCAGCCCTAATAGTTAAGCTTATTTTAAATCAGCTGAATTTGACCTCTGCTAAATACAACACGACTATTATGTTGTGTAAGTCTTCATATCTAATCCTGTGGTGTTACAAAAAAAAAATAGAGCAGTTTGATGGTGATACACATATACTCCCACCCATCGACAAAGGAAGAGGGGAAAAATGCGTGAACGCTTCAGTGCATTTAAATTTATACAAACTCTCTCCTTGACAGTGATGAATGTTACACTGTACTCTACAATATGTTTAATGCATAGGTCTGTTAAGTTAAGTTTTCTATTCCAGTGCTGTGCAGCGGAGTCACCTCTATAGTGTTACAATATTACCAGCGCCACAACAAGAATACATCAGTCAATATCTGCATGGCTGTTTTCATCCTGTGGATTATGTATTTTTTATGTTCGAAATATCCAACAAATGACACAGATTACTGAGCTGATGGTTGATTCACAACATAAACTCTTAACATGCACTATGACAATAATTACGATGCAGCTGTTTTCTCATATCATCCGAATTGGATTTCATTTAATTTTTCTTTGCCAGTTGTTTGTGTAAAAACGACTTCTGTCTGCCATCAGGCAGTCAAGAAAAAAATTAAGAATCAAGAAATCAAGAAGAATTAAGAGAAAAAATATTATGTTTAAACTATGTCGAAAAGTTATTACTTAGATTGAAGGCTACAATTAATGAATCAGTCGACCACCAGAAAACTAATCAACAGGAACTTCAATAATTGTTATTTTCCAAGTAACAATGTCAACAAACCGCTGCTTCCAGCCTCACAAACATGAATGTTTCCTGGTTTTCTTTGTTTCGTATCACTGTAACCCAGATATCTTGTGATGGGCCCTTTCCACTATTTTCTGACATTTTATACACAGTTTGATTAATCAATTTATTGACAAAGTATCCCGCAGATTAATAAATAATGGAAATAATTGTTAGTTGCAAATTATTCATATCTTTTACTGATATTTGGGTATTGTTTTATTGGATTTCCATTAGCTTTTACCTTGGCAACAACTATTCATCCTGGGGTCCATATTGAAAAAACATTATACAGCAAACAAGCGTTAACATGTGCACTATGTCCTCTGTAGCAGTGGAAAGCAACTAAGTGCATCTAGATACTTTTACTTTACTTAAGTACTTCCATTTTAGGCTACATCTACTCCATTACATTTCGGAATGTATGTGCTACATTTTTTTCACAGCTATTGTAAGAGGTTAATTCGCAGATTAAGATTTTACATTTAATTCATTTGATAAGTTTGATGATGTATTGCTATAGATAGTACGTAAAGTTGTTAAAATCAATGCCACCTTGACAAAATAAAATGCATCCGTGTTGATAGTCCAATAACATATATGACACTTTGAACAGTGTCTTTTTGCAGAATGACTACTTTTACTTTTTACAGTTTAAACAAATTTTGCTGATAAATCTACTTTCACTTGAAAAAAACAGTGAATGCAGGATTTCCTCATTTTACACTGATGAATTGCTGCTTTTTCTTACGTCAAAAATCGATTGATAGATGAAGATTGATACGTCTTCCACCACCGATTCTCTCTATAAATAATATATTTAAAATATCAACATTGCACCCAACATAGTACACTTGCATCAAAGCCTAACCTATGAAACACAAAATGATATGATTGACCAGTCATAGAACACTTATCTTCCTTATCTATTAAACAGTCCCGTTCTCATGAATAACTTTTTCAGTTGCTTAAAACCCTTTTACTGGATTCTTGAGATATCAGTTTGAGGCAGACTAATCCATTGCATTGGTCTTTGGTTGCGATAGCATAAGAGGTGACATTACGCTCACCTGCCTTTGATAACTGTGGCAACTACAGCATCCATGGCTTTATTATCATTTTGTATATATACTGTATTTTTGTATGTTGAAGCAAAATGTCAGATGGAAAAACTGGCGGTTTAACACAGAAAGGTCCCTATGGGTTTCCATGAGTGATAACGCAATTCTTTAATGTAAAACGAACAAATTGTGAAACATTTTGACAGTTCATCTGCATCACAGCGGCAACATGGCAAAACTGAAATGCAGTTGTTGTAACACATTGTTGGTGTGTTTGCTCAGGTACCATGCATGCACCATCAGCAATGAATGTTTGTATAGAGGAGAGAGAGGGAGAGGGTGAGGGAGTTATCTGTTCACACAATACATAGTCACTCAGGCAAGGCTTATAGATTCAGGGAAATGGATTCCATGTCAGGATATCACACTTACCAAACCTTTAGAGTGTGGCACCTTGTATCCAGGCCTGACTTGACGTTGACACAAATACTCTCTGGCCCATATAAAATCACCTCCACAGACAGTGTTTTACAGACGACCCGTGACAACAAAAGAGCGTAAGAGAGGTCAATTAATTAGATCCTGCGTAATAAAATCAGCTGGATGAGAGAGCCGTGAGCAACATGTCTGGAAGTCTAAGTTAACAACCAAGCTTTATGACCTTGATACTGATCCAATATACCTCCACATTGGTAGTGTAAATACAATTAAGTATGGATGTGCAATTAAGTAAAAGCTTTAAAAGTGTTTTGATTTGGCCGTTGTGAAAGGAGTGGGAATATAATGCTCTGTACGAAGTTTTCCTGATCGCAAACTTGAAGGTGACAGCAATAATTAATGTTTTACAAGATTACACAGATGTAATTTATTGCACTTTGAAATGAGTAGGCTATCGTAAATGCAAGAGGCAGGTGTGGAGCCACCTCTTGATGAGCGGACGGCGCAGTAACAGCGGCGAAAAAGACGAGCCCGATTTGAATTTTTCTGCAGTATCTTCTCACAGCTGAGAGTGGTAATTTGCCAAGGCACGTCTTTAAATTGCACCTCAGTAACAACGTTTAAATGGTTACCCATTGAGATACAGTACTGCTCCGTGGTATAATGTAATTCAAACACAGTGATCTGAGTGCAGTGGCGGGATGTACTGCTGCTCTCTGCCCACAAGTTTACCTGCTCGGTTTAATACAGGTGACTGTGTGAAGTAATTCTTTCAGAATCGTTTTAATGAGTGTGTTGCTGTACAATAGCACATTCCAGAGTTCAATGAAAAGGAATCTTGTAAATTAACCTCTCTAGATAAAATGTGTTTTTTTTTTTACCTCAGGACACTTAAGGTAGAAAACTTTCTATTGAACACCACAGATCACCTTCAAGTCAGTTTGCAGCAGACTTTTTCTTTGCTCAGATGGTATATCGGGATGTAATTCAACATATTCTTTGATGTTTCCGTGTGTATTACTCTGACAGTGATGCCACAACACACTGTTGAAGCAGCAAACCACACCGGCGTTATATTCCTTCTTTAGTTTTATGAGCCATACACAAAGGCAAGGTGATATAAGGGCTGCTGAACCCTTCAGACTAGAGTAAAGAGTGTAATATGTAAACAAAGCTGCTCGTAGGCACACTGATTTACAGTGCTCCCTTCCTACCTAAGAGCACAAGTCTTGCTCCCTGCTGAATTGGTTGCGCCGCTTTAGTGACAGTATGAGCTCTGATGCATTTTACCCCTCACCAGTTTTTATGGCAACTTCTCAACTTCTGACTCAGTACGATTTCACTGCAAAATATGCCAAATTCTTTTTTTTTAACCACACACACATACACAAACATGGAGCATCAACCCTCCCCACCAGGAAAAGCACTTCTGTTGTCAGAGATCAAGCATATCCTCAGACTCTTGATATGCCATCTGTATCTTCACCCCTCCTTGAGATTAAGTAAGGTGGGGTAACCAAGCCGCGAAAGGTTTTTAACATCTGCGCTGGGCTGCTGTAAGTGATACTGAGGAGTTATAATTAAAGGTTCCGACTGAGGGAACAGTGTTTAATGTGGAGCACCCCTCTGCTATCCATCTGAAGTAATGGGGTGCAATGCAAGCACCCGACTGCCACTCCCCAGGCCCCAGTCTCACTCTCTCATCTTTACCCCACCTCTGATGGATAGGGAGGACCGGGGGCCAACTCTACAACGACTTGGACTGATAGCGTAACACAGATCTCTCTCCCCCATCTCGCTTGTGGCTTTCTTCTCATTTAGCTGGCATTGTGCGGCGTGTACTGTAACGTGAATTATAGCTGGAGGAGTGACTGATTCCAGATTGCGCGTGTGACTTAATTGAGAGCGTGTGAACGTGATGAGGACGATCTGAAAAAGAGTCCAAATGACAAATATCGCAGGAGCTGTCTTTCAAGCAGCTTGACCTTTTCCGATGATAGTGAGAGAAAAATAAACGTCATGATGCTGGATAAATCAAGCGCAGATCATTTGCATTAACATAAAGATGTACTCTGAGGTTTGATGGAGCCTGGAGATGAAGTCTGTGATAAACATGAGCTCCTTATATGAACATAATGCACTCCAATGATGCACATATTAACCTGCATGCTATAGTAATGGGCTGATGTGTGATTACAATGAAGCCTTTGCTGGCATTACAATAGATGAAGCATTCAGGCTGTGTTTAGAGCATTTTGAGCTTTTACATGGATGTATCGTGTAATGCAAGCCAGTATTACAGCGGAGGCTGAAGACGTTTCACATCCTTAATGCCACTTTCATCTGTTTCTGCTCTTATTTCTCACATTGAGAGCAGGTTGAGTTCCTTCAATTGCTTCAAACACTGTCCCTCATTTTTCATGTCTGTGCCAGAAAATCAGTTGTGACAGGTAAATTCTGACAGTACAGAGAATCTAGCCTCAGTCATTAGAGTTAATATTATGTTTCTTTGGCAATCCCTCTTCATTTTTGGGGCTCATTGACTATTTTTCTTTATAAGATATTAAGTATTCAAACCTCATTTACATCCTTATTTTTCAATTTGCTGCCGCAGTAGTTTAATTTATTCCATATAATTTCTTTTTCTGAGAGGGACATTAATCATTGCCTGTTCCTTTTAGTGCCTCTGGGATTTTTTTTTTTAAATCAATAAAATAAAGGCTCTTCCTTTGCTGAATATGATAAAACATTTTGCCAACGGATATCAGTGTCCTAGCCAGCCAGTTTCCTCCTTCTTGTTTTATTCATTTTATATTCCGGGCTTGTTTATTTATCTCTCGGCCTAATGCATGTGCTTGTCATACACACATACAGTACACAGAGGGAGAGGTCAATCTATTCAGCAGAAAAAAAAAAAAAGGGTGAAAGTGCAGCCAGTCGTTTTATCATTCCCAGCGAGTGGCCTTCCCCTTGATCATCTTCATAAGACGTCATGTGATTTTTTTTTCCTCTTTTCCTTTTTAATAGCTGATGTGGGATAGTCAAGTGTGAAGAAGGGGGAGGTTGTTATAGAAATTTAACTATCCTTTACAAATTGATTCACACTTCACCAGCGCACAAGGTCCAGTAGGTAAATTACCAGGAGGACACAATCTTAATTCTCTGCCTCCATGGCATTACTGCTCTGTCCGGAGATGATCACAGCATTAGTGGCTGTAGACTGTTGTACGAAGATACTCGCCTTGGATACTCTGAAAATGTATGTGATTACATCTCAGACGGAAACTGAATGCATGTTTCACAACTTGGGTAGCTGTTATATTATAATTGTTATATTTTGTCTACTCTTAGATGAGATTGATGTCTCATCTTACCGGGATACTTCAGAAACTTCAGTGAATGAATGAGCGATACATCGTAAAAGCTCTGAAGTTTTCAAAGTGTACGGCTAAATGAATGGTGGGGTCTTACTTTAAATGGTTGCTCCCCTCATAGCCAAACTGCTCATTACTATGGGGCGTTAATCTATATTAAATCATTATAAAAATGGTCGTCCAAAAGAGTTCAAGTCAGCATTTTTCCCAAACATCCATTCCTAATGACATCATTCTTCTGCTGTCATTAAGGATATTAAAAATTCATTAAGAAGAAAAGTACTGCTGAGTGGTAACAAATCAGTGAGCATTTCCCCTTCAAGACTTAAAGAGTAAAGAGTGTGGCAAAGTTTGGGGTGTATTTTTATATGACATCACATGGTTCAGTTTTAAAGCCACCGAGGTTGTGAAACAGACCATTATTCAACTTGTTAAAGCAAGAAACAAACTTCTGAAAACCAATGCTTGAGACTCAAAGACTAAGGCTTTAACATTACTCCAAATTAAAAGGCAGATTTAAAAAGAAAGGTCTTTAGTTCGCTTGCTTGCCAGTCTAATATCTAGAGGCAGTGTGTTCTACAGTTTAGGGACATAAAAACAGAAGGCAGCCTCACCGGTACTTTTATGGGACACATGTGGAACATTAAAAAGACAAGCTGTGGAGGACCTTAGTAATCCGGCTGGAGCATAAAATGAAAGATGATATCTGATGTAGGGACGACTAAGGTCATTTAAAGCTTTATAAACAAGTCGGACTCATATCTGACTGTCGTACTGTGTCGAACAAAAACATGTCTCTGGTAAAGACCTTCAAGTGAAATCTCACATTTCTGTAATTCAATAAATCACAAACAGCTACTGAGAAATAAAGTCTGCAGCGATTCTGATTGCGTTCGACAATGTAATATCCTGACTATGAAAATCAAAATGTTGCCATGATTTCCTGAAAACCGAAAAATCGGAACAAAAGCTCAAAATATTGTGTTATTATTATATCATATAATATTGTGAACAACCCTCTGCTTACTCTTAAAGTACATAATATCAAATTTTTCGACTTTTTCCAGAAAACAATAATAAACCTTGCTATTCTTAAAAAGCGGAGTGAGCTACAGCAGTGCAGGGATTGTTCACACTCTTCCCTGCTTTGCAGTGTTTTATAAGCTAATACCTGCCCATAATGTGTTTGTACTTTTACATCTCGCAGTACTTAACATTTGCACTCCATTTTGTCGGTCAGGGCCCAGTGAGTATGTACAACAATTTCATTTATGCTATAGGGTTCTCTTAGCATTTTAATGGTTTCAACTGAATACACATCTCGTTGGATATATACTGTATACACACCACGCTGCATTTTATCGATGTAAGCCTATGTTCAGTGCCACCACGGCCCATTGCTCTATCAAGTTTGCTATCAAGATGCTGAAGCCTCGGCGCTTCTAGTAGCCTGTCCAATTCATCTGAGTAAAACAAGTGAAGTCTTCGACCCCCTCAGTCTCTCAGCCAATATCAAACACATTACACTCAACCAGAGTCCTGTAGGTTTCTACAGTGAAGTCTCCCCACAGGGTCTCCAGTTCAAGATACAGCTGCTTTGCATGAAGGTGTGTACATTTCAGACGTATCTATGACCTACTGACTTCAGTGTTATGTTCTGGTATGCATGTCAGTACTGCAAATGAGGAATTGTGCATCACGTTGACATATTTCTGATACCATGATGTACTATATAGCATTAAATGCAACCTCACAGAATCATGTTGTATCAAAGTGATATTGCTTTTTTTTCACATTTTATTAGCTGTGGGGCTGCAACGATTATTCAGTCTATTATTTTCTTAAATGCTGGATTGCTCATTTTGAGTATAGTGCTACATGCCCTGGATATTTTCCCCCTGAGTGATATCATGGTGACATCTTTAACTGTCTTGTTTTGTGTATCTGACTTTCCAAAACTCAAATATATTCAGTTTGCTAAGTTAAAAACAAAAAATGAAGAACAGCAGGAATTGGAACCAGTAAATGTTTGGTTGTTTTTTTTTTTTTCAACTGACTCATTTATTCCACTCCTTTATTGGACTAATTGTTTCAACTGTAATTAGCTCCACCTCTAACTCTGAATAATTGTGTCAAACTTGATGGCATTGTGCCTATAGGTGGTGCTACAGAAACACAACTCTCTTGAGATTTTACAATCCTTTCTTGTACAAAGCCCTAATATTAGGTATTCACCAAACATTATGGGCGCCATCAGTCTGTCAGCATGACTCTCTGGCCTAGATCATGAAGACTATATATATATAAATATATATGTATTTTCCGTTACTTAAACAACTAATTAAAACAATTGTGGAACCTAGCTGAGTCTTTATCTTAGGTTACAAGTGGTGCTATTTTATTCGCCTGCCATGGTGGGTATTTACTCCAGACAAACTACTGGAAACATAAAACACATCACTTCCTGGTAGACCTGCACACCAGCTGTTTATAGGGAGAATTAGGTAGTCAGTTTTTAGGTTTTATGTTTTACAAAAGAATGAGGAAAAAAAGAGAGAAGAAAGTCACAGAAAAACAAAGTAGAAAAAGGTTATTTTATGCCACCCCCTACGCCACCTCCTTCAAACGGATCAACATTAGTTTAGGCTGTATGAAATGAGAAAGGGAGTGGTAATGGCAGAAGGAGATGGCGGAGGCCTGCCTTGCTCAGTAGGACACACATGGACAGTGGAGAAGGAGGTGGCTGGGCACAGGAGTAATAACGCTGATGAGATCTTAGCAGGGCGATCTGATTCCAGTGTGAATTAGAGTTAAAGAGAGCTCCCTGCCGGGCTCATACTTAGGACAATCTCCTTCACTACCAGACATTCATTGTTAATATGACATTCCCCGGGATCCTGGCTAATAACAATCTCAGAGGGTGGGGTCTTTGATGACTGTTAGAAAAAAAAAACACAGCCATTCTGCCTTTTGCTTAATGTTTATCTCTCGGGAATTGCACAGTGGCATGGCACACAGCGATACGATCTCTTTTAATTCTCTTTCCGGTCTGTTTACACTCAGAGGAAGAGCTACGAAATCAGGAGGGTTGGAGGGAGGGGTGGGGGTAGGGGATGGGGGGGAGCTCCTCAGCAGACACACCCTACAGCAGCTAATGCTTCAAGGCCATTATATTCTGATTGGAAATCTAATAAACAAATCATCTATCTTAATGTGAGTCTATACCAAGCATCAGGGGGCTGAGAGCCACTTCTGCTTCAAATCTGACACAACTACAAGTACAGTAGAGAGACAACGACGAGCTCTGACTTACATCCTCACTATTGTGGCAAGTTTCTAATTAAGGCCTCTGGGATAGTCAGAGATTTTCCCATTTCTTTCTCTTCACAAATTAAGTAAATATATTATTGAATCACATTATCTGTTTTTGCTTCGGTCCCATTACTCACAGAGAACAATCTGTAATGATAGTCCATCATCAACGTGGTGGGTCGTGTTGCACCATTGATTATAATCCTCCAAACAGCTTTTATGTTTATGAGAAATCACCCTAAGAGCAGTCTGCATCGTATTTCCCCCTTATCTGCTTCATGCAATTATATATTTTGGTCCGATTGCAGATAAAAATTTACTATTGATCAATGTGTGCTGCACATGCACATGCACACACACCACACACACATACACACACACATAGACCTGCATGGATATCTCCTTAGCTTTCTCTATTGTCTGTAGCGGGACAAACAATATGGCAGAGTTGAAAATCCATCAGAGTTGACAGGTCCATTACACCCCAACATCAAAATGCTTTTAGTGGTCTGAACCCTTTTGTCCACTATGTCCCACTTGAAGTATTACAAGCAACCTGAAATATTACAGAGAATAACTTGTCTGTAGCAAACACAGCAGTTTGAACTTATGATCTCAATTCTGTTTGTTATTGGTGGAAACAAGAAAATAATACCAACTGCACTGGATTAAAGTAGGAGCAACTTTTTTCTAATTATTTATTCAGTGTGTAATAATGAGTAGTATTATGGACACTTCATCACACATACTGTTAAAGTGCTGAATTTGAATTTACAATGAGAAATACCCATGACATTCATTATGAGAGAGTTTGTTATTGTTGCATAAGGGAGAGAGCCACTAAATCAGCTCCCACAGGACAACTGCTTCACCAGGTCGCACACTGCTCTGCTCACCCTTTGATACGTCTGGCTATAAATTCTTTGTGCTGCTCATCTGTTCGTGGTGAGACAGTCTGCTTAAATACAGGATTGGACATTTAAATGATTTCACTTGTGACAGGCCTGCTGTGACAGAATAACAGATTCTGCTGAACAAATAGGCCGTGGAGGCTGCCGGGGTCCCAGGAGTCAGCCCCGAGCCCTCAGGCTTTGTTTTGTAAAGGACTTGTTTCAGTATGGCAGCACTTCTGGAAACATATTGGTCTTGTTACATTGAATGAAATGCTAATTCTCACAGACTGTCTGGATTGTGGGTCTTTGTGTGAGTGTGTGTGCGTGTGGTCACACACGTTGCACGTGTGCATAGGGAAGGGTGGAATTCATAGAATTTATTCAGTGATATAAAAATCAGAATCAACCGCAAAGAAAAGAAGAAGAAAATATTGTTTTAAAAAAACAGTTGCAAATAAAAAAACATGGGCAGGATTCAGTCTTACGATGATATCTGCCCTTGTAAGAACATTTAAATTAAGATTTCTAAATTCAATCATTCACTCCATGTTGGCCTTGGATTAAAATTACTCATGCCGTATTTTAAGTGTGAGTGGTTCTGCTTGTCCTTTGACAGCCTGCATAGGTGGGAGTCCCTGAAGGTATTATAAGTTTATGATGGCATGATGAGGGGTAGGCCAGCCAGCATCTGCTTAAAAAAGCCAACCCAAGCTCTTTCTGAACTTACCTTTCTTTGTGTGGGGAATTGGACAAAAGCCATAGTTCCCTCTGGTCTGTCAAAGCTATTCTATAATCAACCAACCGTGGCCCTCCCCTTAAAGAATAGGAAGACATTATTCAGCTTCCTCCCTCTGATCTTGGGGCCACAACAAACCATGTAAGCCATGGCTGACTGGTTAAAGCAAAAAAAAAAGAGGAACACAATGTCCTCCTGTCAGCGACTGCAGATACAGAGGCCTATGAGCCAGGCACCACGTGACCCCTCGACCACCGCCTCAACCCTCAACTATGGTGGCCACAGCACTGAGCACTGCCACACAGAGAGAGGACTTGAACCTAAACGCTCTCAGCCTTCTCTAAGGTCAGATGTCAAAAAAAAAAGGGAGTCTGGTTATTTGAAACTGCAGCTACAAGTGAAAGATATTTCTTAATCAAAGCTATCACCACATATTTAAGAGTCCAGCGAATGAATTGACCAAGTAAATGTCATGCACACACTGAGTAATAAGAAGTATTCAGCCGTTCTGCCTGCCAGTTGTCATTTAAGGAAGAATTTGTACAGCGAGAAGCCTGAAAAGGTAAAAATGAAGGGCTTATTTTGTCTGTGTGATCGGCAGATTGAAGCTAGCACAACACTGGGAGCTGTGCTTGAGCTCATTTCCACGACTGACTGAAATGTAGAGACTTAACACTCAGTCAGAACATTTACTGGCTGGATGGTCTCAGTTTGCCAAACTGCATAAGGGGATTTTAAATTAAAGAGGAGGCAAAGTCTCAATGCTGCTATTCTCATGAGGACTGCCATATCGAGAAAAAAAGAGGAAATGGATGTGAAATCTGTAATATTTTCACTTAGCAGTAGATAATCCAGTACAGGCACATTATAAAGAGCATAAGTAATTTCCTACTGAATAGGATGAGTGTTTAAAAAAAAAAACCCCAAGACTCAAATATCAGATTTTCATACAGAAAATGCAATAAAAATGACATCCAGAAAAAAGCATGATTGCTAATTACAAGCACTAATACAGTTGTTTTCTTTTAACAACTGCTCATAAATGGTGTCATTTCGCAATCCCTGTGAGATAACCTATATATTGTTTTCCAGTAGTAAACACAATACTAATTTTTCTCATTCTTACAAGCCTAACTGAAGCCACTTCAAAAACTGTTATTATTCCACTGAGCAACGTTGATTTTATAAGTGTACTGCCAATGATCATGGTGTGAGGCGCTGAATGTTAAATAGGTAAAGAGCCCCGTGGCAGAGGCATTGGCCCCCTGTTACCACTTAGCCCTATTTGGCTGGCCTCACTCACACTCATAATTAAGACCCCCTACTGTGAATATAAATGGCCCCTCAATCAATAGTGATAGAGAGAAATAAAGAGAGAGAGACATGAAGACCATGGGCATATCTCAGGGGCAAACATGATAGCATTACGAAAGGAGCAGCTTGAAAGCGGCTTTTACTCTGACAAGGGAGCTAACATTGTAATTGTCCCTCGGGGGACCAGAAGCTCTTGTTATTAGAAAACAATTTCTCCCTCTAGGCCACCTCTTCTTCAGCCTGAGGGCACCACTGATTCCACGTTTCACTCCTCCATCCTGTTATCCAGCTACAGCCTCGTGTCCGATGAATAAATGATGCTAAAAGTTGGAAGGTTGTGATTCCCTTTCATATTTTTCACAAGCTGGATAAGTAATAATCAATAGATCAGGATTAGAAAAATGTCCCTTAGTGCTGTGTATGAACCCTCACTACAGTATGAATAAAACGGTGACATATGATTATATAGCACTATTTCAGGATGAGTAGAGGATTGCAGTTTAACGTGTATTAAACAGCCTGGTTGAGGAATGAGAGTGGATTTGCACTGCTGTCTTTGTTGGTCTGTCTCTGGCTTCCTTTGTTCTGGTTGCACCTTTATGTAATTTAAACCGTCCTGTGCTAAACATATATCATTTCAAAAATTTACCTCATTCCCTGGCTAATTTCAAAGGTTTATTTCCTGAAATGAATCCCCTTTGTCAAATCCATTGATCCTTGCAAATCTAGAGCAATATCACTGTTTGTATAATAAATTGACCTGTAATGTAGATTAAGTTAAAGGAGGGGGGGGGGGTTGAAGAAAAAAAAAGTGGTGAAAAAATGCCCATTAACATTTTGCCTTGTGAGTTTGTGTGGTTAATTTAAAACATTTAAGGCTGGAAATGAGCTTCTCCATCAAATGTCCCACTTCCATTTACATTTCTTGCATACAAGTCAATTTGTGGCTGCCCCACACCATAAATCATTGCCACGGGAATGCTGTGTCGGTACCTCTAGACATTACCCTGGCGCATGGTACTTAAAAAAAGCAATTTAGAACTCCATTTGCTCAAAAAACAGTGTGCTTTCAGCAGACTCACACTTCTCCCAGCAAAATGAAGATTAAACAGCATTGCCTAAAAGAGTTTTATTGTATATGAATGTCTTGCAATTGTTCTAGTTGTCTTTTTTTCTTTCTTTTTTTTTGCGTGATGTATGTGTGTATAAAAGGGCTGAATATATAGGCATTATTGCGTTATTACTGCTGTTTCTTACAAAATTCAAAATATTTACATACAAGGTTTCTACATTGTTATTAAGATTTTTTTGTATCTTGCTCATCCTCTGTGTTCCTGACCTCTCCCCCCCTCACCCTGTAGAGCTGCAGCACCCTGGCAGAGAGAAAGCAGAAATAAACCCACAGGTCTGTTTACTGGGCTTCCATTCACCATCAATAATGGGCTGATAAAAGAGATGCTATCTGACCAACCAGAAAGCAGTGGTCAGTAAAATAGGTACAATATTGTGTCACGTATCAGGAAATAATTGATGACCCCCTTCACAAGGATCTCAAACAGGGCATTGGGAAATCATTTTCAATCTATGGCTTAGCAGATGAAACAAATGCTCCCGGCTTGCTTTGTCAATTCTCACTCCTTAGGGTCAAACAAACAGCTTTTCCAGGGCCAGCTCAGAGGCTAGTGTACAGGCAGCCAAGCTGAAAATGTCCCTTGTCCTCCACAAAATGATACAACGGAGCATTTCATATACCAACAGTTTGTTATTTGTCATTGACAAAGTTATAATAAGAGGGGCCTTCATATTCATTGACCAGGTGACCCTTACATTCCCAAAGCCTCCAGCTCCATCCACACAGACGCCCTGGTTCATGTCTCCACTGTGCTCTTATTAATGTCCCGCTCAACTGTTTAAGACACAAAGAGAAAAGGATGGAAAAGAGAAAAACAAGTGGCCAAACAGAAGAGGAGGAGGCTTGTGGTGATGAGACATGATATTATGAGCATGCTTGCGCAAATATATTTATTGCATGGAGCATTTGTAAACACACATGTATACGCATGAATCAATTAATCATTAAATTGATTGATAATCAGTCTATCAAAATAGCTGCTGATTAATTTCCAGAATAATAAACTGAATATCTCAGAATTTCACAATGTTTGGCTGGACCCAAAAAAAAAGACATTTGAAGATGTCACCTTGGGCTCTGAGAAACTGTGAAGGACATTTTTCACTATTTTCTTGCTTTTTATTTTTTTATTTTTTTAGACCAAATGATTCAGTGGGGAAAAAAAAGTCAGATTAATTGAAAATATAAATAATGGTTAATCGCAGCTCTACATGTATGTTGAAAAGCAGCTGGAACATGACAGTTGTGTGGTAAGGCCAGTTAGTGTTTAATGGTCTGATTGTGTTTTTAGCACGTGTGCAGTTGTTGTTTACTCGGCAACTCCTTGATTGATTTAGTTTAGCTTCAGTGCTACCAGGGGCCAAACAATGGAAGCTATGGAGGAAATATTCACACAGCCCCCACAAAGGATACAGCTCGAGTAATGCTCTATTGCTGTGCCAATAGCTAATGAATCAATAAATTAAAATATTTACAATTATTTGTTGTTGGTGGTTGCTGTAATTATTTGTTGATGGAGTGTGTCTAAACGCACAAATCAAAAATGATGTTTTAAATTAATCTAAATAGATGCCGAGATGACATGTTGCTCAATTTTATTTTTACATCGTTATCAATGCAAAATTCATGACTGCCTTAATTGATTGACATATTGAATTTAAAACTTGGAGCTGAAATTTGTGTGACAGGAAGTGAGTCATCAAATGATGCTTCAAAATGAAGTGACGATATGAGGGATGACCATTAGAATCCATCCAAAAAAGAAACAATAGGAACTCAACACATTCAGTCCTGGTGCTTTTCCCCCCCAATTACAAGCCGAGAAACTTTTCAAACACATCCTGCTGTGGTGCGGCATTCCTCCTCTACCGCTCAGGGAACGTTTTCCATTTCTTCAGCTGGCTTGTCCCTGGCCGTGGGGTGGAATCGACCCGCCACGCGCATGGGAGCCCCACATCTTACACACTTCTGTGTCCACAGGCCGCCTGCTCGCCTCTGTGAAACCAACAGTTTATTCTCTACCAGCAGGGCCGGGAGCATGCTCTGGAGGGGGGGGCGCATTGTACGGCATTACCAAGACAATGGGGCCATATGGGGAACAGAAGGATCTCCCGCTCGCCTTTTCAGCGCACAACAAACGGTGTAGCATATTATGCGTGGCAGCGGTCACTTTGAGGTTACAGTTTTTAGCATAACAACTGATGAAGAAGGGAAAGTCATTTTATTCCCATTTAGGGCTATTATTGGCACGACGTAAGGGGGTGAGATTTATGGGTTTTGAACAATACCTTTCTTGGTCAACATGCTGACAAAGGCATGGGGAGAGATAATGGTCCAACATCATGTTCATCAAATCAACATCATGTCAAAGGCGGCTGCACTGTTGATTTGTGTACGTTGACTCCTGGGCCACATGACATCTGATTATTCCTTCCCTCCTGCTTCTTTAAATGCGTACTTGGAATACAATAGAAACCTAAAAGAATAACCTAAGTGAAAAAAAAACAAAAAACATATGTATGTGTCGATTTATCTTGTCGAATAATCCAGGAGACACAAATGTCAGCGTGTGCAAACATCAACGAGGCGGCCGTGACGTCACACGCAGGGCGCTGCAAAAATGATGCAATTATAAATGTCTGAACATCTTGTGTGTTGATTGGAGCATCGCAGATCTTGTGATGGTAGACTGCAGATCCAATCCATTCCTGGTGTATGGCATCTTCACACACAGTCAGCAAAGCAGGGAAAATCATATGGTGAGGTGTTGCTTGATCTACGACAAGTGTATCAATGCCAAGAGACTCGCTTTTTTTTTTCTTTTTTTTTCCTGAGAAGATGCTTTAAATATCCTCTTCAGTGATCGGCTGGATTCTCCCGAGATTGTGTGAAAACTTTAATGAATTCAGCTGAAGACATTAAGTCATTTTCATTTATTCACAATAGCGCATTTGCTTGTCTTTTGGTTTTTAAAAATCATTTAAAAGTTGCAAAAGATATGCACTTGAAATTATTATTGGTACCTATGGTGTCAATAATTATTGGCCTATCTGCATGTAATGAATTGACTATCCTCATAATCTGACTCATAATGGCTTTAGGACACCAAGGGGTCCTCTAAAGAAGATGAGAGCCTATTGATCCACAAGATAAATGCTCTTTAGGATGTTAATAGTCTAATTTGCTTTAATGATTTCTCCTAGCACTTTCCCAGTCAAGGACAGGATAATATACACTTAAAAAGGCATTCCAAGCAGAAGCACAGCAACTGGACGTTTCCTGCATAAAAATGTAGGGCATTTGAGTCGAATGTTTGAAATTGATGATCAACCCCGCCATTAGTTTGTCTTTATTTGCTTCCTTCCAAGGTAATTATCATGGATTAATGCTTTTCTGGAGTGTCGTGCGAAATAACATTAGCAGTATCCATTTCCACAATCACCTGCCCAGGCCTAATAAGCAGAATAATAATACCTTCAGTTTTTTTTTTTTCCCTTTGATGTGGCACTAAAGCACACACTGAACACATGGTCTATGGGATGGATGGTTGATGCATTATTTAATTAATTAGCTGTCAATTATCAAACACAAATTATCCCAAAGATGCTGGTGACATGTATTGTAATTGTTAATTATTTGTATGAGGAGATCACACCTTTCTATTAATCTTAACAGCTCTTTAGTGCATCTAATTTTAAATACTGAATATTTTCTTTTTTTTTTCATTTCAGGATATTCTGGTTAGTAAATCTTTGCTCTACACTACAAGTGACATTTTAGGATTTTAGCCGACCACCAGAGCAAATTTTAATCTCAGACAAAGGCAGTGTAGTATGACACACCAGAGACAAGATGAGCTATTGCTTTAGCAGTTTCAGGCATAAATGACATTGACTTCTGGGAGATGGAACTCTTTAACATGCTCTGCACCAACTGAGTCACATCTGCCGTTGACAAACAGCTAAGGAGTAACCTGAGTCTATGTTCTCTTTACTGGCAATTTTTACATTTTATCATTGAAGTCAATGAGCCAATCTGCAATTTACGCCGTGGAGAGTGGGATGAGTGTATTCAGAACCCGGTCACACACCCAATCTCCTACTAAAGAGCAGCGATAATGTAATAATGCCTCACTGATGTGCCAGGCAGTAATGGTGCTGAACATCTCCCATTCATCCAACACTACCTGATCATTGCTTTAACGGAATAATACATTACGGCTGGAAATAGCTGTAAACCTCCAACTTTATCTTGGGAATGTGCACTCCTTTTTACCTCAGGAAACGTTCCTGTCCCTCGGTAATAAAAGGCAGAGCTATCAGGATGAAATGAAAAAGAGATTGAAACCCTTCTGTCTCTGACAGGCAATGCACAGATACACACAGAGTATGGCCTGGTTCTTATTTTGTAGCCTAAAGGCTGTTTGTATTATTATGAAAATAGGTATTATGATCTTACACTTTCTCCCAGAAGAAAATGAAACACTGGAGATGTCCCCTTTCTTTTTTTTTTTTTACTCTTATGACTGTGAAGTAGGTCTGATTGACCGCTATTTCACTCTGTTTCGTAGCCTTGTCAATTCTTCCTTTCTTGACAAATGACACTTAGCCATCTGTCAATAATGGCCCACGTAAATGTGCTTAAATGGGCCAGGGCACACCAATGTTATGGCTGTTCATCCTATTTAAATTACTTTCTGCCTTACATAATTACAGAAACCTGGTGTAAGAGGGTGGTTCAAGCACAGAGGCAGTGTAATGTATAGAGGTGAAGGAAGAGATGCATACAGTCTAAGGCCGTGTTACTTGAGGATATAGAAACAGAAATGACACACTGAACAAAGCTTCACGATAATTGAGAAAAGACAGAGGCGCAAGAAGGTGATATCAGCCATTAACCTTATATCAGGCCATTTTGTAAATCAATGTCACTCACATATTAATAACAAGTGTAATCAAAGGAATTATGCAAATTTAATTTGATGACTCTTGCATTATTCAAATCTCAGCCAAATATAATGAATCCTGACACCTGACCAGTGCAGTACACAGCATGGGTGGTTCTCATTGTTAGGAACTGACTGTTGACAGTATTTGGTGAAAGAGACTGAGGTGAAAAGGGAAAAACGCACTGGAGATCATCAATTATATTATTGCTGCTGACTTTAATGAGTCACTGATGTGTGTTTCTGTTTTGCGTTCTGCATTTTGGTTACTATTATTGCTATGTAAGCCATTTAGAGAGCTATGATTCCATATTCAATCTACACTGGATGTTATTAAAAGGTCTTTGTGTAGATTTGTCTAGTGATTCAGAAAATGGTTCTGTAATGGATTGAACACACTCAAACACAAGGACGAAAACAAATGACAAATGTCTGCCGCGGAAGCAATTTTCTGTGTATTGTATTAGTGACCAACATGTCTGCATGACCCACCGACTCCGACAACAACCCCACAGACACACCGTTACAAGTGGTTCATTATAACAAGGGGACTCCTCGCATCGGATGCAGTCAGCTGGTTCACTACAACCAAATGTTACGGAGTAAAACAGCATGTCATGCTGCCATTTGACACGGTGAAATAAGATTAGATGAGATCCATTTCAAAGTGCAGGAAGTGCAGTGGCTGGCCTATTCCAGCATACAATCTGCAATATACAAATACCAAGCAAGAGGAGGCGTACTGAGGCATGAACAGTGACACACTTAGAGAATAATCCTGCTGTCTGCTTTTGAAGGATGCTGCCACATTTAACAACATTTATACAGCTTCTTTATACAGATATAATTTATTCATTCTGTTTAAAGCAACTCTGTGATCCTCAACAAAATATGTCAAAAAATAAATCCAAAATATTATTTATGAATGTTGATCCAAAAAGATGATGGATGGATAGAGATAGAGATACATGCAGGTTAATCTATTCTCTTCTGGATCAATAATTTGATCAATAAATTGATCGAGACTAAGATCAACAATAGATTTGAAATGATTAGTTGATAAATTGATTAGTTGTTTGACAGAAAAATTAATTGTCAATAATTCTGACAATGAACTAATAATTTAAGTTATTTTTTAAGCACATATCCCAAAAATTCTCTGGTTTCAGCTGATCAGATGTGAATATTTCCTGCTTTTCTTTAGTCTGAAAGTGAAATGAACATTTTTTTGGAGTTTGGACTGTTAGCTGGACAAAACAAACAACCTGAACAGATCAACTTGGGCTTCGTGATGGGAATTATTCAGACATTTTACAGACCACACCATTCACTGATCATCTGAGAAAATAATCGGGAGAGTATTCGATAAGGAAATAATAATTTGTTGCTGCCCTAATTAATAACCGTGAACTGTGCAGACAAGAAACCAATTAATTTGAAGTCATTATCATTCTAAATAGGCAAAAGCACTAATCATGGCTTATTTTAGCCAGCTAAAGAGCATGTTTACACTGTCAGTCATTTCACTCAGAGACTGTACAGTGCGATTTGTGAGCCTCAGATGGTGTGTGTTACTAAGGAGTCCTTTAGCGTGCACCACTCTAGGAGTAAAATGAGCTTCGATCTGTCCCAGAGGTAGCCCATCAAGAGGTGGGGAGGTTAGTTGGTCGTCACGGCCATCTAGACCCTGGCCTGTGAAAGCCTGCCAGAATCAATGCTAATTATGCTGCCATCTGCGAGGTGCCTGTGCTAGGTTGACACCTGTTCACTTCCAAGTGACGTACAGAAACTTCAATCAAGCCGGGAAACAAGACGCTAACACAGCTGAAGAGGGAAGTGATTGGTAAAAGTATTGACAGCGATGATGGTTGGTGAATAACCAACTGTGGAAGTTATAACTGTCATATAGCTGGACAACGTGAACAACCTTGGTGCAAAACTTCAAGTCATTCATTGCCTTCACTACAGAACGTGATATAAAACATCTTATCACTGTTTCTGAGAAGCTGTATCCAGTACATCCCAACTGAAAATGTCTAATTGACCCTTCCACTCTGTCAGCACAGTCGCTTTTTCTCCTGGAAATCCTACTCAGCCTATGTGTGTGATAAATGTCCCTGGGCTATAGCAACACTGTCCCTTTCCAGATAATTTATCATGCAGAGACAATCAGTCAGAGGACTTGATTAATATTTTCTGGGGGATCTTTTCAACTTTGGTGGCTGATCTAGCCAGCCACATTAGGGTGAGTGTTTGCAAGAGGAAACTAATAAACTAGGTTTGGCTGTTTGCTCACTGAGACTGGGGGCCTGTCAATTCTTTGCCCCTTGAAAGAGATCTGCCATTAAGGTGACATGAGAAACAAATGAGGCCAATTTCTCCTCCAATGTCCCATCTGATATGTCAATAAAGGCCCAGCAGCCGCAGGATGCTCTGAGATGGATTTTTCCTTGCAGCTAGACAATCAGTGGAATACATCTAACTTTCCTCCGATAGGTGAATCACTCAGACAAAACCAATGGACTAGCGTTAAGTAGCAACAGCAGATCTGGTTTCAGACAAATACATGAATGAGATTTACTTCCGAGGTTTTCTTTTCCATCTTAAAAGATAAGATAAGCCAGGCAATGCATTTGAATTATGTTTGTCTTTTGCTGGGTATAAAACTAGAGCTGGACCAGACATCAACACCTCCCTTATGGCGAGGTATAGCAAAAAAGGATTTCGTCTGTGTTCTTGTTCAGTCATAGCTCGCATCAGGCTGGAGCTGTATGTGTAAAAGGTTAGTAAAAAAAAAAAAAAAAAGAATCCCTATCCAGCAGAGATAGTTTCTGTGGCAGATGGATTGATACAGCTGACTGATATTAAGAAGCTAAATCTTAACTGCCTTCCTTCAGAAATTGGGCGACCCAATCAGAGCAGGAAAAGTTGCTTTATTAAGTTGACCAGCTGTCAACCGTACAGATCAGGATTTCTGTTTCTTTTTATTGTACAAGAAAAATGTCTAGTTAGGACAGAAAGAGAAAATGTTAACTTTAAGAGGAAATAAATAACAATACTGTTAATATATCTTCCTAAAATTGCTTGCAAAACGACAGTGTAAATGGTGATGGAGAGTAGTCTTTTAACCAGCCTCGGTCCAGGACTGACAAACAGAAATTAGAATAGATCACAATTAGAAACAACATTAGAGGCCTACGTGTGGTTGTGATACTTATATGTGGAATTATAGCCTCATCTGCTGAGCCGCAGCATTGATAGGCATTCATTAAGTATGCAGCTCATAAAGTCAAATGTTTTTCAATAAATATCATGGGAACGAGGCTCGAGATACTCCACATTCAGAGACTTACAATGGCAGCATATGTTGAGGTGGATTGAGTCCTCAGGCTCCAATCTGGCTCTCTCTCCCTCGGACTTAGAAGATAAATTATGTGGGCTATTTTTCCATTATGTTAATCAAAACACTCGCCATATGCATTACTATTATTAGACTGGTAACAGAAGACATCCTGTTTTCAATGTAAAATTGTGAGGCTGAGCTTTAATTGATCACAAACACAGTTTTAGGATAGTCGAAGATAATTCAACAGCTGGCCTTGTTTATATCTCTTGTTAACACGTTATATATGTTTTATGGGGTGTCAATTCATGTTGTTTCATATTACAACAGCAGCCTATTTACAAGGATGCCTCAGTGTGTAATGAGAAGCATAAATGACGAATAAGGTAATCTAACTTGATTTTTGAAATAACAAACACAATATCCATTCCAGTTGCTTTCCCAGAGCCATTTATGTGCCATTGTTGTGAGTGGAGGATGTGGTTTATGGGAGTTTAAGTACAACAAACAAAACAAGTGGCGCAGTTCTAGCACTTAGAAGAGTCTGAGAATGTGTGCTGGCCCACCTGAGCCGTGCTAATTGTCTTCGAGATACACATAAGGTCTCAGGCACCATCTTAAATTCCAAGGTTGCACTTACGGCCTGCTGGACGTCCTTGACTGGAGCCAGACGCAGGTCTAGAGAGGACCGTTTGGCCAACAATGTCATTGTTATGGCCTTTGTCATCTCAATTAGCAGGCGGGTGCTAAAACACAGAGCTCTAAATGGTGGCATCAGTGTTAACCTGGGACACAACACACTGCCCATAAACCCCAGCACTTATGCCTACTGCTGACCATGCTGTTTGTCTCTCATTACCTTCCGGCAGCAAAACGGGCCCAGAGGTTACTCTAATGACCCACTCTTTCACAAAGTTATTGCAACTCCTCCTGTTGTCAGATGGAAGTATGAAAGGAAACAATTAAGTTATTTTCCACACACGGGGCCCGCTTGCTCAGCACGATCCGTCAGCAGTTTCGCTACTATTTGAGTTAGGTGGTACAGTGAGCCTCTGAAAAGAAGGAAAGTCAGTTTATCATTAAGAATGTGTTTCTGCCTTCAGCAACAGGGGGCGATTAAATTAGGCCCATTTTAAGGTCAATGTATTTCTTTAATCAGCTGTCCCTTTTGATCATCTCTGGGAACAGTGCTCCTCAAACTCAGTCCTTGGTAATTGGTCCTCCTTACTGGCTCACTGTCTGTACTCATATGCTCATGCTTTAATGTTTCCAGCGTTTTTCGGCACAGGCAGAGCACGTAATGCTGTGCATGTTTAACAGTCATTTCCATAAGTAAGTGCAATTTCTGTACAGTTTGTTCCTGTGTAATGAAGTGAAATCTTGTTTGTATTCCCCCTATTTCACAAGGAAACCCACTCAAGCAGCTACACAGGAATTAAAGCGGCTAAAAATTAAAAACCGGCACTATCTTTAACTGAATGTCACACTATTAGGAAATAAAATCAATTACTTGCATACTAAGTAGTTCTGTTTTTGTTATTTCTGATTTTATATTCGGCAAGAGCTTTTTTCCCCTCATTGTTATTGTCTGAGTCTATAAGTGACCTTAACAAGAAAAAATGCAAATGATGTGCGAGAGAAAATGGCTAACATTTATTTATCCTCGCTGTTCTCTTGTCTTGTTGGTGTCATTAGAACAGTTCGCTGCGTCCCATTCTCTCCCATTATCTCTGCTATCAACGCTGCACAGCAAGATTCCAGCAGGGCTATAAATACTTCCCCTGGACCACATACGGCTAGCACATCATCTCCCAGACACAGCTTAATGATGGAAAAAAAAAAATCTAATGTCTTTTTGCCCCCTTTCTTCTTCACATTCTCACAACACCATGAAAAAAAGTCAGCCAGCTTGCAAAAGTTACACATACATTCAGTTCCAAAAAAACAAAACAAAAACAAAAACAAAAAAAAAACAAACAAACATTTGCACCTATGTATCAGCGACGTCTTAGAAGGTGTGAGAGGAAATGATAGATGTCTGTCTTGATCATCCACCGGCGCAGGTTTTTGTCGATTGCACCAGGGTCACTGACGCTGGCTCCACAAATCCATTAGAGCGAGAATGCAAAAAGGACACTTTATCTGAATTCATTATAAATGGATCTATATCTTATGTTTAGGGCCAAGGACACGATTTGTATCACAATGCAAATATCTATCATTAAATGTTGACAGTTCATTTTTCCTGGCAAAGAAAGAAAAATGTTTTCTGTGCAGCAGTCTTTCTGCGCTGTTCTTTCCCTGATAAGGGTCCACCAAAGTAGTTGAAGCCGATTTGTTGTTCAAATTGAATGGTTTGTCATAATTTCATAAGTGGAAAGTATCCAGTTTCATGATTTGCATGTATTGTAACATTACAGGTAAACAGTATGATAAATATCCCTAAATATAACCAGTAACCTGAACATACAGCAAACCATACTGCTTGTATGCATTTTATAATATTGGAAAAAACAATATCAAGAATCTGTCTGTTTTTTTACTTAAATATAACCAGCTGTAAACAAGTTGTGAAATTAATAGATTGGAAATACAATTTGTAACAAAGACAGAGTGGTGTAAAATGTGGTAAAACACTTATGAAACCTTGCCTTCTGCATTAAATTGACAGAGGGCAAAATTACAGCTTGCTACTTGTGTATTCCCATCAAATTAACAGTAACCGTGTCCAGCCTCTCCTTCACACAAACCGACACGTCATCATTTTTGTGCACTCACAAACTTGTAGGCACTTTGTCCGACGGAGCTGAATTGCTGAGCACATGGCTGGGCATGTCAGTCAAAGAGCAAAAGGAGCATCCCGTTGTGTCGCTATCTAAATAATGGCTATAAAGCGTAGCTAACGGTGTCCTCTGAAACGTGCTCAGGTGGAAAGAACTAGACAAACAGAGACAGCCACCGCAGTGCTCCCTGACACAGAGGACAAAGTGAGGGCCTCATTTCCTCCCTCTAATCAGTGTTTACATCCACCCCAGTGCCAATGGCTGGTGACTGAGCAAGACGTGTATCAATCACCAAAGGCAACCTAGTCGGGGAGGACGTGCTGATACACAAACTCACCACACACACTCTGACAGGAACAGACACACACCAGCCTGGCAACAGGGAGAGCAACACCGCTTTCATCTTAACCTCTTCCTCTTCTATTGTTGTCCTCTCTCTCTCTCTCTCTCTCTCTCTCTCTAATGGGTGCAGAGAAATTACAGCTAATTAAGGATGTAAATGGTGGCGGAGAGTGTCTTCTAATTCTGCATTAAATTGTCTCTTACCTCAGCAGAAAAATTTATCAGTGGAAGCAATGTCAACTTTTACTGGGGTGGGTTATTTGCATTTCTACACACATTAATTCTGGGATGTGCAGCACCTACAGAGCCAAACAGAGGGCGTGAACTGCTTCCCATCAACTGGTAGGGCTTCACAGTGGATGTTATTGCTCTCCTCAACCGGTAGTTTTCTAGCTTGCAAGCTCTTTTCACTAAATAAATGCTGTACAAGACGCAATGGGAAGCATAGCAGGCAAAGACAAACACACGGAGAAATACATGTGCCAAGTCTGCGTGCTGCTGTCACTTATTTCACTCCACAGATGTTTACAAGGTCACAGCATGACCATAAAGACCGAGTCAACGCGTGAAACGCAGCTCAACGTGAGACGCAGAACCCCGGGTTAGGTGTTGTGGCTGAGCGCATTAATTATCTTTGCAGGCCATTTCTTGAGGTGAAAGCAGCAGATTTGAGGCGCGGCCAACAGAATCGGTCTACACGGACCGCAAAGTCAGAGGGCACGCCAGCAAACATGTGGTAGGTGCCAAGATGCAGGGTCTGAGTGCTGGGCTCCAGGGACGAGAGTGATTAGAGATTTATTACAGTTTTTCTGCAAAGTCATGCAGTCAGCCATATGTATCAATGACACAGAGGATCTATGAGACAGTTGAGTATAAACAAAGAGGGACTGTATACATGCAACAATACCTTAATTCTAACAGATGTAAAAAAAAAAAAAACAAAACAAAAAAAAAAACCTTGACTACAACCTCACAGAGGCCCATGGATTGTGTTTGCTTGGCCATTGATTGACCCCCAAGTGAAGGACCTCATCATTCTCTCAGCTGTTCCTACGTTTCATCCAGCTCAATCCATTTACATTTAAGCACAGCTCTGCTCGGCCTAATTAGTTCCATGGCTCCATTAGTCTACATTGTGGTCAATCCATTCATCACTTTGCATGTTAGTTAAAAGCCCATTTCTCTGATGCTGTCACTGTTCTCTGCCTATTATTGTCCCTTTTTTTTTTCTAGAAAGGAGAGTGGGGGGGGATTATGGGTAAATAATTACCAAGAGGATGACATCACAGTAGGCCCAACCTTGTAACTTGTGGTAACTTGTAGATACTAAATCATATGTCTGATAAACTGTAAACTGCATAATTTATTTAATTTACACATAACTGGCTTAAAAGTGGTACATACTTTGTCTGATTAGGAATTGTTTGGATAATAGATGTAAAAATGAGGCTTCATATACGTTTAAGACAGAAAGAAAAACAAGAGTAGATAGAAAGTGAGGGAGAGAGAGAGAGAGAGGAAGAACGACAGAGAGAAAGAGGGGTGTTAATGATCCCTGCATTGAGAGACTTGGCTCACCCACTGGCATACTGGCACATATGGTCCACTGGCTCCAAACTTGCTGAGGTCTAAAACTCACATTATGCCTCAAAAAAGGCAGGCAACCAGGACCTCAACACAATGAAGCTAATTAATTCTCAGACATAATGAGACATTATCATGTTTGATGTATAGTTTACGTGCTCTCAGGGTGCTCTCTGCTATCAGGGCAGTTTGTGAAAACTTGCGTTGACAAAGAGGAAACAATCAGCCGGAGGTGGACTGCGAGACTCATTTAGGAGATAAAGTTGTCATGTCAAACAATCTGAAAGTGACCTCAGCTTATGCTCAAAGATTCTTTTTTTTTTTTCATTTTGTTGTTGATTTAAAATCCAGGTTCAAAAGCAAAACACTACAGACAGCTTAAATGCAGCATCCTGGCGAGGTTTACATTTATATCCACTGTGTTTGAGTACCTCTGCTGCTTCCTTGGTTGATTACATCCCATTGCTATTCACTTTACCATTGCCAGGTCACCACCACTTTACGTCTTCTGAAGACAAGTGCAGCGAGGATACCTCTCAGGATGGTTCAGTGTCTGGTACAGTCCCTGAAAGCAGAACTCATTTCCAGGCCAAGCTACTCCGGAGTCCCAGCAGGTAGACATGAAGCAATCTCAGGGCCGTGATGCCCTCCCACACTACCTGCTGCCCTTTCACTCCCACATCCTTCCCTTTTATCGGGAATCTATTTTCCCTCTCCTCTCCTGTAAGGTAACTCCATCTGAAATTTACATCTCCCCTCTCTCTCACTCACTCACTCTCTCTCTCTCTCTCTCTGGTTTCATCTTCCCATGATGGATGAGCTCCACTCTGGGGTGTCTCAGCCTGTCCATCATGCCCTGCGATTAGGAATTAAAAATTGCCAACGTTTCATAATAGCCACCCCCATTTTTCTCCAACCAACCCCCTCCCCACTCTCTGCCACAACCCCGCCTCTCATCCAACCACACCTGCCACACCATCACCGCCACGGCCATAACCAAAAGCCTCATCGCCACTATCAGCACCACATCCATTTGCAGCCTAACACACTATCCCCAATTCAGATGCACCAAACACCTACATTCATCTAAGTGGGAAAAAAAACATAATTTATTTTGTACTTCCCAGATAATTTACTTTTTTTCTTTCCTTTCTACAGGAATTCTCCATTTCCCTATAAAATGAAAATTCATCTAGAATTACATCTTATGTCATCATTATGTTTATTAAGCGTGGATGATGTATATGAACAGCGCTGGCTTGCCGCTGAGTGCTTAATGATGCATAAGATTAAGCCGAGGCTCTCAGCTGCGCTGTGACTCCCCTCTGGTACCCATACTGCCGAGGCATGCTGGGAGTACAAGCTCCAAACGGCCATCAGGTGAAAGGAACTAACATCTCTCTTTTTGTCTGTGTGTGAGTGAGACTGAATGTGTGTGTGTGTGTGTGTGTGTGTGTGTGTGTGTGTGTGTACTTATATTTTGTGCACACCGCTGAATGGGAGTGTGTTTCTTCCTGCACACATGTAAGAGCTGTAGAGGAATGGTACACTATCATCATGCTTTATAGTATCTGTCCACCTATATTAGGAATAACTTGCTTTTGCCTTGCTCACTGTGCCACGATCATGCTGTTTTCTCTCTTTCATTCCCTTCTCCTCTCTGCCCCTCTATTCATCCCTGGGCCCCTTCTCTCTCTGTCCTTCCTCCCTTCATTTCTCTTCTCCCCTTCTCTCTGCCACACCACTGTTTTGCCGCAGCAGTCTATGACAAAAACATTATCCTTCTGGTGCTAAACAATCCAATAAACCTCTCCACAGGGAGGAAGTTAACCTCTTGTCTGTTCGACTGATGCCTTCTAGACCACGTGACGGCTGCCACAGTAAATTCAAATCATTAGTCTCCTTGCCCCCCCATCAGAGGAAAAAACTTCTATTAGTAATGGAGACCTCGTAAGAGACCTTCCGCGGAGAGCACTGCCTTCCCAATTCCCAGTGGAGAAATCCCGCGCAAAAAACTAATTCTACTTTTAATAATCTGTCATCAAGACCAGAGGCAGTCATAAATTATGTGGGGACCATGTGCGAGAGCAAGCCACAAGAGGGAAATCAGGGTAGAAAATCAAAGCCCAAGTTTGACAAACTTTCCTGAAGATAAATAATAACTTACAAACCGGATTAGTTGTTAAGTCACAGCTGAGCGCACAGTCAAGCCATTCCAATCAGCCAATGCAGATGAAGAATTTATAGGTAGAGCTCATCATTTGTTTTCCCTCTCTCCTCCCTCTTTTTATATGCATCCCACCTTTTCTCATTCCTGTCTCCTTCAAGCTTATTATATTCAGGGCCT
Organism: Seriola lalandi dorsalis; assembly: GCF_002814215.2. NCBI lineage: Eukaryota > Metazoa > Chordata > Actinopteri > Carangiformes > Carangidae > Seriola > Seriola lalandi. The sequence continues at coordinate 590,652 of NW_019525069.1, read as the reverse complement.
GTTGTCACACCCTGGGCTGGTTTTTATCTTTAACTCCTTGCATGCCGAAACAAAGATGACGAGTGAAGGCATTTTTAAGGTGACAGATTTTTTTTTTTTTTGTTTGTTTGTTTGGGGGGAGGGCTCAGGGCAAAAGACATGACAGAGGGAGGAGGCTGCCTGGCTTGTGTCGTAAAGTAAATACAAGGGAACACTGGAGTCCCCTAACCTACTGCCGCATTATGGGGCCTCCAGACCTTAATTGACCACTAAAACAAAGGAAGGCATTGTGGGAGAAGTAGTGCATGGGGAGAAAGACTTGTTTGAAACATGACCGAGGCGCTTTGCGGGAGTGTGAGGGAAAAGGCTACCAGCCGCAAGGGTCTGCTCTTTGTTCCTATGTCAATATCTCTGTAAACTATCGACATGCATCATAATCGTTCCCTTCTATCAAGTGCAGACTAAAGAACAATCTCCATTAGGTGACAGCACCCCGGCAGGTTGATAAATGCTCCCTGACGAAAGGGAAGGAATTGTGTAAAATAAAGAGGCATGTTCCAACAAGTCTTGTCAAAATGGTATTGATTTAATCATCTGCAGAAATACACATTCTTGGTTAGTGTAGCGTGCAGCGGAGATGGCAGCAGCAGCAGAAGCTGGGATACGCTTTACAGTTGTTGACGCGGAGACGCTCTCCCTCATTGGCTTTGCAGGTGATGAAACACACGCTGAGCTGCGCTCTAATTTTTTTTCCCCCTCTCTCCCTCTGTCCCTCTTCAATCAGATGTTATTCTAAGAAAGTGTCTCCAGATCTCCTGTTGTATTTTTATTTAGGGCCGACAAATACAACTTAATGTGAGTGGGCGAGTCTATATGTAACATGCGACTGTGGCCAGCCCTCTCCTTGGCCTCTCAGCAGAGTGCAGAGGCGATAGATAACAATAGCCCTCCATCATCTAGACACACCAATGGTATTCCAGTAGCTGGAGTGAGCTGGCCAGAGGTCTGGGAGTGTTTATTTAACATCGGGGTGTTGGAGAGTGTGTCTCACCTTGGGACAAATGGATCCCCTCTCCTTCCTCCTTTGGCAGACTCAGAGTAAACACCATGGCAGAAAACTGGAGGTTTCATCGCTCTGAAGTACAAGTTCATCAGGCAGGTGGAGCAGGTTCATCATTGGAGTCTTACTACAGGAGAGACCCCCTATAAAACATAGACCATGTCTGTGTAAATACCTGCTCTGCTTACATACAGTATCTGTGATGAAAAAACAGGACAACAAACAGCTACCACTTATGTCAGAGTAAAATGAAAATCTAGCCTGAAAACAAATCCCAAGCAGTGATAGCAGCAGCACAAGCAGCTGTTTTCTTAACAATTGTAATCATTTAGAAGGTTAAAGGGGGTATTATTATCTCTGCACAGCCCATCTGAGCAGTGATGAGGTGAACACAAATAACGCGCATCCCTTACAGAGGGAAGATGTGTGGCTGCGGCCGCTGGGGGTTGGGGACAATCCCACAGTGACCTGACCTTGACATGTCTGAGTGAAACGGTGGCGGAGGCTAATACCTCATCATATTGAGTTTGACTTTGAGCTCACGGCGGTGGGCACCATAAAACAAAGGATAACAGTGTGGACAAACAGTCGTAAACTGGACAATTAACATACACTACTATCAAATAAAGCCTAATTATATTAAAGAAATATAGAAACTGACCATCCTGACTGCTGCTGGGTGCTTTCGCTCAGCTCAGTGTGGTAACAGGTAAAATGACTAATCGAAAATCGAAAAATGACTCTAAATATTAACTTTACTTATGAATACTAGGGGATAGAATACAGGATATATAGTCAAAGAGATTTTTCCAGGCCAACGCTAATAATGTGAATAGGACACAGTTCTTATCTGAAAATAAAACCTTAAAGCCAATGGGATGGAATCATACATGACCGCATCATAAAATGTCTACATTACAAAAAAAATGAAATGTCCACTCCTCTGAAATCAGGATATAACTCATCATATCAGGCCAAGAGTGACGCTTCAGACATTATTCAGTCCAGGAGGACAAGTGGAGAGGCGAGGGAGACACCTCATGTGAGCACAGACCTTTATATATTACCTCCTGCTCCAAAGTAAGGACAAAGGGAATGAAGATGACTACCCTGTCACAGGAAAAAACAGATGAACCAGACAGACCTGACTGAACTGTTCACTAACCGCAACCTGGGTCTCATACAACACACTGCAACCTAACTAACATTTTTTATATATATTTGATCAATAGCCAGGTGGAGTATGTTCACCCATGCCTTACTTGTGTTTACAAAGTTTGCCCAAAAAATATTGAGTATTTTTTTGTTTTTGTTTTGGTAGGTTATTGATAGTGTGTTGTGAAAATTATTTCAATAGACCATTAAGTGGATTATATGGGTGTTTACACCAGTTCTGTATCTTATTTAGGAATATTCAGGGTTCTCACTCGGTGTTAATTAAAACCTAAAAAATCCTGAATAACATTTAGCTATTATTTTGCATGCAGCCAGCATCTTGCTAGCTCAATCTCCTCAATTTCCTGATATGTGCCCTTTTCACAGACAGCATTTTGACACAAAACACACAAGTGTAAATAATAGAACTAATGATGGCTCAATCCCATTTAGCTGCTTTGGTTCCAGAGTCCTGATATTATCAAGAACATCCTAGTTAGCCTGTGAGGTAATGCTAATCATTTGGTGCCTGCTGTTTTTCCAATATATGGACAGGTGAACATCAGTGTACTTCATTACAAATCCAGTATGCCTGCTAAAATGAAATGACAGATGCATGTTCTTTGTGGCATGCAGTTGTTTGTCAATGGAGCTGGCATGATAGTGAACTGTATCCTGAATGTATTACAACTGTAATACTGACAAAAAAAAATAAATAAAAAAAAACAGTGCAAGGAATTTTGATGGTGTATCCCAAAAATTTGCTCAGGTTGACTTTTGTACATGTCACTGTTCAGGTCACAGAACAAGAACAGGAAAAAAAAAAACACATTTACATATCCATCTATAAACACTATATACAAACACACATATATCTATATATGTCAGATATGACAGGTAAGGTAGATCATTTATTCCTAAAAATGAGCAAATATTCATTCTGAGTGGATATTAGATGAATGCATCACTTAGGATCCTCCATTCCTCTAACAGTTAAGGCAATCTTAATCTTTATGTCGATAATGAAGATGTGTGTGATATCAACTAGTCAGAGTAATTAATAGGAATGTCAGTGCCATTGTATTAATAGCATCGCGCATAGCATCAATTTAGCGTAAATTGTCGTTTTGACAAGCCATTTTAATTAAAACTATCACACAAGAATTAAAGGACCGTGGTCGTCATTTTGGGAGACTATCAAATAATGTTACCATCTGGTATTTTTTGCAAGTCTTATCCTTGCTAATTATAAGTGATACTCAAAAGGTTAGAGGCACTTTGGCAGATGCAGTGATCACCACCATACTGTCCCTGCAATAACCCACAGGTCATTACACTATACATAGTGAAGATATGATGGCCTGCTGTTCTATAATGATAGACAATAATTATGAATGACCAGAACTTTGAATGCCCTCAGAAGGCCACTCAAATTACTCTATCTTTACATTAAATGAAAAATAATACCTTTAGTTTTGTTTTCTTATCCAAGCTACAAGGTCATGTGATGCACAAGCTCAAACCACAATGCACTTCAGTCTTCAGTGAGTGGTGATGTAGGCCTAGAATCAATCTTCCTGACCACTCTCAGAGCCCAGGAGTGAGCTCAATATGGGCTCAATTCCTGTGGGCTGCTCCGGGGATGAATTGAAATAGCACTCCCGAACAGTCGTCTGGCGGACAGTCGTTACAGGAAACGTTGCTTTTTATTCATCCAAATGCAGCGACTGTGCTTCTCCAGAGAGCACCAGAGCTCTCTGTATGTCAGTGGGTTTCGCAATTCTGTAGAGGTCACACACGACTGATAACCCTGCTTGACAATAACGTTTTTTTTTTTTTTAAAGTACTGTACAGGTGTGATATTTTACATCTCATAGAATAACCTCCTTCAATTCAATGATTGTGGAATTTTGTGCACCTGTCCTTATGAATGATGGAGCTTGCTGTTGTACACTGTACCATGGTCCTGTGTTGTAATGATAGTGACAAAATTACCATACTTTTTTCTTTTTTCTTTAAAGTGACATTTGCCAGTCAGTCTGTGTTGAATTTCCAAATTTTAGTTTAGCAGCAAACTGGCACAGCTCACATTTACATAACTCCACCATATTTGTAATTCTGCTATTTTGGTCTGTTCATTATACAAAAGATCTACTACACGTCTTTCTATCCCTTCTCTGCTCTTCCTGGGGTTTCTTCCATTTTTTTCTCCTTTAAAAGGTTTATTTGGCAGATAACTTATGAGGATAGATGGTGTCACATGCTGTACAGATTCTGCTGCTCCTTAAGGCAAATTTGTGGTTTGTGATATTGGACTATATAAATAAAACTGATCTGACGTAACGTGGTGTGACTATTTCTGCTAAGAGTGACGGTTGTAGGATATATATGGCAACTTTTTGAACAACCACTAACTAGTTTTCTTTGGCTGGCAACAGTGTGTTGTTTCAAGATCATTATGTTTAGTGAAGGCGGGAGAGAGGTGGAGTTCACTCGGGGCTAGACATTGTTTGGAAAAAGAAGTTGTCCCATGTGTTGTGAGACATTAAGGGTAGATATTTAAGAGCAACTCAACAGGCACACAAAATGTTTGCACCCATGTTTTCTGGTTACTGTAATGAGCAATTCCTATGCTCCTGTTAAAACTGAAAACATCATTTGAATTTAGGATTGAAAGTTAAATTTTCAACAGTTCTAAAACTCTTCTCTGATGTGAACTGTTTAACTGTTTTAAGTGGATTTGTCAAATTGTCTAATGGAAAGTTAAACCAGTGATTGAGCGAGCGAGCAACAGATCAGTCAGGTAAGAGGGTGATGGAATGAGTAAATGAATGAGTGTAACGAGTAATTGCAGCAAATGAGAGAGTGAACAGCCTGACCTCTTTGCTGACTTGTGTTTTCAGTCAGTCGGCCTGGTTACTATGCGTCATGCTTTGTTTCATCTGACGTCAATTATTTTTTCCATTAAATACACAACATGTATTTCACTTAGTTTTTCTGAATGAAATTTCAATCAGAGGCCATTACACTCTTCAGACAGAGAAAGTTTAGAAAAATAACAAGACGCAATGGGAAAGAAAATAATGCTCTGTCAACGGAGATGGAAAACACAAAAATAATCATTTGCGAGAAGCAGGTGATGCATATGTTAAAGTGTCAAGAAGCAGAGGAGAAATTAATAGCTTTCTGCCATAAGCATTCTCTGATAAATATGATTACATTTGCATACTTCATTTTACTCTTGATCTGCTGTCTCGGTGATTCTAGTGATTCTCGCGTGCCTGTTCCAAAAGGAAAAGTAATTTCCATTACTGCTCAAACATGAAACAAGTATTTCGGGTCTCATTAGGGATTTCCCAGCTGCTCGTCCGTTGACAAACTAAAACGACAAAAAACGGCAAACATATGTCAGCAAGACCATGTTGGATAATTGTGGATCAACAGTAAGGGAAATGGTTAAGTTACTTGCTCATGTGGACGCAGCGTCTAATTACCGGAACTTTTTCTGCAACATAACGCTGCAATGTGAATAATGTGCAAATCAATGATTTGAGGAGATGGTTGTGGGCTGGGTGGTGGATGGGTCTTCTAGGAAGTGTTTTGTGCCTCATTAATTTATCAATAAGGCCATCTGACATTGTCTTCTATTTGCCCTGATGAGGAAAGCTGTCCATTCCAGTGTAATGGCCGTGCGTTTGTCCCACATCTTGACATGTGGCTAAAGAATAAAGTCCAGCAGACGGAGGTAACCTTGACAACATGGTTCACATTCACTTTTACATTCACTTAGTGCATCAGCATTCACCCTAATTCTGCTGTTAAGTGACAAACTACATTTAGGTGCCAACTACAGCTCTTGTGGTGCTTTTCCATCATGTGAAGCTACTTTATCAAGGTGTTGCTCTCGCTGTGTTTACACCATAGGTCACTGAACATATGGGTGCCCTCTGGTCTGAGTATATGGTTTTTATGTGTCCAGAGACATGCAGTGATTGAGTTACCTTTTTCCAATCCTGTAATGGATTGGAATACGACACTGCATCTTGGAAAGTGACTTCTACAGGAGGCTAGTACTCTTTTTTTTTTTTATCTCTATAAACGCCTATATTTCAAAACACAGAGCATCTGTTTGAGTTCAGTGACAATGGTTTCAAAAAGGTATTCAAATTTTTGTGATTCATAAGTCTTGTATTATGTGCTGTCAATTAACAGCTAAATTAAGCAGCTAAATTATTTGGAAATTCAACTTGTATTTCATGTCTTCACCCTGGATTGAAATAGACACACATACTCATGTTCTTCGTATGGCGATTCTCTGGGCAACGCTATTTGCACTTTTCTCTCGCTGTTTTCCAGTTCAGGTTTCCAATTAACCTGTGCAAAGCGTGACGCCAATCACAGGACGCTGTATCGACACCGGGCATGAAAAGAATAATGCTGTTAGGATGATGTAGCTTACTGTGGGGGACTCCTCCCTCACTGGTGACAGAGAAGTTTGCTCCAGTCATTTATCAAGTCCTCTCTGGCCACCGAGGGGCTGGCGAGTCCCAGGGCCGCCTGCTGCTTGGGGGGCCAGCATGCAATATGTGCATTTTAGGCCTCTGGTGGGCTGGCAAAAACTGCTGATGTGCTCACTGCTGCTAAGTTTGATGGATTTGTTGTTGTCATTTGCTTTGGTTCTGTTCCCTGCAACAAAACAAAGGGAATCATTAACTCTTTTGTGCTGCATGGGACTTTTATGGGTTAGGGATAATGCAAAACGAGATGGGGTACAGATGGGGTCAGCTGGAGCGTTCTGTTGCTGGAGCTTTCCAGAATGGGGCGTTGAACATGCATGGATGATCCTGCATAGAGAGCTGATTACAGAATGATTTAGTAACCACTGATATCCCCTTTCTTCTCAAGCTCCCATCATCGGGCTCATTTCAGCCGCAAGAGTGCAACTGGCAGTGTTCACCACTTATATTTATAGCCAGTCGCTGTTTAGCACCTCATGCGATGTTCTGGCCAGGCTCAAGACCGAGCCATTACAGTGCATCACCGTTAGAGGCTTGCAGTGTTTACTGATGCAGGCTTGGCAGAGGACTTCTCTGCCATTTAGGGCTGCTGCTATGATTCTGATACACTGGAAAGCTAAGTGCAGTCAACTTAAAAAGTCAACACTGATTTAATGGAACAAAAAACACTTGATATTCAGTAAAAAATATTTAAATTAGAGGTAAAATGCTTAGTAGATTAGTTGGTTAGATAATGAACAGATATTTTTATTGTCAAATAATTGTTTGAGGGATTTTTCATGCAAAAATATTCACTCGCTCAAAAGTTCCAGCTTCTTAAAGGTGAAGATTTGATGTTTTTCTCTGCTACATTGTATAAACCGAATATCCTTGAGTTTTTGACTCTTGGTCAGACAAAAGAAGCAATCTGAAGACATCATGTGTGCACTAGGAACGTGTAATGCAATTTGTTTTCACTATTTTCTCATATTTCATAGACTAAAACATTAACCAATTAATTGACAAAATAATATTCAGATTAACTGATAATGAAAATAATGGTTAGCTACTAATTTAAGTCAGTATTTTATGCAGATGCAGTTTTTATTTGTTTCCACATTCCTGCCTACATATGCATTCATTTATAAGGCAATATGACTTTATAGGTGAACAGATGTCAGAGTGCAGAGAAGATATTTATCAACAATGCATTTTAACATATGATAGGGTATACTGCAAAATGTACTGTAAGCAAGGCAGATTACTAACAGAGAAAGTTGTTAGAAAAATGAGTAATAAGTGCTTGTTTACATTCCCCTATCAGCAAAATCTGTATGATCACAAGAAAAAGTTAACGTTGTACCCAATGCATCTCAACACATTGAATTCCTGACAATTCACCTTTAGAAAAACAAACCCGATTGAATATGATACAAATCACTGTGGATAATTGTACTAGTTCAGGCTAAATGCATTCTGTTTATGAACTGTAATGGATGAAGGGACGTGTTTGGTCGAGAGCAGGCGGCCGTGCAGTTGCTAAACTTCAAGGTGAAGACTTACTTCCTCAAGGGAGAGTTGAAGATCAAGACAAATCCTCTTATTTTTCTCTGTCAAGTCATCACAGTCTGAGAAGAAATACAAATTGAGATTGTAGCAACGGGCTGCGACAGTCCGCTGTTGACTGCAAGGGTTACGGGGGTGATTGAGTGTGTGTTTGACTGCCCGAGGCCGAGGGCTAACAGTACTGTTACACAGACAAGGTCGTCTCAGAGAGAGAGAGGGGGAGAGAGAGTAGCCTCAGCACATAATCCCAGTGTTCCTGACTACTATGAACACAGCCTCGCCACAAAATTGATTAAGGTGGAAGAACATTACTTGGGGAATAAGATCATCAAGACAGATGGAAGTGGATAGTTTTGGCCAAGAAATGATTACAGTATTTCAGCCACCTCTTGTGTTCAAATGGGCATGAGTTCTCACTTTAGACAACCTTGCTTCCCCAAAAAGAGCCGACCATCATTGAAACTCAACATAATACTTTGACCCATGTTGACTCATGTTGCCTATTGAGGGGTCAGCAGTCATGATAATAATTCGATTAAGCTTAATGTCACATGAACATCCAAGAAAAATGGCTACACTATACAGAAGCAATATTTTATCAATATTGACCAGAGGCTGAAGCCAACCTTGATATGTTCCCCTTACTCTCATCAATAACACAAAAGAGGAAAGTTACTTCCCATATAAAACTAATCTTTCCTTTTTATTGTATTTTAATGAAACGGACTTGGTTCTAAGGCAGTAATTCATTCCATTTGTTATGTTTGGACAACTCATTAACATTATCATCTATTATCATTAGACGGAAATTTTAAGCTTCTTCTCCCTTGAGATGCAGTGCGTTTCTTCTCTTCAGTTTGCATTAAAACAAATGTGGACCTGCTGATGCATTAGATTAATGTGCTCACTCACTGCCTGCTACAGAGCTCCAGTCCAGCTTGAAAACTAGACCAAGTTTCTGTCTTTTGAGCCTCATCCACAAAGGAAACATTTATTATGCCTATTTATTGTGCTTTATGAAACGCTGACTGATTCTTGGTTTTATTAAGCTAAGCTGAAAGTACAAGTTCATCTTTGAATTGAATGTAATGTCACCAAAACAAAGTTATGTAGTGCCATTCAGTGAGTCTTCTGTGTCAGTAATGACTGAATGTAAACATTACAGAGATGCCTGTGTTCATACACACCACATTATAGAATTATTTGCCAAACGATTAATTTGTCTGTTAATTCAGTGACTAATATAATCATCCACATGTTGAGCATTAGCAGCACTCTTCTTGCCTGACTTCATGTAACATTTACTAAATCACAATGCTAATGAGTTATTTAGATTTCCAGATCAAATTCAAAGTTCCAATTTCTTGCTGAGACTGCTGCAACAGATCAAGCCATTTACTAATTACAAAGTTTGCTTTTTTTTTCTCTTTGCATAAATAATGTTGATTAATTAGCAAGTCGAAATAAGTGAAGATGATCTATGTAGTATATATCACTGTCATGAAAACTTACTGAAACGTTTCATTTACATTGCTTGACTTCTTAATTACATGCATCCAAACTTTACAGATTTGATGGAAAATTAATAACGTGTAAGGTGAAAGGTTTCAACGAAAACCTGCCGACTAGAAATAATCAAGATGTTGGAATAATGAAAGGACCTAAACAATAAAGCACATCCTCTGGCTTCTTTGCCATTCAAGACATCATTAGTAAGAAAGTTAGTTCATCTCTCAGGTGGATCTACAGCTTCCAATATTTACACATCTGTATTCTGCTGATGAATAAATAATGTCTCAAGTTAATGTTGAGGCATGTTAATATTAATGTCTCCGAAATAGTTTCACCTCATACAGTGAAAATATTTGCAAACCAGGTAACGTGACCGTGAGTATAGTGGGGTAAATAGATTGTATTCATAATATAATACCATCACAAACTGACAGCCTCCACCTCTCCAACAGTCTCCACAAAAACTGAATATTTGAAGCTTCACAGAGGTAGGATTTATAGCAGGGCTGCTGTACTGGACTGCATTACATTGTGCAGGGTTTTCTATTGTTCTTGTGAATGAGTTGTAAAAATGCACTGCACCTCATTTGGCCTACAAGTTATCATATCATCCTCATCATATTGAAACATAGTATTAATAAAATGTCATATTTATAATGTGCTGCTGGCTTTTCTATTCTGAAATTTAAAAAATGAAACAGTGAACATACATAAACTATACATCATCTACATACCTGGGGAGGGGACATGTTCTCCATGACCAGCTTGCAGGGTGGCTTTAACCTCCTTTGGGCCTTTTGTGTTGCATTTCTGCTCTGACTTTGCATTCAGCAGCCACAACTCATTCTCTGTCATCCCTGAGGTGTGAATGGGGTTGTCTTTGTAGAGGTCAGGAAGACCAGATGCCATAACCTAAATACCAAAAATACATTACAGGTTTATATTGCTCAGCCTATAGCCATTACATACATTAACTTATTAGTTTACTGAAGTATCTCAATGTTGTGCTACTTAATACCTGTACTTTAATACAGATACTTCAGAAACACATATTGTACTGTTTACACCACTGCTTTTATTTAATAACATTAGTAACTAGTTACTTTGCAGAGTCCGACTAATAATACAAAATATAATAAAAATAACAAATAACAAATAAACTATGACATTATCATAGGTCATGGCTTTATTGATCCCTGAGAGAATATAAGCTACCCAGCAGTATATAAAGCAATTCAAATTAGGTTCATCTTCACAAGCTGCAACATTAAATTCACTAATGCATCAATAATTATAATTCCAATCCAACAATTCAATATACATTATTCTGAAATGGGCCATTCAGCATAATATTTTTTGTTTTTTACATTTTTAAGTATATGTTTATATAAATAGTTATGCGGAAGTAACCTTTTAAATCTAGACTTTAACTTGCAGCTGAGTATTTCTACTCTGAGGTACTGCTACTCTTACTGAGCTAAGGAAAACATCTGAATACTTCTCCTATCGCTGCTCCAAGCTAGCACGTCTACAACAAAAGCACCGCTAACGAAAGTTCCACTTGCTCACAAATCGCTTCAAGAATAAAAATGTTTGCTCAATACAGTTAGTTGAACATTTTGTATAGTTGGCTAATAATACTGCTTACCATTTGCCGCTATGTTAGCTTCTAACTAACGGTCTTAGCCGGCGTTTTGAGATTGCCGTACAAAATCACGAGTTTTTTTAACTAGCTAATTTATTTACTAGTTGACGTCGTGCGTAGCTACCTGACGTTCGCTGCGTGCCTCTCTGCTGTGGTGCTGTGGACTGATTGGTTAGCAGGACAGGGGACTGGCCCAATTGGAGTTCTCTGTGGGCGGGACTTTTGTTAGAGGATCTTGGATGTTATGTTATAATGCAACAACAGACCTACATATCTTTGCCTCCATTAATGACTGGCACAATAGATGCACTTTATAAAGCCAAGACTACCACTGATTGTAACATTTCGACCACATCTCTATTATAATATATTAATTGGAGAAAAACTAAGAAATTTTCATCAGACTTTTGATTTTACATCACTGCTCTTGTCAATGTTTTAATGTGAGAAAGGTGGGCGTGGCAGAGAAATACACAAAGGTATAGCTAATTATCTTAAAAATTCCAGACTATCCGTGGCTTGCAGTCACAATACCATGGACAGTGACGCCTCCTCTAAGACACCTCCTATTCAGTAACATTACACTGCATTGATATTTAGGTAATTGATAATCCCTGTGTGAGTAATGTTGTCAATTTGGCGCCTAAATCCTATTTTGGTGGCCATCTGGGCTCCCTAAATTGCTCCCTTGAGAGCAGAGGTTCTAGGTAGTAATTATTCAGAAGTCATTTACTTTTAGAGGTGTTTAGTACTTATCTGAATCGCAGTTAAAATGCTGACATGATGCCCAAAGAGTTGCAGTTTTTTTCCCAAAATGTTGTTATTGTCTAGCATATAGAAGACATACTGTACATTTGAACACACTGATCAATTTTATTCTATTATCTATTATAATTTATTTGGATGAAAAGTCTTCATATTGGGTTTTAGTGGCTTTAGTTTGATCTTCTTTCCTGTACAAATATTTATTTGACTTGTTCAGATTCATTTTTGAGGAAAAAAATGTTTGTATAAATACAATTCAAAACTTTTAAGGTTCTTACTCCAGGCAGATTACATTTGTGATCTGTGTGACAAATGTTAGACTTAACACAGGCTTATCCGACATGCACTGTCTGTGCATTTCACTCACTTATTGCTGAGGCACTCTGTCAAATTGATTATCCAGTCAACTAATTCCCAGTCTATGTTTAGCTAAAGTATGATAGAATCATTGGGTCCCATGGGTGCAATTCTCATTTGTGTGTCTGTCTGTGTGAGTGAGTATTTATGTGAAAGAGGCTAACTAATCAACAAACTGGGCCAGAAGCTGAATATTGAGCAATCTGGGACAGTTGTGGGTATCCTTTAGGGCTCATCACAGCCAAATCCTGGGATATAGTGTTTGATAGACAATAGCTATAAAGTACAATGATCAGATAGAGATGTTGTTAGGCTGCTTCATCGAAAACTGATCATCATGTAATCTGCGTTATTTTCACTACTTGAACACAGCTGAATAAAGAATATCCAGAGAGGTTCATGATGATGAGGGGAATTTTATTTCATGTATTCATTATATGTTTTAAACTGTCCTCACTTTGTTTACTTTAGAAAATGAGGTTTATTATTTCCTCTTGAGATTACATGTTCACTGTTACCTCCTATGAGGAGATTATGTTTTTGGTCCCATTTGATTTGTTTATCCGCTATTTGGCACAACGTCTCAAAAACTATATATGGTGGAAGGTTATGTGATGAACAAAGTGGTAACAAAGTAAAGACATATATATATATATTTATATTTATATTGATTGATTGGTTCATATTTTATTTCCCAACATGAACATGACACATCATAGCCTAATGCTAAACATGCAGGATAGGGATTTACCTACTACCAAGGTGCATGGAGTAATGATTCATGTACATAAGTCTTGCAAGTGAAACATATTAACCTGCAAAGATCTGCCCGGAATAATTCTGCAAAACCTACACGTGGTGCTACTTGAATGTTTAAATTGAAATTTAAATGGTTGTACCTTTCCATGATTTATCCTTGTATGAAGCCCTTATACTCCCAGTGTTTATGCGCTTATTTACACAAATCAGCAAATTAATATAATCCATAAATAATAATAATTCTATAAAATAATTTTCTGCAATTTTTCTACTAATTTCCACTTAATAATACATGTGCTGTCTTGATATTTATCTTCTAAATGAAGTACTTCCTGACTTTTTTAAACTTCACTATGAGCACATCCTACTGTACCTATCTCATTGTACTGTAGCTTGAACTACAACCTTACAGACTCATGCTTACAGGTTAGCTCAGGACCATAGGAGAGCACTGTTCAATAGCAGACGGTCACACAAGGACACCTTCTTTATTTCCTATTGGAGCAGAAATATCTTTATTACAATATCTAGTGTGTCTGGCCAAGCAGGGTCCATGGAGAGGAGAGCAGAGGGTGAAAGAGGTCATGTAGAACCACACAGAGACACTGGCATGACACTGTGACATGTTAAGATCCCCTCCACTGAGCTGTGCCTTGCACAACAACATGAAACAAGGAAATGAACCACAAACATTTTCCTGACCCCCCACCACCACCCCCCTCCCATCCATGCACTCAAACGTGTGCACACGTACATACACGCACAAACCCCATGTAAACACAAGGATGGAAATGTAAAATAAACTGTAAATATGAAGTGATTTTATACTTTTCACAATAAAAGTCTCAACCACATTCAGATTTCTGCTTTCAAGATTATTTAAATATTCTGACAAGTTCTCAGGTGACGGTATGATGCCATGTCGTCTGCAGGGTTAGGACTGTTCAACCAGACAGCAGCACTATGGCCATGTGTTCATCTTGTTTAGTGCACTGAGCTGACAAGACTCCACTGAAAGGGAATTATATGTCCTCCGCTGGGTCTTCTCTCTAAATGAGAGCCATTGCCCCTATTAGATAAAGGTTAATAGTCATTTGCTGAAGAAAACAGCTGATTTTATGTCTGATCCAGAACACAAACACAACCAAGTAATGGTGACATTTGTCGTCCACCTCATGAGACCCTTCTTGTTCTCGAAAGCCCTAAATATTTGAATTTTTAACCATGTGAAAAGATTTTATGTTCATTTTGTCTTTGCCCCACAGGCAGGAATCAATGACATTTGAAATAATTGTTGTTACAGGGGAAATCTCTGGAGGGAGAATGGGGCAAAACTGTAGAGAAGATTTGAGTAAATTACTGTGTCAGCTTCTATTTATTTGCGACCGGATTGCCAGAGGCAGCACTTCAAGATAGCCATTAGGAGTCGGGGCAATAAAGACAGAGCGTGTAGCCATTGTCGAAAAGTTAGCGTGTAATGCAGCAAGTTATCATCAAAGTGCTCCCTGTGGAGCGAGCAGGGCGCACACTGGGGAGAATACATGTGAGGAGAACCAATTATGGCTCCTCAAATCTCTCTTTCACAGAGGGAGAGGTCATAAATAGGTTGCTATAGTTGTGTACACTCGCTGTATATCACTCCATATGGAGATGTTTGTCTGTCTGTATCATTAAAGGTAACAGCTATCTTTAAACTGAGGACACATGCCATACGTTAGGAGAGAACAGTAAAATGCTTCAAGCATGAAAAAAAAAAAAAAAAAGAAAACACCAGAAAGGTTCTAAACAGAGAAGTGTCGTAATGAAAAACGTTCTCACCTGTTTGCAATGAAAATGACTTTGTGGCCAGTGCAAAGTGTAACATCTGAGTGTGATCATCTGAAATTAGTTATGAGAAGTGCAAAAATGCTGTAATAATGTTTACTACCAGTATAGTGTCTATGTACTGTGGAGTATCAAAGCTCTTTTACTGAACTAAAAGCAGCAATAATACAGTATAGATATATGCTGTTATGAGTGAAAGTAGAAGTGCTCATCATGCAGAACGGCCCATTTTAGTATAAGGTATATCATATTATTGGATTGCAAGTAATGTGTACATCACTTTAATGTGGTAGCTGGTATAGATGGGGTTAATTTTAATTACTTTATATACTGACGGAAAGCTTGTTAATCCACCCCCCCAAGGGACAAGTCTTATCTTAAACTATATTAATACATCATCATTTATTTGTTGATTACATTTTGTATTATTCATCTGAATATACAAAGTAATTAGTAACTCAGGTTATCAAATGATGATCTATAATATTTGCAGCTATAATGTAGTGGAGTAGACGTACAAAGTAGAAGAAAATGAAAATACTCAAGTAAAGTAAAAGTACCATGGTTGAGTAAATGTATAGTTACTTTGCACAACTGGTCGAGCGCAATGAATCTGTTTTTACGGAATTTGTTCTTGACCTTGGAAAAGGTAGTTAACAAAAACGAACAAAGAAACGACTCATGTTCCACTTACTAACTTGAAAAATCAAGGAGGTGGACCTTGAGTTAAAACTAATTGCGCAACTGGCCTCTGCATTGTTTTTGTGTTTTGAGAGGTGTTCACGGCCACTCACTGTCAGGACTGCCAAAGAAACAGCTCCAGGATGAGATTATTTTTCTATATTTCACAGAATCCAAAAAATAATTTAAGAAATATCTTTTGTCTAGACTGTAGATAAAAATTTAGGTCTAAAGGTTTTCTGGAAACATGGGGCTTTAATGAGCCATGGAGGAGTTTACCTGCTATAATTATTCACAAATGACACACAATGTGTTTTATGAGTTTTTAAAGTCTCATTCTGATATTCTGATGGAGTTAGTATTCTTACATTTGACTGTTCTGTTGACCATAGATCCCTCAAAGTTGAAACGAATGGATTTGGTGTAGAGATGAATGAACAGAAAGTATTACAGGCTGGTCAGAAACTTGCAGTTGGTTGCAATCGAGGAATGTTAAATCCTTGCTACGGCCCTGCTCTGTTATGAACACTTTTCTTTTAATATGGCTCTTTTAGCAGCTTATTCTCTTGGTAATCGCTCTGACTTTATCATTATGTAACAGATATCTACTCTGTTTCAGGCATATAGTCTCAGAATATAACTACATCTCTTGGGACATCCTAATTAAAATGCTAATTTCATGAACAATGTGAAAGTAGAAAATTAGCTGCAAATTAAATCACATGAAGCTGCTTCAAGTAACAGGCAAGCATGAACTGGTTAATCCTTTTTACTCAGTTTAAAAGGAATCCTGACCTCTTTAACTGCATTTCTTATGATATTAACAGAAGTAATGGTAAAACAATGAATATGTAAGAAAGCCATAATCCACAGAAAAGACACCTTTTTAATCCCCAGCCACTTAAATATGGTATGATAACCAGTGGAAGCAGTGACTTTTAAATCTGGGATTTAAGAGAGGAGGGGGGAGAGGATCAAACAATAAACAGGAAGTGGAGATGAAAAGGGAGTCTGCATTAATTAGATGACGGCGATGGGCTACAGCAGCGAAGACAAGGCAGGGAGAAAAGGGATTGAAACTGTTTGTAGGGTCTGCCAAACAAATGGTGCAGGTCCCTGCGGGAAAGAGATTATTATGGGCTCTGTGTCTGTCAAACATGTGAACACAATACAAAAAAGGAAAGGAGGTGGGGAGGCAGGGGAGGGGGGGCCCCGAGGCAGTGCTGCAGCCCTCAGAGGGCCCACAAGGACCCAGGCTCTCCGCAGCAACACTGGCCCTGCCAAAGAATGTCTGTAATCCGCAGGCTGACTGAGGTGATCCCGTGGCTCTCCCCGGCAATGCAGCAGGCTTCCCTATTGTCAGCAGCGCTCAAAGAGGAGAGGGAGGAAGCCAGGGAGAGGA
>NW_019525069.1:550753-573431 GCF_002814215.2 Seriola lalandi dorsalis | reverse complement strand
GGGGGGGGGGCACTGGGGAGGTGGTGTCCCTTTTCTCAGCCCGGCCTTATGAGAGCTCCCTACCATTGTCCGAAAATTACAATTGCACTTTTCTGATCTTTTGTGCACTCCTGTTGACAGTGGTTATTGACTAAGCAGTTGGACATGGAAAGGATATGACCCCCACCCTTAGCTCTCACCCCCACCCCTCCCTCCCTACCTCCCTCCCTCCTCCCATTTTTTTTTCGTCTTTGGGGGGCCTCCATGAACAAGAGAGGAAGCAGGTCCGAGGTTTACATGTAGCATTAGACTTAAAAAGGGTTTGAGGAGGCTTATGCGAAAAAGGAAGACAGAGAGGGGCGGAGGCTTTGGCTCTGACAAAGACGGCGGAAGACACAATGAGCGAGAGAGAAAAAGTTCGAAGAAGAAGAGGAAGAAGAAGAAGAAGAAGAAGAAGAAGAAGAAGAAGAAGAAGAAGAAAGAACAGACTTTTTCCCTCAATGTGAAGATTTTTTTCCCCTGTTTCTCCTCTCAAACAGATGCTAAGGCAGATGGCGGTGAATTAGCAGAAAATGGGCAAAGAAGAAATGAGACAGTATATTAGAGGTCCGGGGAGGACGGACATGACGAAATAAAGATTAAAGTGCCACTGCAGAGGGGAGGAAATCTCACCCAGGGGTTGTGGGAGGTCTGAGGTGTCATCGCAGAAACATAATGTATAATCGCTTTGGTGATGAGCGATATGCTCTGGGCCTTGTGTTGCAAAAGACTCATCATACAGTAGCAGCAGGACACTGTGTGTCTCAGTCACAGGGTGAAAAAAATCTTATTAATGTAATGATGAGGTTAAATTAGATTGGGTTGACAACAGAGACACAGAATCTGCAAATGGACATTTATATAAATTTTACTTTTAAGCGGAAAAATTAGTTAGATCATTTTCATGTCATAAACAAAAAACTCCTCTTGGATCAGGAAAGATAAGAAATATTTCCTGTTATGGAAACTGAGCAAAGAGCAGAGAAGAGTTTGTGATTAGTATAATTTGCAACATATACACTTAAGCATACTTTATTAAGGTTTTTTCACACTGTAAAAAATGTGTTCGTCTAACCTCTTTTTGGCCTTGTGCTAGATTCTATAAATCTATAAATAGAAAGCAGTCCCCAGCTATTTCTGCAGAGTATCCATTAGTTTGAGAGATTGACAGAAATGAAAATAGTGAAAGAGCCGACTAGGTTAAGACTACACAACATTACAACCAGTAATTCTGGCTGCCTATTAGATTTATCTGTTGCAGGCTGAGGGAAAGCATGCACTTTGTCTTCAGACATGAAAACAGCATCTCAAGTGTTACAATTCCAGAGGGGGTAAAGTGGAATTGCTGTTTTTACATTTCTGTATCATTTTTTTTTTGCCCATAAGGAATATGGATAACAAATGAAATATTCAGCCCCATTGTCTGATTTATTTCTTTTATTATCTGCAAATATCACCCCGGCAATTTAAAGGATAGCTCGCTTCATTCTGGGCCTTTTCGCTGGGGGCCTGACAGCCTATCAACTTTATACTGCATAAACAGGTCAGGATGGTATGAGCGTTCGTATATGTTGTACTTTAAGGTTTTGAGCTCGCAGAATTTCTAAATAGAAACTGAAAAAAGAAAAAAAAAAAAGGATCCTTAAGGGGATGCTACAGAGCCCCATGCCCAAGAAATGATAAATTTGCACTGTGTCCGTTTTTGAAACGGGGGAACAAAATGTTATTAATTTCAAACCAACTGGAGACCTCCGTATCACAATTTCTCAGACTGTAAGTAATATGACTCTCCTGGAGAGGATGATTGACTGACAGGCGCTCCAGCTCGCCTTTTTTGCGCAGGCTGAGTGTTTTGGAGCATCCCTACGCTCCAGTTTGTCTTGAAGCAGTCAAATGATATAATAAGCCTCGGTTCTTGCCCTCTGAAGGGCCACTGACTTCATGAAAACTATTAGTGTTTCATATCTGACCAGAGTTGCACAATTAGGAGCCTCCATCCAGGCTGAAGAGCTCTGCGTTTAAAGAAATGAAGGATATCATTAGAAGACCTGAGGAAACCAAAACCCAATGTATTGGAATTGATTGCTGGTTGGTATTTAACACTCTGATTGTATAATAAGAAACAATTATTGCACTGGAAAACACTTGTGCACATCTGTTGCTAAAAAGTGTTTGAAGTCAAAAATATTTGTGAAGACATGAAATCAATATGTTATTTTGGAGGTTGTAAAGCTTTTCTATCTTATTCCATATAAAATATAGGAAAGCTGTCAATAACATAATTTATTTCTGTGTTCTGTGTTTGGGATCTGTTCTGGAGACCCAGGGCCATATTTAACAGCTCATCTTCATTCTTTATGACTTTTCTTAATTTTTGTGAAATTTATAAACTTCTGAGCTTCCTAGCTGCAAAACATTAGAGCCCAAACATAAGTAATGTCACTGTGTGGGATGATATAATGTCTATGCTTTAATAAGATTAAAAAATTCAATTCTAATTATTATTATTTCACAAATAACAGCAAGTAGACCCAATGTCAACCAAACCTAAGGGGTCACCCTGGAAAATTTAGCATATGACAAAGCTGCAATAAGATAAAAGATATGAAACTGAGAGACAAATAAAAACAGTTTTATTGGTGTTGACCAATAACTGAGACAAATTTATGAGACTGTGGCCTGCCTCATAATAACTACAGGGCATTCAGTAAAACATGTATCATAAACTTGGCTGAGAAGAAAAGGTTTTGCCCTATGACCTTGAGAGAAACACTCTGCTGCAGGTTGCTTCGCCTCTCTGCACCTTTCAGGTATAGTTCTGTCCCTCCTCTCTGCATTTCCAAACACGCTGCATGGCTAAAGATAGTTATTCCACCTTGAACCGATCTACATCACCTCCCCGGAGAGCACGAGCAAGAGTCCCTCTTGTGAAACCTTATACAGTATAGCATTTCTCACTTCCTAAAAGGGGAATCGAATGGCAGGGGGGGAGAATATTCAGCAAGCCTCACTTTAAATCAAGATAAAAGACTGAAATGGAAAATAATAGGAGGAACAAACCCCTGGACGGCCCAGGGCCCCTAATGGAAACACATGGCTGAAGGCTGAGGTGTTGTCAGCAGCCAACACTGTGACATTCCTTTTTGATAATCTGGCCTGCCATAAAATTAGAATAGCAAATGCCTCCTGACAAAGATGCATGTTCCTCCTCTATTGTGCCATCATAAAAAAAAAATAAAAAAAAGAAAGGAAAAAAAAAATTCACTCCACTGGTGACTCTGAACACCACAAACTTCAATTTAAATTTACAGCGCTGCGAAAAGAGAAGTGATATGCACTCAAAAATTTTAATAACCTATTAAGTTATGACTTCAATTTCATTTTATGAATATTTTCCTTGGGGAGCGCAGCCATCACCAGAGAAAGATAGAAATTTAAAAAAGATAAATAGTGCCATTAATCTACAACATTTCTCTTCCATTATCCCTGAAAATGAGGAGTTATTTTTGCTCAGATCCTCACGTAATTAGCTCCTTACACTTGATTCACTAGCCAGAAAATGACCATGTTCAGAAAATTAAAAATTTGTCATTAAGTGGGATTTAACATAATATCATTTATCTTTATATATTCTGCAGCTGACAAGCAGCAGCGTTGGGTGTTGATCAGGCTTTTGTGTCAGAGGCAGTGTGCGAGGACTTAACATTATGAGAGGAGCAGCACTGTTAATGTGCGCCGGGTTACCAGGTGAATACTGGTGGTTTTAGCTGCTCTCACTCCGAATATTTATCCTACTAATGTGTGCTGTCATTTGAAATAGGGAGTCGCCATTTGCGTTGAAACGAGAATGGGAATGAAACAACATGTTATACTGTTACAGTCTATTATGAAGATGGATGTAAACATCCAGTTATGCTAGCTGATAGCTTTGGTCTAAAAAGACAGTGCACTCATGGTATTTACTTTTTCTCAGAGTTTCATGAGGAAGAATTGTGAAAATAAATGCAACTTAATATTTTACCTGAAGTAATGAAATGGCATTAAACCATGTAATTTTAGGTACAATTCCAAATTCATTTTTGCTAAGAAATAAGGATATATCATACAGTATATTCTCATTGTTTGTTTGACTTGTGTACTAATTGGTCAAAACTGTGATTACTAAAAAGAATAAATTCAGTTTTATTTCTTTTTCTGCAGTTATGGTGAACTACAGTATATGCTGTAATTTTTTTGGTTCAATTTCTGTGTGGGCGGGCACTAAAAATGGTTCGTAATCTCACTTCAGTTCCAGCAGACATACAGTACAGGCGGTTAACCAACATTGTTAGTCCCATCTGTGATTTGAGCTCACCCTACATTACTCCAAAACTCTGTATGCTTGTTACTACGTGCCATTAATCAAATTATGGGATATTGTACCCACAGCACCCAGTTAAGGTTAAAGAAAGATGGTTGTATGTTTAATACAGAAGGCGTGACCAGGACCAAGAAAAACACTCGTTACTCCAACTTGGGAATGTTCTGCAATTATTCCTTAGTGGTTAGCTCCACTGCTAACCTGCATCACACCAGATAAACAGTCTAAATTTAAATTGGCTTCTTTTGTTTTGTTACTTATTTGTAGTTGTTTGTTCCCAAGTGAAGCCAGCTACAAAAAGTGTATAGCTCCTATACAAATGGCAGAATCAAGTGTATCTGTGTTCAAATTGGATGATATTTAGATGTAACTGCCTGCGTCGTACATTTGCAGTCGGAGATATCGTTGATGTCAAAAATTCTTAATATTCCTGACTCAAAATTACAAGTACAATGATGTGAATGTCTTTTCCTGCTGAGTTGCTAATACTTAAAAGATTTAAATGTGGCAAAAGTCATGCATGTTGTACACCCACCATCCACCCGAACATGTCCCTGCAACTCCGGCACAGTGCATAAATGTTGCACTTCATTCACTCAAAAAAACCTGTGAACATAATCCAGCAAGTGTCGTTATGTTTGCCAATACAACAAAATGGGGAAACATTTTAGCAATATATAGGCTAAATGTAATTTCCAGGAGACAGGTGTTAAAATACTGTGAACCAGAATTACTGTGTAGTGGGAATCAACTTCAGCACCTCTACTTCCTGAGTGAAATACAAACTGGCAAGATGGGTCTTCCCAAACGTTATAAAGGGGCAGCTGTCTTAAATCGCTAATGCTACTTAACCAGTACATACAGGCTAGTCGATGAAAAAAATGTCTCAACGTATCAACTTTTGTAGACTTTACAGCATGACAAAAGCCATGGAAGCTGAGCAACACGGCCCTCAAATGTCAGTACACTGTTGCCATGGGAAACTGACACCCAGAGAAGTCTCCTAACAACAAAGGCCCTCAAATGTCAGTTAACTGTTGCCATGGGAAACAGACACCCAGAGACCTGCAAAACGATTCTTAAAAAAAAAAAACAGGAAATGAAACACAATCCCTGCAGCGTCATCATAGTTTAGACAAAAATTGGGGAGAACTCAAATTTTAACTCAACTTAATAAGCCATAAATGATTTACTGGTGTCGAAACTTTCATCAAAGCTGGAGAAGTTTAAAAAAAAATCCAATAACAACACATTTAGAATGTTGTAATCAATGACTGAAACATATAGAGAGCGGTTTGAATGGGAGGTTCAGTTGTGTGCCGCTGGCTGCTGCGCATGGTTCTGTCATTTACTAAGTTCAACACAAAAACATGTTGGTCATCATCTCACAGCACAGCAGGCTATCCATTAAGATCTAATTGATCATCAAAAGGAATGGGAGGAAGAAATGGAGTTGATAATGGTGAGGGAAAACCATTTTGTCTCACTCCCATTACAGAGTAACAACATTCTTGTTTAGTTATTATTCTCCTGTGACTACGGAAACACGAAGTGTGGAGCCACATGCTGCACTTTTCTACGGAAAAAAATGTACTTTTTATATTGGACTCGTGCAAATTTTGTCATCTTCAAGTTAAAGACACTTAGTAACCAAAAACACTTTACGTTATGACAGGAAACTGCAAAATTCCTAATCACTCACTATTCCAGCTCATACAGTCATGTACCACAGCTGAATTGTTTTGCAGTGTGCATGATGTCACGGTACTGAACCAAATTAGGGATACATGTACTACAATGGAGCCTTGACGTCAAGTGGTTAATGCAGGCTCTCGTCACCCATGCCTGCTCCCCTAAAGCAAAAGCACATTACTGCAAGCTTTAAAACTAATAAACTCATTTCATAATAATATGTGCAGCTGGGCTGGTAATAAATCATTATGGGACTCCTTGTTCCCCTGATACAGTATTGAGGCATTGACCCCAATCAAGTGCTTGCAACAAATATTTGGAATTACAGGGTGGAGTTGATTAATTTCACCAGAATCTAAGATTCTTTGAGGAGATAAATTAGAAATCCACACTTCTTTTGGGTAGAGAAAGTGTCGAATATATTACAAATAGAAACTGTACATTCATCAGAGGTGGGAAGCAATAAGCTCACATACTGTACTGCACTGAGATACAATCACAAAATATCACTGTTTATTTGGTATCACCAAAATGCAGACTTTTAAGGAAGCATAGAAATAGTCTTTTGTTGCCATTATCTACAGAGTGTTATGTAATTTCTCAACTTATAGAGGCGCACGCAGTCTACTGCTCAACACAAACACAAACAGACAAACATCCCCAATGAAAGCTTGAATAAACCTTAATAACACCACCTACACATATATAACTAAATACTGACACCAGGTCCATCACAATTCTGAATTTAAGGCCTTCATTTCCAGGGACATGTTAACCTTTAATCATTTTATTAAACCCAGAGCATTTAATGAAACAGCACAATGATAAACATAAGCAACACACAGGGCTTCACTTTGGTCTCTTTAGGATCAAATTCAGTTGTTTTACCCATATACCATGCCAATTCCGTTAAAATCATCATATGGAAGCTTTAGGCTATAAGGTGTTAAACTAAAGGCAGATGTTCCCTAAATGTAAAGCTGTAAAAATGACCTCAGACTCCATGGAGTTAAAAAGCAGGATATTAAAGTTGACATCTTAAGTATGGGAGCAGGGAGACTGGTTGACACACATTGGGGAAGTGTGAACATGGTAGTCAATCACTTGTAATAGCGAAGGAACAAAAGTGCATCCTAAGGACGCGCCAAACTCCACCACACACATTTTTCACCGGCCCCTCCCTCTAAACAAAACCAAGCAACCTTACATGCAACTCGCATCCATTCAGCTCCCAGGGGTTCAAACCAATCTCTCTTGTCTCCAGCCAGTCTCTCTGCTCCAACCTGCAACAGCCATCAAACCCATTAATCCATCCGCTGAAGATGACTATGACTGATTCGGCCGCCAAACAATCAATTTGTATCTCTCTCACTCTCTCTTCTGGTGCGGATGTACAAAATATCATGAAAAAGTGTCAGTGGTAATAGTTCCAGCAGAGTGAAATAATAGAGTAATAAGGCAATCAGCGTTTGACCTTGGAGGACAGCTAATTCTTCTGCCCATCTGTCTTAATTATTTCCTCTGAAATGGCTACAAAAGGCAAACTGAACATTTCATTTGTTCTCAGATGACAATTTCATTTTTTATCGGCTGGTAATGCCTTCATTTTTTACATGATGCAGCATTTCTTTGCCATGAATTCTGGATATTGGTCAATAAACACGGGTACAGATTGAGTAGCTCGGTGCAACCACATTTCAAAGCCAGTATCGTGGAAAATGGGCTCTGATTAAGATTATCTGTATGGACAAGGATCAGATGGAGCAAAGGTTCTTAGGAGGGAATTTTCTCTTTTAATGTAAGGCAGACTCAAAATATTCTTTATTTTTTATTATTCTAATTCAAAATCAAGTAATTCTTATTTTTGTAGCCTAAAATCACAAGTTACAAATTTGCCTCAAAGTACTTTAGAATCGTGCAACATACAACACTGTTGTCTATCTGTAGATAGATATCTGTCATTTTGTACAAACATCCGCGTAACTATAGTGGTGATGACTTTTTCCACAAGCGCTCGTCATCTCAGGTGGCATATGCACAATTTAAAAGTTACTGGAACTTTAAGCTAATACCTAAAGCCATGCTTCCTGGCAGTACTACTGTATGGTGCTGTGGAAAACTGCCAACCTGTCCCTTCACACTCAAAGGAGAGAAATTATGAGAAACTATGAGTTCAGCTTCATGGCTCGAACAGACTGTTTTTTAAGTCTGAATTCCACAGAATTCAGATGGAAGGGCTGATTTAGTAATAGAAATTATTTGGATATATTATTTAAACTCATTTATTGGAGTACTTACAAATACCCTAATTTCTACATTTAAACAATAGGTGAATAAAAAAATATGTGAAATAAAAAAAAAACACACATGAATGGTGAGCTAGTTAAAAAAAATATATTAACTTGTAAAAACTCCTGTTTCTCTTTTAATTTTCCAATTAACCTTTGTTGGATAAACTGATCATCTGTAGTGGGCGTGAAGACATCAGTAACTGAACTGTCCTGCTTTTAACTTCATTGGGGCAATAACAACTGTGGCTCTGCTCATCCTTCAGCACTGAATCACTCAGGGCTAAAACTGTCTGCTGTCAGCTACAAAGTGCTGGTAAACAGCAGTTGGACGCACTTGTAGATTGTCACTCTCGGTCTCCATCAGCAGGACTTTTTGAGAGTCTGACAGATGATTCAACATGTGGGGCTCAGCACTAGCTGTCGGTCAGCTGAGTGCAGAGGCAGCCGGTCCGTGTTTGACAGCTCTAAATGATGCAGTGGACGGAGAGAGACAAATCTTTTCTAGTAGAAGACTGGTATACCTTTATCTGTTCCCTCACATCCTCCATGATCGTCTCTCAGGTTTGCGATTGCAACACTGTCACTCTTATCATTTATTCTTGAATGGTTTTCAGTGAATTCTAAATTAATAAAATATAGCTAATCGGGAACAGGAATTTGTTTTCAGGAAAAACTGCATTTATAGTATTTGTGAAATCTGTTGACTTAATGTCTGTTGTTTGTGTTGGTTTTTCTTTGTTTCATTGCTTTTTCTTTTCTTTTTTTTTACTTTTCAAGTAAGTGGATCTGAGGAAAACTAACAAACCCTAGAAACCCCAAACTGATTGGATTACTCAATTCTTTGGTAGGACTTCACCAAATAATCCATGTGTGATCAGCTAGATATAATCAAGTGGAAGTAAATCCCCGAGATTCACCCACATTTATCTTTGCAGAATAGAGCTTGCTTTTAAAATTGAACTGTTTTTATCATGTAAAAATCAAAGCATTTATATCAAACTGATGCAACATTTTACAATGCTTTTTCTGACCCTGTAACTAAGACAAGCCTGCGTCTTCCATTCATACCATTTGTAGAAGGTATAATAGTGGCATAACTGAGAAAACAATACACAGGTTTTACATAATAATCCCAGTTCAAGGCCAGAGTGGGAACAAGTATTTAGCAGTTTGGATACAGACCACGGCTGTGAGTGTGATATAACCCTGTCTGATCTGAGCCGTGGAGATAAAGCAGCTCATAGGGAGCCATGCGAGAATGCAAAGCAGGCCATCTGATAGCAGAGAGCAGAAGGTAGGAAGGAGGCATGTGTCTGGGAGAGGCAGCCGAGGAGCATTTGTCAGGAGACAGTGACAAAAGGGGGGTTGAAGGGGCCTTGCTCGACGCTATTCAGAGACAATTTGTAAGCCCGGCTGTTGAAGCCAGGCCAAAGACTCGCGAACAGCTGGAGCCCCGCCGTGATTGATAAATGCGGGCCTCCAAGAACTTCATTTTGATATGAATGAAGACAAAAGCGCGACAACATTCTGTGAGTGTTTAATATTACCGTCATTAAGTGGCGACAGTGGACAAACGCCCTGTCCTCAGCTGGGGATACACAACGCCAAAAGGGAGGTCAGTACCCCCTGGTAATTAACATTTTTATGACAAAATACCCTTTTTGAAGCAGATTTGTAATTAATTCAGGTTTCAAGCTGGGTGATTAAAAGAACATTTAATCTGGATTTAGGAGGAATCCTTAACAAAAGCACTCAATTTGATCTTTTTGATGATAGGATATTATTTTGGCTATTATAAACAGTAAACACGTCACTGCTTTGTCATATTTTCCACCAAAAAATGTTGGCTTTTTTCTCTACATCCGCTCAAATAAAGCCTTTTTTTTTTACAACACTACAAACATAGAGGGATGACTCTCTTTTATCACACTGATATGTATGAACACTAATCTAATTACACCGCAGGCAGTTTGTCATGCTAATCGTGCAATAACCAAATTTCAACACATATTGACAGCGCACCATGAAAAGAGTTTCTCTGTCAAAGGCTTTTGCAGATGTTTTGACCCATGGTCACATGGGTCAATGAGAGCGAGGGTGACCAGCTATGATCCGTTCACTTACTGGGTTCACTGACTTTTAAACCTGCTGGAAACATCTTTATCAACAGATGATTTATATTTTCATCACAGACTTTGTATTCAGAGTCTGGTTTTTAAATAAAAAGACACAATAAAGCAGGCAGGCAGACGGATTTTAATCCCTTTTTTTTTTCTTATTGATTATGCTTTTTTTTTTTTCAAATAAGCAGTTTTATCAACATAAGACAGGATTTCCCATCTGTTTTACAGAAGTGAGAGTAAAGTATGCACATTCATCCCTGACCTATTTAATGGCTGGATAGTGCCAAAGACCTACACAGGAAAATTGAAAAGTTTTCCATCATTAAGTGATATATATGGCTGTGACCGGGGTCCATAAAAATTGGGAATTGTTCTATTCTAATTTAAAATTCTATTTCAGACACTCCTCACAGTGACAAAGGAGAACATCCATCCAGTAATACAGTCGAGAATTTGCTGCCAGGATTCACGATGAATGAGTGAATATTGATGAAGTTGAAAAACTCCGCCGGGTCCCTTTTTCTACATCACTCCAGTGGAGGATGGGATGGGGGGAAGGGCGGGCTTATACTGGGTTTCCATGGCGAGAGGCACCTTTCTCAATATTCAGAATCCCAGTGTTCTGTGCCGAGTCTCAAAAGGAGATCAATCTCACTTTGAAGCACTGGGGGCTTCATTTGTTTGTGAAGGATGTGAGGTGCTGCCTAAATGACTATGCCAATTCTTCAAAACCCACTTGCAGCTGACACTCGGTGCCTCTGCATTCATTGTTTTTGGGGCTCAAGTTCGCAGGCACATGATTGAATCCGGCCCACTTTGGAGAGGCTCGCTCAGGATAAAGATTTAGACGCTTGGCAGTCATATTTGTTACTTTACTGAACCCCAATATCTCAAAGACCGGTGAAGTGAACCACAGCAGACACCGAACAGAGACTTAAAAGAAGATCCGGTGAGGTGGAAAGACGGTATCTGCAATAAAAGTGTGCCGTATTAAAATCTGCAGGTGACAGCATCACTGTGAGTTCAGAGAATGTTTTTTCAGAGTTGAACATACCAGACAAAAGATATAATTATTGGACAATAACACAATTATATTAACTTAAATAGGAAGCAGGAGGTTTGTTTTCGGCAACAATATGATTTCTTTAACATGGGAACAACTTCTTTAATGCTTCTGGGGAATCTGAATGTAAAAACTTATTCAAAAAGAATACTTATGTCAAACAAAATCTTGTAACAAATCTTTGTATCTTGTATTATATCAATGTTTTATCTGAGAAATTTTAAATCACCAAATTTGGAGATACATGATTTTAACTGGTCAGTGACAGTTATGAGTAACTTCACTACTTTGCCAATATCCACTTTGAAACTCAAGCTTCCATCCACAGGATACATTCACATTGAATATCTTTGATGGTTGGTTTATATGTTCCCTCACAGTAACTTGTTTATTCCACCTGTCTTTTAGGACAGCACTGGCATTTCAGTTATCATGTTTTCATGCTGTTTGCCTCTACTGTGTTTTTAGTCTTCATTTTAGTTTTACTTTTCAAACTGAAAAAATGCTCAGATTTTTGAAGTTAATGTTCCTGTTGAAAAGACAAATCAAACTGTAAAGCGGTTTAGAAAAAGCCTGGTCTTTTTCCAGATAGGATTGTGACACTGTATTTATTGTGCTTTACTGAAATGCATCTTATGTGAAAATTCCCCTTGTGTCCTGCTTTGGAAACTCATAGCAGGAATTAATACATATTTTATATATACAGTTTATTCATATTATGCTGTTTAACTTGTTTTCTTCAGTGGGATGAGTACATGTTGTAACAACACTGTGAGTCTGCCAATGGAGCCCAACATAAATAAGTCCTCCCTCAGACACTGGTGCTTAAGTAGCAGCACGTCAAGCCATTCTTCTCCCAGTTTTAGCAGTGCAATGGCCCATGCGGTTCCCTCACAGTGTGTTTAGAAGAGGACCCTCCATGTCTGCTCAGTTGTGCCTGGTTTACCAACACTATTGATTGCAGGTGATGTTCTGGACAGAGTCCATCTGACCTCTGGGGGGGCTTAAATACATCATTGTCCAGAGAGAGACCTCCAGAGACTCTGGTTATACTGTGTGTGCAGCCCAGCGCCTCACTCCCAGACACACTGATAAAGTGGCAACAAAAAAAGTCAACAGGACACATGGATAAGCACTTCTTACTCATTTTCAGTACTCTGCAAAATCTAAAAATACAGCTGGAGGACAGATAACTACGCCGGGTGATCGTCTGCTCCTCAGTGAAGCAGGTAACACATCTTCAGTTTGTCGTCTTTAAACCTTTGGACGTTGAAAAATGTGAACGGAAACCCAGCGGGTTCATGTATGTTTGTGATCCAGACAATCTTCCCTCGCTCATGTCATAATCGCACTGATCTGCTCTTCTCGTCGCCTTGCTGTGAATTCTAATTGGCGTTATTAATCAGCAATCATGTTAACACTCTCCCTAATCTGTGTGGCAAGCTTTTGTTCCATACACACCTCAGAGCCATTGATGGAAATCCAATGAGACATAGGTTTACCTGCCATGAAAGTACCTCAGCAGCAAGTCGTCAACACATTGTGGGGAGTGAGGGGGGAAGTACACTTTAAATTAATTAACATCAGACCTCTTGTAGCACTTCATTTCTGTAAACAAACATTCTAATATGTGGTAATTAATTAGATATGCCAAGGTTCCTTTCTTTTCCTCCCGCTGATCTTTCTTCCTTTCCTTAGTTCACCGTTTTTGGTCCCATTTTTTTAGGTTTTATCTCTGGTTAGGATGGAAACTGCAGAATGCAGTACCCAGAAAGGAGATGCAAGACTTGCGTGTTACCTAATAGAGTTTTAATATGCTGTGCATGGAAAAACACAAGGGGCTCCTCCAGATGTCAATTTTGGCAAAATCTTGCAAAACACATTGCATTTCACCAGCTTTCTAGTAGCCTATAATACAGATATTACATGGGAGTATTGGAAAATACTACAGCTCATCAAGAATAGATTGACATTATTAACCCATTAAAGGCTGAAATTTTCTACATATCAAAGGCATAATCCTTAAATTTGAAGTTCAGTTCACATATGGCAATTGAAAAGTTTGTTCTCAACTTAAGAAAATCATCATTCTGTTGATCATATCTTAAATTAAGTGTTTTTAAACAAACCTTTAAAAGCAATAATCATTCATAATTTATTACATAATGCACCTATCACTCAATTTAAGAGCTTCGTTGCTATGGTGAACCCCTTTTGTTTACGTTGTGCTTTCAACTTGGACGCATCATTTCATTTATATTGAATAAAAACTTATTTGGGAGTGGCATTCCTTCCAAAAAAAAAAAAAAAAGAAGGCCCCCACTCTCTGTTTTCCTGATTTCCATTTCATATCTGCAAACCTCACGCGCCCGGCTCTGCATGAGAGCTGCTCATGGGTGATGATTTTTGAATCGATTTGCCATTCTCACAAACGAAGGGCACAAAAGGCTGAGCAATCAGTCCAAGGCTGGCTGCTTTTGGCCCGGAGAGAGGAGAGATACTCCGTGAGTGGAGGGCAAGCATGGCTGATCTGAATCATGAAGAATAATGTTTAGCCTGGCAGATGATTAGGGATGTTAATTTTTTTTAGGAGGGGGGTGGGGGCAAAGGGGGCTGGCACTTGGTGATGTCACTTTGGCTATCCGAACAATCTGGCAGGGGCCGATCCTGGCGAAACGCTGCTCAATTTGCTGGGGCTCCTGCTCCATTTGCCTGTTAATGAGCACTGTTGTTGGAGGTACCCATGTGTACCATGTCATGAGGCTAGCAGGCAGCACCTTCACCTGACGCTCTGACCACAGAGGAAAATGGCAGCCGCTGTGACAGATGTTTTCACAGTCCTGGGGAGAGAGCCATGGGAGACCTGCGCAGTCAGAGGGCCCTGGATATATCGCCGGCAACAACTGCTACAACATGTGTCTGAATCAATGTACATCCAGTATGCACTGAAAACAAGGAGTCAGCTCTTTTCTTTGAAACAGCATGATAATGACAAGACTGTGTCCCTCAGTGTGATTATATAAAGACAATTTAACACTTAACTACAATAATTACAGTTTTCACAGTGGTTACAAAATCTTATTTTTCTGGCTATAAAGGCCATTTTGTTTCACATATCTAAGTATCTATGGTTCATGCATCAGTTTAAATAGATAAAGTGCTGTTTCCTGGTGTGTGTTTCAGGGGGAGGGACTCTCAGTGTCACAGGATGGATGGCCAGGGTAAACCCATTACGTCACAGCATGTCAACAGCACTTAATTACTAATGAAAGGGTGAGCTCTCCACAGTCTACTTCTGTTGGTGAATGAATCCATGGATTAAAGGAATGCACCTGTGACTTTGCTTGTTTTGGCCATTTTACCTCAATTTACAAATTTATTTTGCAAATTTAGCTGCAATATTTCAGATTAGTCTTTTTCTGACTTTGGCATTTTAGCCTTCATTGATAACAGAAAGTGAAGACAGACGAGTCCCCTGGCAGGGACTGAACTAGGGCATTGGGCAAGGCTACCAGGACGCCCTCTTAATGACAAAAGCATCAACTGAGTAGATCTGAGGAGAAATGTGGTGTAATTCTGATTTTTTTTTAAGTGTCCTGAAGACCAGTGGTTCCCAACATTTTGGGCATGTGGCCCCTTAGAAGAAGGTTGTGATTAGATCAACTAAAGGGTGATTATACTTTAGTTTGTTTTATTTTAATATTTTTCAAGGGTTTGAAGGTTAAATTATCCAGTAATTCACAAGAAAAAATGCAACTTTTAGAAGAGAGCGTGATTTTGTGCAGCAGTTTTTCTGCTTTTCTATCCTGTCAGCTTACTTGTGAGCCCTTGTAGGGTCCTGACCCCTAGGTTGGGGACCATTGGTTTCCATTCATTTCTGTATGGCATGAAAATCAATTGACAGACCCTCGAAACTTGCTTGACTTTAGAAAATCATCATTGTGAACTCAGTCAAGTCAAACATAATGCAGTGAAGAAGCCAGCTAATTGAATTTCATTTGGAATTAAATGGAAGTCAATGGCAGTCTGAAAAATAGCAACAATGCCCTTGAGAATGGTTACGAAATTATCTTCAGCACTACGCACTGCAGTAACTAACTAAATACATTTACCCCAATAGAATATTGAGGTTCTTCTACGTCACTGGAATATTTACTATATTTTGGAGGGAAATATTGTATTTCTTACTCCTCTACATTTACTTAACTGCAATAGTTGCTAGTTGATTCGCAGATTTTATACATGCACTTCTAAAATATGAGACATTGGTATAGACCAAATTACCCATCAGCATATCATGTAGCTAAAGTGTTCTGTTCCAAACAGCTTCAACATTTAAATGCTGCTTACATGTTATGAGATCAGTAATAATATAGTCCAACAGTATGAATGGGATCATTCTTCATAATGGGTACTTTAACTTTTCACAGTGTTAGTGCAGTTTGCTGATGATACTTCTGTACTTTTACAAATTTTGAATGCAGGACTTTTACTTGTAACCAAATATATTTGACATTGCAGTATAAGTAAAGGATCTAAGTCCTTCTTTCACCACTGATGAAGTATACTGTGCTAAAACTTGCAAACACAACGTTGCCACACGCCGAAGGCAAACAGACTCAACGAAAATGACAGGGATTGTAGGAGAGGAGGAAGCCTCTGAGTGGAGATGAAAGCTGACGGTTTCTGTGGTTATTTATTAACGCCGCTGAGTGAAATGTGCCAATAGTGGGGCTATACATTGTCACACTATTACACAGTGCATCATCAAACAGATATATAAAACAGACAGGCAACCAGACCAAATTTTAATGACAAAAGCGCTGATCTGAGATAAGTATAAATACGTGTAATTCAGCAAGGTTTCATGCCTGGTTAAGCATGTACGTCTTTTGGCGGCCCACTAACTGATATTACTTCAGTGCAATATTTCAGAGTGCATCAACATCCCGGTGAAATTAACTCTGATGTGTGAGCAGACCCGGGTCCGGCACTCCAAAGTGTCTCATGATTATATCGAGATAGATAGAGCAAGTTGTGCACTAAACTCCCCACAATCTACAAGCTGTCCTGACAAATTTAAATACGCCTCAGAAAAACAAACAAAAAACATGGGAGAATCATTTGCTAATGTTTGTGCTGCTGGAAAATAGGTAATAAATGCAATGCCCCGAGAGTGTTTTTGGAAGCAGTTGGTTTTTCCTCTGTCTGATTACTAAATCTAGGGTTGATAATATACAGATGTAAATATGCTGCTTAGAAGCCCCCTCCTCCTCCTCCTCCTCCTCTGCAATCCCTCCCTCCCTCCCTCTTCTCTTCCATCTGGCAGACAATAGTTTAAAATTCTTAATCCATGAGCAACCATTGAACATTAGTGAATTGCAAATTACAGATGTTTTACTGTCTCTCCCTCTTCTTTTTTTTCCTGTTTTGATCTGTGCATCCCACTGTCACTCAGTGTTGCGTACGCATCCCTCGCTCCTCTGCATTCATTAGACACCCTGTGCCATCATGGCACCATATGACACTGTCATCATTTGGTAATTAAACCTTTGCTCGTTTAAATATGAAAAGCTGGCAAGGGTGTGATCATAAACAATGTTGCGCAAACCAGATTTTCCAGACTAAATGAGAATTCGAGCAACATCATGCCAGAGATGGATTTCTCCCCCGCCCCCCGCCCCCCTCTATCCCTCACTTGGAGCAAAACGAAAAATGAAAAATAAACACTGGGAAAAGTTGCTCTTGTGCCAAACATAGCAGAGTGTCACACATTAAAATTCATGTAAACAGACACTTTATTTAAAGCACAAAACAATGCACTTTAGAAAACATACTCCAGCTTTGTATCTAATGTGACTGACATCATAAAAGTATGTATTTTATGGTCATAGTCACAGATTACAGCTCTCCTCTTTCAGTTCAGAAGTAAACAATGAAAATAAACCAACAGATGACAACTTCAAACACCAGTATGAGCACAATAACATCATGATAGGAGAGGGATTTTTTTTTTTTAAATTCTGCCCCTTAAAATGATAAGCACAGGACATAACATCAGTGTTGCACTCTTCTGTCCCCTAAACACAGTTATGTGCTTGATCATGTTGGACCACCAGACAATAAAATCTCCCCCGGTGCCTGAGGACAGGCGTCAACATCTCCCAGATTCTCATCTACATTCACACAGGCCTCCATCACTGAAGATTTAGCCAAATGGCTGTGGAGAGGAGGCATGCCCGAACCATTACAAGCCAAACTACTGGCTTTTTATTACCACTAAACAATCTTCCTCAGAGCCGTCCTTTAGCGTACCTCCGAGCTCGGAGCCGGTGAGAAAGTACGTGGGAGGAGGCCATTCAGTCACATTATGGCTTTCCATAGATCAAGGTCACAATTTTCATGATCATTACACCACTGAAGGTGACAGGAAGCATTTACAGAAGTGATCAGGAGCTTATGTGGGAGCTGCTCATCCGTAGATTTCTGGGGAGAGGAATATATGTGTATACACAGCCTCGTGCACACCCACAGACACACAAACTAATCAGCAAATCACACTGTGCAGCTGACATTCCTTGATCATATTATCATATCATTATTACAGCCAAGATAACTAGCAAAGACAAAGAAGAGAAATGGAAGAAAACAACAAGACAAAGAGGGGAAATTAAAGAAATCAGCTCGTCTGTGGTAAAGAAAAAAAAAAATCAACATTTGTGAGTTCAAAGCCTGCCACCAGGAGGTGACTGCTACATTATGCATTCACACGCCATAGGCTAACACATGTCAGCGGCCCACTGGACAGAAGCTCTGTTTCCCATATTGCTGACATGTGATTGGAAGCTGTTGGCTGTCTGGTTGGGACAGAGGCAGCTGGCGGGACACCTCCGAGCCGCCTCAGGCTGATTCTCTGCTGCACACACACACTGAGACACACACACACACACACACACACACACACACACACACACACACACACACACACACACACACACACTGATCCACTGAAGGATCCAGCTTCTCCCACAGCGATAAACCCAGGGCCTTATGGGAGGACTGGCTGGTGTGTGCTGCCTTTATCCACTGGAAGAGGGGATTCTGTGCAGCTCTGGCGGTTGTTGTAGGTGAAGGTGGAGATGATGATTTTTTTATTTTTTTTTCATTTTAGTGACTTGTGTAAAATAATGATAAAGAAAAAAAAAAAAAGGAAAGATCACAGTGGATGAGGATGAACTTTTGCAGAAAAAAATAAAGACACGATATCCACAATATTCGACTTTAGTTTCCAATGCCCTATAATTTTACTTTTCTCTAAAGCCTCTCCAGTCTTTGTTAAGTTCCAACCAGAGGGGCACACATTTAACTATTCATGTGGAAAGTTTGATGGGGAAGAGAACCGATTTAGCCCTTGTTCCCAGTACAATAAATGCAACATGGAGAATACTTTTTGAAAATGACAAGATACAGTCCTATTTTTAATCCAGCACTGCAGGGCATATTTAACAATTACTTGCAAATCTGCATAATGAATGAGGAGCAAGAGTGTATTTTAAGACTTTGGTGCTTTATTCCCTCAACTTAGTGTGTTAATGCATGAGAGACGGAGAGAAAACGTGTCGGAAATATCTGGAATTTTCATGGAAATGTTCTTAACAGTAGATTTAAATGCTAATAATAGTAACCATATTAATAATAACAATAATAAAAAATAATAATAATGATATGAAATGGGGTTTTTTTGTAAATAGGTCCTTCCTTCACGTTTAAATGCAAATGAGATGTTAATTTTTCTTAATGATTTGCTGTACCTGAGGCAGGGAAAAGCTCAGAAACTCAACTGTCTGACTGCTTTTGTGCTCAGGGTATGAAAAGTAATTTAACAAAGTGTTTTCTAATCAAAGTAATGTAACCTGATCCCACTTGCATTTGGATCTTTAATACAATACAAAATCACTGGAACCACTCAGTCTTGTGTGTGTGCGTGTGTGTGCGTGTGTGTGCGTGTGTGTGCGTGTGTGTTTGTGTGAGGTGTTTGGGGATGGGGGGTGGGGGAGGTGGGGGGTGTTGGTGTTGAGGACTAATGACGGGACAGATCATCAGCTGAACAGTCAACCTGAAAAGACTGCAGATATAAGAGGAGTTTAATTGGAGTTAACACCAAACAGGATGCAGGTTTTTTAAAGCCGCTGTGTGGATTTTCTTTTTTTTCTTTTTTACACTTTCAGCACAAAGACTCACATTCAGCAGCTCAATGTCCTTCCTGTGTGTGTTTTATCATCTGAAATACGACCCTGACAGCTGTAAACTTTCGCATTGACTTTTACGCCTATTCTTAATTTTTGATGATTTCCCATCAAAGACAGTAAACGGTTAAATTGGCTGCATTAAACTGACATATTCACACTTTTAAGCACACTTGGAAAGCTGTGATGTGGCTTGAAATAATAAGGGTGGCGTCAATCTGGCGACGAACGACCAATAGTAAAATAAATAAATAAAAAAATATATTTCAACAAATTATATTGATATATATAGTTTATATCTATATTATATACGAATATTATTTATTCCTGTTCCATGTTGAATTCCCTCATTAAAATATCAATTTTAGCCTTAATCCAAACTCTGAGTTCAGTTAAATGTGAGTGTATTTACACATCTGACACTGAACTCAATGTAAAAGACGCTTTTCATTATTTATTTATGGGCTTATTAACGTTGTGAGGTACAGTGGGCGATTTCAATTACACACAATCCTGCCTGTCACCTGCATATGGAAGTTGAACGTGTGCACATTTTTACTTGTGCATGCTTTTGTATTGCTTGGTTGGAGAGTTTGGATTAATCTAATATTAAGTATAAAGTGATTTTTTAAAAATATGTGTGGTTTGGGTGACAGCTGATTATTTACAAATTACAAATTAATGGTATTTAAATTTTAGCCCATAATAAATAAATTGAGAACGACACTGTGTGCATTGCTGTAAAATTACAGGGACATTATATGAGATATCATAGGAATATTATATAAATAAAACTGCAGTGTCAAGGTGTGAAAATGCAGAAAATTGCAGAAATATTAAGGCAATTGTTCGTTAAGAGATGGTCAAGAGGATCAGTGTGTGTGTCCTAATAAATAGGCCACATCCTTATAATGACTTTATAATTCTGCATATTAATATACATTTGGGTTTAAGTACATTATCAAGATAGTCAAATAGCCAAGCTAGAAATAAACGATATTCGATTTTTTTCTTTTTTTTCTTAAATGGTGTTTTTGCTGTATGAATTTCTCCCACAGAATAAATAAAAACATAAAATAGAAACATAGATCACATCCTAATTCACCTTTAGTTTTACATTTGAACGATGGGATCAATGCAAAACAGTTGTAATGATCCAATTAATTATGGGCAAAATTAAAAGCAAGTGCAAAATCAATCTTTCACGGTGTCGAGGATGGAATCAAATTGATGCTCCATCTGTTCACGCCAGCAAGATTTGTAGCCCGGAGAGTGGTCTCCTCGCTGCTGGAGCACAGGACAGAGTGGAAATCCAATATACAGTATAACTACAGTGTCAGGAGGTTGTTTTAGTTGGTGTTACAGTGTCATATGTAGGTGGAGGCTGAAGCTCAACTTCTGAAATCTCCTCCTGTTTCCTTCAAATATAAAAGACGCATTTGTATAGATTTCAAGAGCAAGTAGCTGATGTTTCAAGTCTATTTTTGACAAATTTAATCAAATAAAATACTATTATTTATTTGTCATTTAAGCTTGCAGAAAATTTTACATTCTATAAATGTTTTTGGCATTATTCTCAGATTTACAGAATGTGTAAATCGTCCAAAATCCGCCTCGATTTCAGCCCCAAATTCATCTAAATCACCATAAACCTCCCGACAAACCCCTCCCAGAAATCCAAAAAGGATTAATATTCAACTTACAACCAGTGGTGTCAGCTCCCCTCTGCAGGGAAACTCAGATCGATTGGTGACGTTGGAATAACGCGAGACAACCAGCAGAGTCTGCACAGGAGGGAAATGACACCTCTCCCACCTACACAGAAACAAAAAAAGTTCTCTCTACACCACCATCACCATCACCATCACCCAGACGCCTCGGTCATCTTCCCCGCATGCTGCCTCAAAGTGCGAGCTGATGTTCGGCGTGTGGAGAGCTGCTGGACCCTCGGTGCTCCTTCTTCCCTCTCCTCCTCCTCCTCCTCCTCCTCCTCCTCCTCCATGCCACCTCTCCTCTCTCCTCTACACAGGCCATTAGGAAGCGGGGCAAAAGATAAATTGCTCTCTGTCAATACATTACACCTCTCCTAATGGGTGCACGCGGGCTCCAAAAACATTTTCCAAACTCCTGACATGCAGTGGCATCGTATTAAATACTGCAGTTGTGTGTCAGAGTGGAGACGAGTCACACATTTGTATTTCAATTTTTTAATTTTTTTAATTTTATTCTGAAACACATATTTTTGTCGCTTGTCTTGGCTTCAGTGATCAGTTGATTGGAAACATTCAGGGTTTGATTATTAGAGGTGAATATTAAGCGATAATTCATTGACTTTGTCCCTTTGTTTCATTTCTCCTGAATGGCTTTTGACCCCGCGTTGTAGCAGCTGAATGGAGTGGCCCCCTTCCTAAAAAGAGAGGGGTTATAAGGCCCATCTGACCACAGTCAAACACACCACACAGCACGTGCTGTTCAAACAACACGCCAAACAAAGTAAACACGTGAAAACGGTGTATTCATTTGGATATGTGTTTAAAAAAACAACACTTTCAGCATTTTATCCCCCCACTGCTTAATTTTTGCAGGGGGGGGGATCAAAATGTGGGGAGCAATAGGCCATGGGAGAGAGGGAGGGAGAGAGAGGGGGGAGAAAACTGAGGGAGGGGGGTGGTGCTGGTGAGGGTCTTATAGGGTGAAAAAAAAAAAAAAAAAGAGTGTAGCTTTAAGGGAAATGTGCAGCCGGGTGTGAAATTACAGCCTATAGTGCTACATATTGTACCAGAAGCTCACTCCAAAAACAGTAACAAAAAGAGAAATCATCCCCTAACCTGACCAGGAGGCAGACCGCGAGATGTGGCCGTCTGCCCCTAAGAGATGCCCCCCCA
>NW_019525069.1:549411-550733 GCF_002814215.2 Seriola lalandi dorsalis | reverse complement strand
ACCATACCCTACCTACCACCCCCTCATCCCAAAAAATTATATTTTTTTAAATTCAGCCAGAGCGTCCATTAAAAAGAAAATTAGAAAGTCACTTAAAATTATGTATTTTATTTTGAAATCATTCAAACAATATTATTATTATTATCATTATTATTAATAATTATTATTATTATTGTTGTCACCTCAGGCATACAGGAATATTAAGACTTATTGACTGAAATTTGGTGAGACTTTTATTTAATCATTTAATGTATTTAACGTTTGCCTTTGCTTTTTTTTTTTTTGCTTATTTGTTTTTCCCTGTAAAACACTTTAAGAAACGTGCTTCACAAATTATGTTTTTTTTTAATTGCAATATATTTATTCTATAATTCATCTATTATATTTTTTTTTTCCTAGATTTTTAAAAAACAGGATATTTAGAACCTTGACTTTCATGTGACTCCATCATGTACTGTTTAGTTTCATTTCTACTGCAGCTGATTAATTCTTTGCAACCTCTCACATGGAGTTTATACATAATTGTTCCAGCGGAATATTTTTTACTTCTCAGTTTGATCACAGACACTCACGTGCACCTCAAGTTTGACTCTTTAGGGGGGACTTTGACAGCACCTTTACATTTGAGAAACTATACAGCGCCATCTACAGAAGCTCAGCGGCACTGCTGCGCGTGCAGATCATTTTCACCCCCGACCACCAGCAACCACCGCCGCTCCCAGTTTGGACCACTGCAATCATCACCACCATCAGCCCAATGTAAAAAGGTCAACACATCTGCATAATATACAAATGACCACTTTAACATTTCCTCTTTCAAATTAAAGGAAGAATTAACGGTATAAACAAATTATTTTAGGCCTACTTGCGTTCCAGAGCGGACATAAAGGCAGATGCGCAAAGAAAAAAAAATGAAATAAAAATACAAAATTCAAAGAAGGATGGAGCTAAATCCGGATTGTGAGGAGACCTGACCACACATAGACATCCTGTATATTCCCAGAGACAGGCTGTTAGTCCGCGTAATAAAAGGAAAAAGATCAGAAAGGAACACAAATTTAAAATAATCTCTATT
Source organism: Seriola lalandi dorsalis (assembly GCF_002814215.2). Classification (NCBI taxonomy): domain Eukaryota; kingdom Metazoa; phylum Chordata; class Actinopteri; order Carangiformes; family Carangidae; genus Seriola; species Seriola lalandi. The sequence continues at coordinate 549,658 of NW_019525069.1, read as the reverse complement.
TCATTGATTGAAAACTTCCAGTAAGCGAGCATATAATTCACAGCTGTTATAATGTCTAGTAAACTCTGATATTTGTAACTCCGAATCCATTCCTTATTTATCTCCCTCCCCTTCCTGCCGGTGTGTCAGACCTAGAGACCTCCTCATTTGGACCCCCGGTTTTTTTGCGTTGGCGAATCACAGTGTTGGCATCTATTGCCTTTGTCTGACAAGTCATCCATATAAGCAAAAGGGGGGTCTGCAGAGG
>NW_019525069.1:536449-549391 GCF_002814215.2 Seriola lalandi dorsalis | reverse complement strand
GTGGGGGGGATGTTGGGGGGAGAGAGAGGAGGGGTGGGTTGCAGCTTTTAGAACCACAGACACAGAGAGAGGCTTCATTCCCAGCCCAAAGATCCAGCCTAACGCATCCAGCGCGAAAAAGAGAAACCCCGATGTGTGTGCGTGCGCGTTTCCTCCTGCCGTTTTGACGCGTGAATCGAGGCCACCAGGATTGAGGAGATACCGGGCCCTGCACGCTGGACCTGAACGTTACATTTCGTTAAAAAAAAAAAAAAAAAGAAAAAGAAAAGAAAACGCGGTCTTCTTGCTGGCATGCTGTGAGAATTATACCTCTGGTCACCCACCCCCCAGGCTTTGAAAAATACCGATAAACTGAACACAGGTCGTATTACTGAAACAATCCTTCGGTCATGCTGCGCACCTGCCAGACCTCCGCTCCCGGACCGGACTGTTAAAGACAAGAAAGGCAACTTTTGGGGGGAAGAAGTTGCCATCAGATCGTTTGTTGACGAAGCAGGGGTGGAGGGGGCAAACTAAGTCCCTCCATTGAGTAGAATCACCTTTTTTTTCTTCACATTTTCATCCTTGATAGGAAGGCGAAACGGCGACTTCAGTTGATTATCTGTCTTTCCTTTGCTATCCAATGGATATTCACTGCAAAGCAGACCCCTTTACCGCGATGCACCGTAAGTAGCACAACCTGAGTTTGTGAGCCACTGCAGCTTGTACATGTATGCGGATAAAAATAACCATCATTCCTGCATAATACAAAGGCCTGCAGCAGCGAGCACAGCGATCTTTTTGTGTATGGAAACTGCATCTTTGCGCATAAAAAAAAAAGAAGACAAGTCACAAGCTAATAAAGTGACATGCAAGCAAGCATGGAAACACAAGGCTGTTATAGTGGAGTCATATTCTCCTCATATTCCACACCCTCCTCTTCTGAGGGCAAAATTTCAGCCAAAATAGTGTGAAAAATTCTTGATAATACAATAAAACACCACAGCACTTCTTTACACACAGAGCAGTGATGTGCAGAAATTAAAGTTGCCATAGTAAACAAAGAACATGCGTTAGCAGGTACTCAGTAATTTACACGTGTATCACCCTGCAGCTTCCCGCGCTGTGTGTGTGTGTATATGTGTGTGTTCAGGCCTAATAAGTCAGGACACATTAGTTACACATCTATTATTCAAATTATCCAAATAACAGCAAGCCCTCATACAAGTCTAACTGGAGTCCACGTGTAGTGTGGTTTACTTGCAATTTGGTGAATGTGAGTGAATAATTGATGACCTCTTCCTTTACTAAATAATATGTAATATGAGTGATCAAAGCTCGTTCAATTATTTAAAATTACCGTGCAGGGAAAATGAAGGAGGTTGCAACTTAATACCAAACATGAGCCGTGGAGCTGCTGAGGAAACATGAAGTCTGTGTTTTAACTGGGAGAAACTTTGAAAACACTGGAGGCTCAGTAAAATTCATATTTTTAAAATTTATTTTAAGAAATGAAATCACAGGCTCACTGCTCAATGTAGGCTCGATTTAATGTGCTCATTGTACATGCTGCAGAATAACATAAAACATTTTAAATATATATGCTGTATGATTAGGTGTTCAGCAGGTCAATGCAACCTTCTGTGTTGTTTTATTTAATTATTACAATGACATTATTCAAAATTATCTTAATTTGAAAAGTTAAAGTTGAACTTAGATTACCTTGTTTTAAACACGAAAGATGGAATAAAAAACAGAGACCAACAAGCATGGACAAAAACGTGCAAGTGTTTGTATAAATAAGACTTTCTAGCTGCAGGGTCCATTTTTTGTTTCATAAAAAATATATATATATACTATACATATATAAATATGTGCATTCATGACGATAGTTGTTTTGCAGTGTTGTGATCATCTCTAGTCTAGTCTCTGCTGTTTCTTAAATCACCCCCCCCCCCAAAAAAAATCATCTTCTCCATCAATTATTTTGAATAATGACTAATAACTGACAAAATAGTGTAACTTGGTCATTTTGATGTATTAAGGAAACGGTGAAAACACAGAAAAGTAAGGCGCCTCAGTGAAGCCAATAAACAACCTTCTAATCATATTAAATTGAAAAAAATAATCTTTTGATAAAAAAATAAAAATAAAAAACACTATTTTTAAATTTGCCGTATTTCATGCATTTTAAAGGCTTCTCCATAACATAGTAAATACATTTAATTCCACCTGTTCCATAAAGAATAGGAGAGGAAACTGATCTGCAGCTGTTATATTATATGGGGTATTTTCTGTAGGTTTCTGTCTCCACAATTGAAAAAAAAAAAAAAAAAAACATACACCTGCTTCTTCCTCTCTCCCTTACGACCTTATGTAATGTTACGGTTGTGTGTGCTGCTGTTGTATCCCACGTAGGGCACGGAGGTGTGAACCAGCTCGGCGGGGTGTTTGTGAACGGCAGACCCCTCCCGGACGTGGTGAGGCAGCGGATAGTGGAACTGGCCCACCAGGGAGTCCGGCCCTGCGACATCTCCAGACAGCTGCGAGTCAGCCACGGCTGCGTCAGCAAGATCCTGGGCAGGTAAGGTGAAAGCTCTCCGGCCATGCCCTCTGCGTCCAGCCAGGTATAGACTACACGCTGCTGGGAGTGAGGAGGTGGATGTGTGGGTAGTGGTGGAGGAGGAGGAGAGGGCTTAACCTCCAAAATTCAGCTTTTAATTATTTTTATACATTTCAGTATTTTTGAGTAGAGGGCAGTTGGCTTTATTGTGGATATTGGTGCGTAATGAAATGACTCAGAATTACATGTAGGTCGTGTATGAATGCATGCCCTGATGCGTTTTTCTTGTAGTTGGAAGTTTTTAAGCAAAATCTGTGTTTGTTTTGAGACATTTTTAATGTTTACAGTTGCCAGTTACACTCACAAGCTCATGTTTTGTGGAAGAAAAGTTTGACTTTTGGACACTTTCTTGTAAAAAATAGTTCTAGAAAACAACAACCCTCTAAAGCTTTGAATCCGTGGGTGCATCATTGAGTTTGAAACAATATTAAACGCTGATTTTTAAGGGAGGTATCGGCAGCATTATTGCAAACTATCATCGCCTGATTGGGGATTTTTTTTTTTTTCTTTTCTGCAGATACTATGAGACTGGCAGCATCAAACCAGGGGTGATTGGTGGGTCTAAACCTAAAGTGGCCACGCCAAAGGTCGTGGAAAAAATCGCAGACTACAAAAGACAAAATCCAACCATGTTTGCCTGGGAGATCAGAGACAGACTGCTGGCAGAGGGCATCTGCGACAACGACACTGTTCCCAGCGTCTCATCCATTAACAGGTAGGAAGCAAGAATTTTAATATAACCGGAAAATACGCATAAAATGTGGATGTTCAGATTTTATTTTAAATTAATTTGTAAATTTAGTTGGATTAAACAACAGGCTGCAGGATGTAAACACGTTAATGAAGAGCGCCGGCAGAGCGCAAATTGGAAATCATTTATCACAGTATATCTGTGCTAAGCGCACCACAACAGCAGAATATTGTTTGACCAACTTTGTGCTGCCCGGCACGCTGAGGCTGCCTGCGGTCTCAGAGGTGCAATTCAATCTTTCAGACCAAACTCCCTCAACAATCAGCAGTACATCCAGGACTGAGTGAATCTGTCGAGATGAAAACCGATCAATATTCGGTGACCAGATCCCGTGGCGCTATAAAGCAGGCCAATTTTCTTTAGCACATCTAATGTGCTGGAGCTGCTTCTCACACAGAGAGAGCAACACTGGCTTCTCTGCGAGATTTTATTTTTGAAGCAATGCTCTGAAAAAGGATGATTGGAGGAAAATATGTCGGCTATAATTTGTTGAATATTGCATCATGTGAAAATAAGGTTGTAAATTAAAAAGAAAAAAAATTAAGTCTTTCTGGGAAGCCAAAATGAAGCTTTAAAAAAAATCACTTTCTCTTTATCAACAAAGCTCCCGATTTAAATCCTTGAACTAAAATTCGAGGTGTTATCTTATTACTGATGTATACATGATGCATAAAAGTGCAATATCAATTTTGCCTTGTTCGTGGCATTAAAACGCTCATATAGAGCGTTTATATGACGATCTGTCAGGGAAATTATCTACATTTAACAGAACAAGTCTCTGTATTTATGCTACAAATCTTCAGTTATCCTAAAGAAAGTCATAAACAGCACTATGGTTTGAGAGTGGCAGCTCCATGAGGACCGAGGACACCCCCACCTCACCCCACCACCATCTTACCCCTCCTCACCCCCACCACCACCACCAGAGATCCCTGGTGATGAACTTTGGTTAAGAGGCACTGTTCCATAGAGCCAGCATCAGCATTACATTTTAATGAGCTGATGGGAGAGCATGGACAGCTCCACACAAGACATCTTTTAAATAGAGAAAAGGCTGAAGAAAATTCATTTCATGCTTCGTGGCTGCTTAAAAAGCCCCATTTAAGGAGGCTCAGACACATGTATGTGATAAATTCAAAATGTACATTAATATCATTAAAAGAGCCCTATAAAGTTTTTTCAATTCCAATTAAAGCTTTCTATTTTGGACCGGTGGGGGGGGGGCTTATGTGTCTTTGTTTATGTGGGAAATTAAATTGTGAATACAAAGAGCTGTAATTCTATCAGCCAAATATGAGAGCTACTTTGAATTTCTATTATGGCTTAATGCTGAATATTTCTCTTTTTTTTTTTAAGCAGGAGAATTGTAAGATTTCAATGTGGTGCTCTATAGTCTAGCCCCACACACATTCAGTGGAGCATACACACAAATGAGACGACACAAGCATTTGTTTTGATTTAGCTGGAGGTAAATATTTCAATACATGTTTGGATTCCTCAAGGAGAAGTCTGCAAAAATCAATGAAAACATCCTTAGTGGTTCAATCACTGGAGCAGGCTTTGCTCCAGATTATCTGATGCTACTTCATATTGTCAAAAAAAAAAAAGAAAGAAAAAAGAAAAAGTGAGTTTGTGTTAAAATAAATGACACGAGACGTTTAAACAGGGCTTTCCCAGTTAAGACAATTCAGGGAAAGAAAACCCACTAAAGACTGGAGCCAAAGTTTTTTCCAGCTGGATGGTTCTGACTGGGGCCAGTCGTGGGTTTCTGTAGCAGACAGTCTGACCTCAGGACTGTTGACAAAAGAGGATGCTCTATTTAAACACCTTTCCCCTGCATGCATTATTAAATGCTACAGAGATAGTGTTGTACTACATGTCAGGGCCACCACGACCAACAAGTAACGCTACCCTGCTGCTAGACATAATAAAAAAAAATTAAAAAAACGAGTCCTCAATGGTGCTCGATATTATTGATTCAGAAGTAAAGCAATTTTAATATTTCTTCAGGGGATTTTCAGCAACAGCCAGGCCATTAATTCATTCTCCCAAATTGCTTATTCAATATCAAGAACATGGATACCAAATAAAGTCTTTGAATTTATGTAGCACACACAAGTCAAAGGGTCGAATAACTGTTATGGGGGAGAAGTGAAAAAAATTAAAACATCAATATGCGCTCTCTGGAAAAGCTTGTTGTCTGGCAGCTTTGCCTCCAAGGGGAGTTCTATCTTTTTTGTTTGTGACAGTGTTAGATTTATTCCTCTGAAGCCTTCTGGCACCATCAATATCCAAATCATGTGATGGGTTTCTGGATAATATGGAGGACAGAAATAAAAGGAGGAGGAGTATTTTTGCTTTAAAATTATATTCTGGGTGCTACACACTGTGCAGTTTTACCTGAGCGAGTAAATCATTTCCTTTCATGGAAATAAAATATGCAAAAGAATAGAACAAATGAGCAAAATCTGACCTGTGTAAAAAAAAAAAAAAATCAACCCTAAAAGGTTCAATGGTCCTCACCTCTTTTCCGTGTGCTCTAAAATAGCTCTCGTGGCATACATGATGAATAGTTTTAAAGTTTACAAATTATTGTGACAGCTCCCTTTCTCCCCAAGTGCCATTCAGATTAAAGGAATCTAATGCTGGCGTAAGCTTGTGCAAGGCAATAAGGAACTATTGCTTTCCTGTCACATATAATTTATAGCTTTCTATTTGCATCTGTTTGGCCGTGTGACTAATCCCCAACTTTTTCTCCCCAAGCCCCGATCAATACAACCTCATCCGCATTGGCACATGGGGGCTCGCTGGTTCTACAGAGATGTTTGATCTGGGAAGCATAGGGCTACTATAGGGCTGAGATCGGCCCCGGTGAAACCCCCCTCCACGGTGGGGTTGGGAGAGACGGAGTTGGTGGGGAGGGGGGTGCTGATTAGTGTGGGCCAGGTAGAGTCAGTGAAGCTGATCATTGAGGTGAATTGATGTGATTTCATGCTTTGTTTGCAAGATCACTCAGACCAAAAGTGCAATGAAGACTTTTCTCCAGACCTCACCTTTAAGGTAGAACCACTGACTGGATCCCTTCTTGCGTATGAGTTGCGTTTGATATCTTAATCATACAATATCTCCATAGTAGCTGCTGTAAGCGAACGGTACGCTCAAATTAGGGGCAGTTCGGGAATCTCAAGGAAGGAGAAATCAGTTATAGAAAAGCAGCAGTGACATCTGCATTTCCTTTGTTCCCACCAGGATCATCCGAACAAAAGTCCAGCAGCCTTTTCACCCCTCTCCTGATGGGTCATCCCTGTCAACACCAGGCCATACCATAGGTAATACTGCAGCTCACAGCATCAGCAGGAGCATTACATGGAATCATAGCACTTAGATACAAGCATGTATTCATTGTAAAATACAAGCTGGTTGTTAAATATGTTGTTTCTTTTTCCCAGTACCAAGCACAGCCTCTCCGCCTGTAACCAGCGCCTCCAATGACCCTGCAGGATCCTACTCCATCAATGGGATTCTGGGTATTCCACGATCCAATGGTGAAAAGAGGAAAAGAGATGAAGGTAAGGAAAAAAAAAAAAAAAAAAAAAAAAAAACAAACAAAAAAAAACACTGCTTCAGTTTAAGATTAGGATGCAGAAAATATCTAAAATCCGAGGAAAAAAAAAAAAAAAGAAGCTTTATGCTATAAAACCCACTTTGCTGAACTTGCAATTACGGCATTAAAACCTGCTTCAGTTCCAGTAGATGACCCTTATAAAACACCTAAGTCTGAACTCTGTTACACCGCTGTGTCAATCTGCCAAGGAGTCTTTTGATTTGAAGACACGACCTCCGCTGTTGTCTCCTGCAATTAATCTTTATGGAAGTGATTAAAGGGCTTTAGATAATTACATGTCAAGATGATGTAGCCAACCACCCAGGTCAGTCAAGAAAGCCGCTACAGCTCTGTGGAGGGCTTCTTTTTTTTTTTTTTTTCTTCAACAAAAGTGGCTCCACTTCTGCTGCCGAAGTAGTAGGTTAGTGGATATAAGGGGGCCTGAGGCGATATAGATTATTGGTTCTGTAAGCAATAGGCTTCCTTAATGTCACTACATAAGTAGCTGATGAGAATAGCTAAACAGATGCACTCATGTTACGAGGCGTGTATGAGTATGGAGGGATGATGTGGCTGCTGAAAAGGGGCAGTTATCTCAAACAGGGTGGGGAATGAGTGCCTTATTTCTGCAGTGCTCCGGAATGAGAGCTAATCAGAGCACGGCAGCAGTTTACATAGCGTCTTCTTTGTTCTGGCGTTTGTTGAGAAGCAGAGGGGTTTGCGGGATATTGAGTGGAATTGATGTTTTATGTGCGTGCGGGGAGGGAGGGATGACTAATGACCTGTCAGAGGTAGATTTCCTGGCAAAGATATAAAAACCAGCATGACGTGGACATGGCAAATGACATAATCAAGTCTTTCCCTGTAAGAGATGCAATCGCGGAGGCATAATGCAAACGTCTGGTATTTTCAAGGGTTCATTTTCAGTCGTTCGAGGACCTCTCATATTAGCCAGGGTGTAATGTCTAGTCACTGAATGATAGAATGCACACATTTCTATGCAGATTGCTACTGAAGGGCAAAGAGGTATTAAAGGGCATGGAGAGGACTAAGGTATGTGTGCGTGAGGAGGAGAGCTGGCCTGTTTTGTGGAGGTCTCCCAGGTGACAGCGCCATGTTTCTATGGCTATTCAGTCTCAAATGATTCCCCTGATGTGCTGCCATTTCTGTGATTTAGGTGCTCAGCCAGTATGTACGATGAAAGAGGAGAAAGCTGTGTGTGTGGATGGTGGTGTGTGCTCGTGTGTGCGTCAGGGTAGGACTTGTACTGAGGATAAAGTCGGGGGGGGGGGCGGCAGCTTTGGTTCTTATATACTCTCTCAACAACTGGCTGGCACCTACCTGGAAACACAGGGTCAGGGATACTTTATCTTTCCAAAACATAAACGGAGGAGGAGTTATCATTTAGGGTTTGGAACCTTTTCAAACACGAGTTACTTTTTGGTGGAAATCGCATGTCACCGTGAAATTGGTGAATGCTTTTATTTTGAAATGAAGGTCGCAGTTCCCAGTTTGTCATAACTTGTGGTTCATATGGAACTAAATATTCATGTGGTATTATTTTTTGGGTATACTGGAGAGAGAGAAAATCATCACTCATACCAGGTTTGGTTAATAAAATAAATTTATTAATGTAAATAAACATTTAAAAGATGAAATCTTTATTCACTTTTAAATCAGAGCCATAGTTGTGATTTAAGACATTTAGTGATATGGGGCTTTTACAACCATGAGTAACTTTCAATTTTGTTGGAAAATCAGGAAAAGAGTGAGTACTTTTATTTGGAAATTCAGGCCCAAGCTCCATGATGTCATAACCTGTGGCATATATGGTGCTAAAGATCCATGCATTATTGTTTTTGGGGGTGTATTATTGAAAGAAAATCATCATAGATCCAATATTTGCCATAGATGCCATCAACTGGTTGAAGGGACCTTCTTTCTTTACTTCCATTAAAGCATTTTTGTAACATTTACATTAAAAAAATAAGATCATTAGTCACATCTTGAGAAAGATTTCTGGAAGCTGTAAGCGTAAGATAGCTGGTAAGTCTTTTTTTTTTTAACCAAACAAGGCAGAATGTTTCTTATCCAAGAAAAACACATGTAAGATCAAATCGTTTAAAAGTAAGAAATATGATTGTCCAGTTTTGTTGGTGTGTCATGGTCATTTATTTTTCAATGCAATGATCTTTTTCAGCTGAAGTCTGTGTTTCAGTGTTGCCTTGTTTGCTATTCAGATGTATTTTGCTTCGCTCAGTAGGCAGTAGTCTATAGTCAGTTAATGCTTGGATTAAATTTCCTCACAGCACAGTAGCTTGCCTGAGCCCTACTTAACTTGGTAAGCCTCATGATGATTATGGCACAAGCAGTCATTATCAAGGGCTGAAAACATGAACAAAAATGAGCGAAGGAAGGGGGAAGGAAAGGAGGGGAAGGGTTAGGGAGGGGAGGCTCTGTGCAACACAAGCCCCGGTGAAATGGATTGGCTGTATAGCCCAGAGTATTTGTTTTAGGCAGTAGCTGTGGCTCTCTGCCAAGCAGGCAGACAGCTCCTAAGTTTCCAAGTCAGCAGTGCCCTTAAAAAAAGGTCCCCCATTACGGGAGGGATGTAGAGATAATGTAGTGTGACACACGTTATGTACACTGGGTCTCGGCAAGAGGAGCTTCAGGGACACAGGTGTCATAAGAGCCATTAATCTGCTATTGTCACGTGTTATTGTAAATTAAAAGTAGCATGTTACACTTGGCAGCCATTGTTGCAGATGGAGAGAGTGGGGGGAGAGAGAGAGAGAGGGTGAGACCCCTAGAGATGGTGTCTTTGGTGACCACGGCTGTCCGCGCGTTTTACAACGTGACATATATTAGAATTTGCAATTCTGCGGAGAAAAGCTATTACCTCACAGATTAACATCCAAGTACCCCCCACCACCACCCGCCTCACCCCTGCATCCCAACTCCGCCACCCCCCACTGCTTCTGACACAGTGGGCTTCAGAAAAGACAAAGGAGAAGCTTTGGCTGCTTCTCCGAGGGCGACGTAAAAATCTTTCATATAGCATCTGATGTTTAAGTACAAATCTGCTTTCATGGATGTTTTTGTTCACCTTCTTGTTATTAATGAACGTGTGAGAGAGCTGAATTGACCCGAGCAGAAAGCTCAGAGGTCTGTTGAGAACATGCAGTGTCCATGAAGTGTGTCCGGTCTTTCAAAGTCATATCACACGTCCTTTCAGAGCGGCACCACAAATTGCACTATCAGACCTGTAGATGATTCTTAATTTCAGCCATTCTGAACGCTTTCTTGCTTTGTGTCGGGCTTTTCTTTCTTGATTTATGAGAGAAATACCAAGAGAGAAAATTTCATGATAAGACGATCATCATATATTTCAAGAGCCAACAACAATAGCCGGTGGCAGTCAGAATGGATGTGATTCTGTGCTTCAGTAGCTGTTGAATTAATTATTTCTCATCTCTGAGCGTCATGAGGACTGAGCCGATGTGTGTGGATGGAGATGAGTGATGGAGCGAGCCGCCGTCACACCCGGCGCTGTGTATCAGCATCTGTTTTGGGGGAGAGGAAGAGTAAACACAGGAACTCAGAGAGCAGCAAAATGTCAACACCTAAGTGCAACCTCCGAATTAGATTAATAAAGCTTTCAAAAGCTCAGGAACATCACGGCCTAACATCTTTTGAGACTGCCCCTCTCTGAATTTTAGGAGTAATCCCACTTTTTGCAACTAATTGCTTAATTGTTTGGTTTATACGTCAGAAAATACAAAACATTCAATTTACTATGACATAGAAAAGAGAAAAGCAGCAAATTCTCACGTATGAGAGGCTACAGATGGAATGTTTCGATTAATCGATTACCAAAATTGTCATTAATTATTCTTTTTTTAATCGATCTAATAAATTTAGCCTCTAATCCCTCTCAGTTTACATAATCAAAACATTCAATTAGAAAAACAAAATGCAGCTGAGTTCATCCAATTTGATGCAAATGAGTTTTAATTTGATTTCATTTAGTCAGGAATTGAATCAGGCGGGAAATTATAGAGGTGTATTTTTGTGAAATACATAACAATGTGTTAAGGGAACAAGAGCAGTATGTATGTTGACATGTTATTTAAACAAGGAGCAGACTTAGGAAGATTGTGGGGGTGGCAAGCTCATTCCTCATTGGGGGGCTTCCATGACCTCAAGGTGCCAGCTCAACTCCTCATGCTTCTAACAAGAACTTAGAAACTCTATTTTCATTGCATGAAAAGAGTTTAAACTTTTATTCTGAAATCATTCTCTTCCTCTATTATAGAGTTCGACTTTCAGAAAAAGCTACTATTCATGCTCAATCTGCACTTCATTCATGATAACTGTTCTGTTTTTGCTTGGTGGGCAGTCACTCAGACTGGCTCCCAGACCAAGAGTTGCGTTGGCTAAAGCCCCCTGCTGGGGGTCGTGACCTCTGGGTGCCAAACCCGCAGAGAGGAGTCTGCTTTATAGAGCTGGTTATCTGATCTGATAGAGGCTGCTCCCTCGTTACCGGAGTGTTAATACAGACTGATGTCAAGATGAATACACTCAACTCCAGTGATCAATAAACAACCACAGAGTGGGACAAGCATGTAATGCATCAACAAAGCCACTGTGGTCAAAGATTAGTATCACCGCTGCATAATGGGCAGATTTGGAAATGTCCAAATACTGGATCTGATTTGTGGTGACGATAAGTGCTTATAGACACTTTAAAGCACCTGAAAACTAGTACTTCTCTATATCAATAAACATTTGTCTTTAAATAAACGAACATCCAAGTTAAAGTTGCAAAAAAGTTTAACACTTAAAACTCCACTAATCTGCTTCATATGGACCGTGCTGGTAACGTTTGTTCAAATTTGATTGACAGTGGCGTCTCCTGGCAACCAGACTGAGCAAACAACCCAACAACTTGTCAGATTCTTATGGTGCATAAAAATACCTGGCATCACCTCTTTCTGCCAAGTTTGAGCACCGAAAAAACACAAACACAAATCTCTCAAGTGAAATAACCAGGATTCTTAAACATCACAGCAATTCGTCCAAATTAAACCAAGCAACATGTCTTTTCTAACTGCTTTTCAGAACAACGAAAGTGGTGCTGTCATTTGTCAGTGCCTTCCAAAATCGCTGCAGCAAAAATAAAACCGTACTGACTTTGCACAGCTCTGGCTAAAGTTTGGTTTGCTTCTCAGATTTTCAAACAGCTTCGGAAACCTTGCCTTCTCTCGAGCTTTCTTTTTCATTTGTTTCACAACTACATTCCATGTCAACACCATTAATGCCCTCCGAGAGAGACTATCTGAAAACGTGCACTTTTGATTTCTAGCGTCGCCGGACAACACATCGTTCGGTTCTTTTCGAGTATTACCTGACAGAAAAACGACTTGGTTAGCGTTTCAAAGTTTATTTCTTCGTGAAGACGGAGGGATTTTCATCATCATGGCGGTTAAGGTCAGGGAATGACTGTTAAAAGAAACCACTGTCAACTGCGGGTAGGAAACAGTTCATGAACAATGTTCTGTATCAGACTCTGACACTTTGTTGACGACTTGTGGCTGTATAATAATATCATGCTACCTCCTCCGTGGCTCCTACGATTCCTACAACCACTAGAGGACGCTGTCACTTGAACGTAAACATGTCATTCTTTGGGCATTTGACATGGTTTTTTCTTGGGAGGTCCAATGAGAAAGGATACATGAAATCGATTTATACACCTTGACGAAGCACAATTACACGGCTGCATGAACGTTCTAAATGTCTCCAGAATCATCTTCATCCCCAAAACACAGTTGTTGCTGATTTGTCAGATGGGAATCAGTAGCTGGGAGGGCACATGGGGCTGTCCTCAGCCTGAGTGGGAGGAAGAGTGTGGAGGTTGACCCAGGATGGTTTGTCTTGTGTGTGGGAAGTGTATTCCACAGTGGTGAATGACAAATATGGTGT
>NW_019525069.1:487279-536429 GCF_002814215.2 Seriola lalandi dorsalis | reverse complement strand
GGGGGGGGTATTGATCAGGCGTTGTGGCTCGGGCCGGCTGATGGAAAGTAATTAATGACTCTATTTGCTTTGGTAGCAAAGAGAACAATTGAGTTTGATAAAGTGACAAGCAGCAGCTATAGTAGGTGAAGGCCAGAAAACCTGCCGAATATTCACCTGAATGTAGAGACGAGCAACACATCAGAAGAATTAGAGCTAAAATCTTGGAAAATATGCTTTCATGCTGAGACTGTCCATTAAATATGAAGCCGCATCAGGACTGGAAACAGGGGAATACAACTCACTGTAAAATCATAACGCTGCTTTTAAACAGGTTTTCGCTCTAATAAACAATTAAACAAGATATAATGTGTTAATTAGTAAGTTTAAGAGGTGCCAGTAGGCAGTAGTTTCCCCCATTTCCAGTCTTTATGCTAATCTAAATAGACTGATATCGACCTTCTCATCATCTCTTGGCAAGAAAGCAATAAGCAAATTTCCATCTTTAAAAACTCTTGTGTGTTGTGGCCAAGCCTTTCAGAATCTCATGCTCTTGACTAAATTTACAAATAATCACAAAACACCCAGATTAGGTTCAAGCATTCAAGCTTCATGACAAAGTTGTGAGAAGCTGATAAAGAATACTCATAACTGTTTTATGAAAACCATGTATCCACAATATCATGTTTCTGGAAGCTACGAAAACAGCCCTTTTTTTTTTTTTTTTTTTATAAAAAGCTTGGCTTTTTTGAGCTAATCCATTGAATTTTTAAGTGATTCGACATTTTCTCTGCCTGCAATTTGAAGATTGGTTTTCCCTGCATATACTGTGAGTGTGGAACATATTTTTCCCCTGAATTTAAGGAACAAAAGAGGAAATCTAAGGGGTAAAATCAAGCCTTTAACAGGCTAAATGACACAACAGATGACACTTTTAGGAGGTAAATAATGGGCATTTGGGCGATCCAATTCTGTCTCACTCAAAAAGGTACTGATCCACTACTGGTGATCTTTTTTTCATAAAATATAAACATAAACATTGCTATGTGAAACTCACTGTAATAATTTTTATGTAAGGTAACATGAGGACAAGGATTGCTGCACCAGTAAAAATGGATTCAGCAGCGCGCCAAGACTGAATGAACGTAAACAAAAAGCCGAAACCTTTGATTTTTATAATGATATAGACAAAACAACTCGTGACCGATACCCGATCCACTTAATAAGATCAGTATTGGCACCAATAACGATCCAGCGTATCGGGTCGTGCACTGCTTGTAAATAAGTCCTAATGCAGTTCTGCTGTGAAAATGGACTAGTTAACAAGATATTGTTAGCAAACTCATAACATATTTATTACCAACCATCAGCATGATTTGACGTTACACACACACCTGCAAGTGCTCGGGGACACACACACAGACACACAGACACACAGACACACAGACACACACACAGACACACAGACACACACACACACACACACACACACACACACACACACACACACACACACACACACACACACACACACACAGACACTCTTTTATAGCTCCTCCAGCTCTTCACGCGAGAGTCGGGTTCATCCTCTGGCCTCAGCCTGTGAAAAAAGGTCAAGCAGCAGAATAGAATGGCAATAACCCTCCCAAATGGTACTATCACACAGACATGATTGATCAATTGAATTCCATGGCAGAGAAAAATGTGGGATTAAGTAGAGTATTATACGCACAATGAGTTGAGGCATGATGTTCATTTCAAGTTCATTTCAGCTCCCTCTTGCCACCAGATCAGGCAATCAATAGGGGCCTTGCATATCATATATCACCACTCTCCCACTGAGGGGAGAACATAATCTGCCGCAAATTTAGAATGACAGATTTGTAAGGGAGCTGAAGCTTTGTGGGATCCGGGGAGGAGACCTACAGACACAGCCACTGCAGCCAGGAGAGGTGGGGGTGATGGAAAAGGTGGGAGGAAAAAGGGAGGGAGGGAGGGAGGTATGGTAGAATAGTTTGTAAAGGCTTTAAAGCCTTGCACACAAGTGACAACGGGAAAAGCTAAGGCATCCTTCTCCCCAACAGTTGGGTAATCAGGTCAGGAGTCAGGAGAAAATTCCTGTGTTTGGAGAGCAGGATGATTAAACTAGACTGTACGATTTTATTCAGCCTCTTGTCCTCCGCCGCTGTTTCCAAATGGAACCACACACTCGCAGAGAATGAAAGTAGTTTTGAATTGTGAAAGGGAAATTGTGCTTTAAAAAAAAAAAAAAAAAAAAAAAACCTGCTCTCGAATTCAGCGAGCACCAGTAGAAGAAGAAGAGGAGAAAAAAAACCCTCTGACTGGAAAGAGAAGGGACTATAATGGGCTGGCTGCTGCTTTCATTAGTATACATGCTTGCCACAACATGTATATATTTGCAAGTGATGGTAATCCATCAATTACCAGAGGGCTTTCAGATCATGATGGTGTTAATACTGTGGGGTGGGGGGTTCAGGGGAAAAGCCTGTGTGATGTAGCCAGTGGCTCACTACAGCCATTAAGGTGCAGGAAAAAGCTGCACTCCATCCTTTTCTGTCCTCCTCAGATCCCCCACAGAGGTGGTACAGAAAAAACATGAGGAGAATATAAAGTGCATAGCTTGAAGTAAAGGCCAGCTTCCCGGGGTCAGTGTCTCGATTGTTGCTCTTTCTTCTTGTAGATGGTTCAGATGGTTCTGGCCCAAACAGTGATTCTCAGGGTAGTGTGGAGAGTTTACGGAAACACCTGAGGGCAGATGCCTTCACCCAGCAGCAGCTGGAAGCGCTGGACCGGGTCTTTGAACGCCCCTCGTACCCTGACGTCTTCCCTACAACGGAGCATATCAAACCTGAGCAGGTCAGTAGCACTGCAACTCTCCCACTTTTTCCTTCACATACACTGAAACACCCAAAATGTGCATGTGATGCTGAATCAAGCACAAAAAAACACCTTTGTCAAATATTCCCGGGCCACATTCAGAAACAAAAGCTAATTAAACAAACGTCTGAGATGGCCAAGCACTGGATTACAACCCAGCATGTATAATGCTGG
Source organism: Seriola lalandi dorsalis (assembly GCF_002814215.2). Lineage (NCBI taxonomy): Eukaryota > Metazoa > Chordata > Actinopteri > Carangiformes > Carangidae > Seriola > Seriola lalandi. Next base: position 533,378 of record NW_019525069.1, on the reverse strand, counting down.
AAGGATCACAAGGAAAACTCCCACACATTATTGATTTTGTGATGAAAAACACATTCCTTGCATCCCCTATAATTGAGAATAACAGTAAGGCAACATGAAATTAATCAATACCTAGATTTTTCTTCATTTCTGCTGTGTTATTCAACTGCTGCTTCTTGCCTTTTGTTGTTTATTTTCCAACCCTGTGTCATATCTTGATGTTTAATGAAAGCTACCTTTATTGTGACGTGTATTCATGAAGTGGATGCATGAAAACGCTCTCTGTGATATTAAAACCACAGTCGCCATCCATCCTCATTTCAAAAATTAGGAGGCATTTGGGGGAACAGCCCCCCCCCCCCCCACGCCAAAACGACAGCCAGAAACCACTGCTTATTAAAAGCTCTGGGCTTATTACAATGGATAACCTTTATTTACTTTCATTATACCATTAAACAACAAGAGACTATTAATTTCTCTCACCAAACTACAAGTTGGACCCATAAAGCAAAAGCAGTCGCCTAATTGAGTTCATTTTAATTTCTCTCCAATCGGGGCGAATTACGCAGGTGATAAATCAGTGGGACAGGCCTCACCTCCAGAAGAGGGCCTAATTTGCAGCTAATTACAAAACTGATTTCTACTGGAAGATCAATACCAAAACGAATTGGAAATGACTTGCAATCACAAAGAACGTCAGGGAGAGTATTAAAAGGCAGAGGGAAAAGGGTTAGGCTGAAAAAAAAGGGGGCAAGTGAGGAAGAAAAAAGAAAGGAGGCCAGGAACAGTCCAGAAAAATCAGCTTTAATTTAATGCAGTATTAATCAGAGCACTTTCCCTTTCATGGGTGCCTCACGTTTTTTTTTTTTTTCTCTGGAAAATGTGGCCCTATTAGCCAGTGTCTGGGTTCTGTAGCGAGGCATTAAAAACCCATTCTGGAGATGCAAAACTCAATGGATTCACCCCTCCCACACTTCTGCTAGCCATTTGGTCATCCTTTTCAGACCTATCTTTTCAGTTTTCCCCCTCCTGCCCTTTATCTGCATGATAAAACGTCTGTTTGGCGTCTGAAGCCTCCGAGAATAGAGGAAAACATCCGACATTGTGCCAGTGAACAGTTGTAGCAGACAATTAGAGTTTATCGGTGATAGTGGCAGACAAGAGCGGGGTCACAGGCGTCCCCCTGTGGGAGCGCGGCCCACTGAGCTACTCAGGCTCACACTGGGCTTTGGACAAACATTGTCAACACTCAGACTCCGGAAGTCTCATCTCATTAAAAAAAACCTGCTAACATCTGCCATGAGTGTCTTTTAGCGGATTTACAAAAGGAAACATGACGATGAAAGACAAGCTGTGAAAAGATTACTTTTTAAATAAGTGATTTTTTTATTTTTTTATTTATTAAATCGTGAGTTCACCCAAATTACAAAAAGGTATTTGTTCTTCTCTGCTGAGGCTTTTAGACATGATTTATGCCCCCACCTCAGTATAATGGAGGTGAATGGTGTTTAGTTTGTGGAAGTCAAATCACTGACATTTTTTATTTAAAATTTACTCTGTAGAATCCAGACTTTTTTTTTTTAACAGACTACTTTCTACTGAAATAGTCCCTATTATCCAGAGAAACCAGCAAGGACACTGTTTCTGGAAAGAGATGCTGCTGTTAAATGGGCCTTTGCATCAAACTTCAATACTATTTTAGTACCAACTGAAACTAACATTTAACGATGGCATCAAAGGTCTGGGGAGATTCACAGTTTTATTTACGGATTCAGACATTTAGTGATTTAAATCATGATTATGCTCATTTTAGACTGTTTTATTTAGCTTTACAGCTTTGTTTAGAAAGTGTCAAACACTGGGGGCATTAGGCCGCTTTTGTTAAAAATAGTAGGATAACAAAAAAGGGTGGTTTTGGTATTGGTATTATATGTCAAATAAGACCAACTGACTTTTCAAACGGAAAATGGCCATATTTTTTGTTTGTTTGTTTTTTTAATTAAAGCAGCTCAAATGTATTTTATTGGACCCACAGTTAAGATGGGAGCTTTGGCATTATCTGCATGGCTAGATGCAGTTTCTGTGTTTTTCGTGTTTTGTGTGAACTAGTCCTTGAACGCAACATCTGAATGCGCACAAGAAGCAAAACCTCAAACAGTTAAACAGTAACAAAAAGCACAAGTTGTACAAGTGATTCAGAGATAAGAGGTAATGAAATTTAAAGGTGGTTTAGACTCCAAATTAAAAGCAAAAAGCAGAAAAAAGGGAAAGAAAAAGAAAGAAAAGGTGAATGGTGTCTCTCAAACAGGACCACATGGTGTGCCTGTAACAAAGCAGAACTGCTTTCTCCCTTGGCTGATCAGGGGTAGGACTGCAGTCAAGCACAAAGGGCCAGCTGACGCCTTGGCTTTTCACTCATCTCAAAATCCCACTTCCTCTCAGACAATACCAAAATACATTCATGATATGCTTGAACTGCCACCCTGCAGCTTGAACACACACACACACACACACACACACACACACACACACACACACACACACACACACACACACACACACACACAATGCTCTCATACAAATTTATACTCGCACAGGCCTGTGTGGAGCGCTTAATGGAGGAGGAGAAGGGAGGATTTCCATCTAGGTATTGTTTGGTTGTGTAATGATTCAACTGTCCTTTTCCCAGGCTAATGAGTACTCGCTCCCTGCCCTGAATTCCAGCCTGGACGAAGTCAAGCCCAGTTTATCCTCTAGCGCCAACCCAGACCTGGGCCCCAGCGTGTCGCAAAGCTACCCTGTAGGTAAGATCAAGTGCCATACAGTAACGCCTTTATGCTGCCGAGCCACAGCTTCAGCTGAGGGGTTTTGAAGAATACTGTAAAAGAAAACTAATGCTAAGCATGCTTGTGCAATTGACTTAAAAAGAAATGTGTGAAAATAAAAGCAAACCAAAAAGTTAAGTGTGAAGACTTTTTTAATACCATTTCACTCTGAGCTGAAAAGGTGGTACGATGATGCGATAAAAGCTTAGCAGCTGTCGTCCGTCTGGTTTTTTTTTTTTTTGCTGAGCAAGCAGGACGATGAGAAAGACTGGGAAGGGGGGGGGGGCGTTCAGTCACCGCTGGACAAGGACCTTTGGGTGTCAGCATATCAGAACTATGACTGTGTATCAGAGCAAGGTCTCTCAAAGGAAAAAAAAAAAAAGGCCACCATGCAGGACTGGCTGCTTGTTGGCTGCTGCTGCTGTTGCTGTGTTGCTCCTGTGATTTGTTCGCCGGGAGACAGTTTGTGTGTCTCAAAGCACGAGTAATGTGCCTCGGTAAATACGCTCTGGCATTTCTGCCGCCTAACTCTAACACCATGATCATTTATTTCACCCTCCTATCTTTCTCTCTCTCTCCCTCTTTACCCCCCCCCCCTTCGTCTCCTCTCCTTGTCACAGTTAATGACTGCCTGGCTAATTGAAATATTGTTTCGTTGTTGCCGTGTTATTACCAAGAAGAAGGTTAAGTTTACTGAAAGTTTACGATGACTGTCGGAGGCCTGAGATTAATATACAGAGCTTTTATTAAAATTCATATAATTATGCAGCAACCATCAAAGGCAACGGGGTTCTGCATGGGGGAGGACAGGGTGATTGAAAATTGCAGCAGCCCCCCTTCTCAACTGATAGCCAAGCAGACTTACGAGAAAATAAAGAGCCCTTTTCTCATTAATATGTGGGAGGTAGTTTTCCCCTGTAAGGCAGGCCTCCTGAGAAGAAAGGTGTGTGTTTGTCCTTTGTGCACTGATGGCCGTGTAGAGAGCAGGCCTGGTTCTGCAGGCGGCTTTGTTTGCACCTGGGATATTTTAGATGGTCTCTGCAGAGAGGGTCTCCTTACTTACTGCGTTGCAGGTGCAAAGAGACATGTAGAGGAAGAAAGATGGGATTGTATGCATAACCGTGTGTTGCAGTGTGAGTGTGTGTGTGTGTGTGTGTGTGTGCACATGAGAAGCACATTTGTTGCTTTTGTATCAGCAAATACGTTTATTCCATGCCCTTTTCTGTTGGTAGATCTCACTGGAGGCAGAGAAATAAAGCATTCAGAGGTCAAACTAATGGAACAAACATTGCTCTGACTTCCACTTGGTAATTAGTATTTGGTTAGTGGCTCCTCTGCTTGGTTTTCCCTCAGTGCCTGCCTGTGTGGATAATAGGTAATATTCAGGTGTGTGGTCTCTCTAATGGCTGAGTATTACAGTTTACTTGCCGGCGATAAGCCTACCAGAGGAATTTTAAGCCAGGCAAAAAGTACTAAATTATCTACAGTATTTAGGCTGAGATCCAATTTCAAATTAATTGTGTCTTTACGGGGGAAAGAACTGGAGATTATGTTCATCCTTAAAATGTTTTCGAACACCAATTAAAACGCCTGCAGTTATTGATCTTGTTGATTTTATGTCCTGGAATTTGCATAATCTATTAATAATGAATGATTCATGAAGTGCTCTTTGCCAGAGATCGGGATTCTCAGTGAACTGAAAGACTTGAGAGATAGAAATCTATTGTGTCCTCTGCTTATCCTATTAAGGCTCAAAAGTACCTGCAAAGCAGGCTCAAATAAGAAAGGGATTTAAGGGCATTGTGCACATCATCGAAATTCAGAGGCAAGAAGCCACTTCCATTAAAACAGTTTTTTTCTCTCTCCCTCTCCTCCACATTAATGCTGTATTAACTGCTAAATAGTCCCTCTTACCCCATAAAAACACCAAAGGGTTCCATGAATATGTGGATAGGACAATTGCATATTGTGAGGTAATTTCTATTGTTGATATGGGAAGTAATTTCTTTGATGAATTCCCTTCGAGAGATGGATTTCATCTCAAGTGCTTCTTATTCTTGTTCATTCGAACTGCTTAAAATTCAAATAGTGTGGGCTGTGGGTGAATTTATGAATAGCAGAGGGAGGAGCCCGGAACTTTTTGTGTATTTTGAGAAATAAATGGAGAGATGGCCTTGATACGGCCAATTGTCCACTATTTCTATATAGAGAGTCTCTGTATTTTCCTGAAATTAGTCAGAGCCCACCTGTTTTCTTGATGGTGCTTCAGACTTGAGAACCCTCTTCAAGCACTAGCTGGATTCCCCTGAGCTTTCAGTGGGAGTTTTACACTTCTCCACTCAATGACTGCATACTGAAGACTCTTTAAACATATTCCCTGCTGGGCCTGTTAATGGAGGCCTCCAAAGGCTCAAAGCCCCTGTGTCAATGACACCTCTCCTCCTCAAGCATCTGCTTTTGTACGCTCCTTTTATCCTTTATCCCCTCCTGTTATTCCTCTAAACAAAATTTCATCCAGCAAACACCAACTATCCACACTTAAAATTCAATTAAGGTGAGTGAGTGCTCTCAGGGGGAATTACACAGAAAGTATCAGGACCTGCCGTTGTCCAGTGAGCAGCGAGCAACGATCAGACAGCGAACCTGCCGACAGTGACGTGTGGCCTCATGACAAACCGCTCGCCTGTCTTCCCACAGGGGGGAAAACGGAGGCTCAGGCGCCGAAATTAATGCTTATTTCGTCTTCACAAAAGCAAACTAACCTTTGAGCACACATTTGATAATGAATGACTTTCAGCCGGTGTTTGGGGAATTAAAGCAATTTGGCTCTCCAAACATTCTTTACTTAGTTGTAATTAATTAGGGTGCTGAGATTTTTTGGCTTGTGATAAATTGCCCCATTCTGCATATAGCCTGGAAAATGGAGGTCAAAGATTTTTGGTTGTTGTTGTAGCAAACATGAAGGTGTCCCTGTCATGCTAAATTTAATACTCTTGCAAGCAAAAGAGTCATTCACAAACGACTTTGTTCCTGTGCCAGATAAAGAGAAGGTCACCCTGCTTTTCTGTTTGTGTTTGAAGAAACTGAGTTGATGGGAATGCAAAAGCCGGGCATAATGTTTCTTGTCACGTTGTGGTTTGGGATAAAACTCATGTATCTTGTACAGTATAATTAAGTGCTGACAAAAAGTTTTTTTTAAAGTAGTTAAACGTGAATGACGTGTTCAAATCAAGAAAATTACCAGTAGCATTTACTTCCTACAAAAGCACAAGACGCAGACAGTCATGTCTGCAAAAACCCGATATTTCTGGTCCACTATAGGCAGGAAATACTGTATTCCCAGCAACACTACCAGTTACAAGCCACTTTTCAAATTAAGGCAGAAATCAACAGGCTTTTGTAACAGCAAACCCAAAAAAATCTTTGAATTGATTTTCGCAGGGAAAGAAAAGAGGCCAGAGGAAAAATAAATAGCTTGATTTGCTGGCGTTCAATCTAAGGGGACTGTCAGAGGAAGCAGACAATATAAAGAAGCCCATCTTTTAATGAGAATCTGGACACACATCTCTGTTGTAAAAACAACAAAGGCTAGGAAGCAGCTAATGAGGCTATCATTGCTGTACAGAGAGTTCTCCGAACCGGCGCCTCTCTGAAAGAGGGCTTTAAAGGGGACATAAAGCAACAGTCACAGAGCTGCTGGCAGTCACTGCCAACTGTACCCTGGAATATACAAAAACAGGATTCAACAGAGGCTGTTATTATCATCATCATCAGAGTCAACATGTGATGGAAAAAGACTGAAGTTGATGGTAAACACTCAGAGTACATGGGATGGTATTCACATTCATTAACTCATTTAGTACTGGGTGATGCAAACCTGGAAGGGAACATATCCCCCCCCCTTCGCCAGTCCTTTGCTTTTCTATATTTTCATATTAAAATAATAACTTGTGCTTTTACCACCTCATTTTCTCCCACCAAATTGTGTGTCTTATTATCGCTTTTTAATGTTAGAATGAAGGTTGAAGTCTCCAATGAGGGTTAAGTTGAAAGTATTGATGGCCTTATCTGATGCACTGGATCAGTATCAGGACTAATATTGATCAGGTATCAGCTAGAAGTGACCAACCCACATTAAATAAAACTAGTTTCCTAGTGCTTGTATTAACCTTTTGCAACAGTGTCATTAAAATCAAACCAAATCTTAATGGAATTTGATGTATGATAGTCTCCTCTTGTGGTTAGGAAGTGATGTGTAGTTACAGCCTCAGAACTGATCTGTTAACTAGATGTTACTGTGATTCTGTGTAGTAAAGACAGGGATCCTTAGCTCATGATGTATTTCATCTCTCTGAAGCAAGTTAATGAAGAGATAAGAGTATTCACTTTTATAGGTCATGAACGACTGCTGTAGCTGCTGCAATAATAATGAAGAAAAGATTGGGTCATTGTTTGCTGAGACAGTTAGACAATAGTTACCAATGTCACACACACACACACACTCTCTCTCTCTCTCTCTCACACACACACACACACACACACACACACACACACACACTAGCCTCACCCCTGCTGGACCCCCCACCTACAGTACTCCCACAGCTCCCTTTGACTTATGTGCACTGGCTTGTGGCTAACTAATTCTTATTATAAATGAAAGGTCCGACATGACCTCACTCTTCTCTGTAAAGCTCTTTAACGCCACGGCCCTCGAGTCTCAAGCGCTTTAACCAAAAAGACACATCTCACCAGGTCCTCAAACAATACAGCGACCGGTGCTGAGATTTGCAAATAATAGAGAACAGTTGTTCAGCGTTAGACGGAATTGCTTCTTTATCATTTAATTTAAGAGCACAAATGGACATGTTCTTGTTTTGGCATGTGTCTTCAGGGAGAATTCACCACGAAATGGATTTCCCACATGCATTTTCTGTCACGTTACAGCTTTGCGGTTTATTTTGTGGCATATTTTGAATAAATAAATAAATTGAACTCGTTGACTGACAAACTTTAGTGATTATGTCACTCACAGACAAATCTGGGAGCTGCTCCGCAAACACGCATGATAACTTCTGAAAACAGCAAAGTGTTGATGTTACCGAGGTATGGGCACATATTCGGATGCAGAAGCAAACAAAAGCACTACCAACACTTTAAACTCAAAGCTCACTCTTTACCCTGAATGACCTCTTTTAAAGCAGTATGTTATTGTACACAGTACATGGCACGTTATTGAATTTGTATGACATGTGCTTTAAAATGCAAGCAGCACATTTTAGCAGATCAGGGTGGAGTTCATTTTGAATACTGTGGTAGTCACATCTTCAGTAATGCTTCATATTCTATTAGCAGATCATTTAATATGCTATGACTGTAAGAAATACACTACCAGGCAGGTAGTAGGGAGGCAGGGAATATCTAAAACTTAAATTCTATAAACCCACAAAAAAAATCAGGTCCTGATTCGATGGACCGTCTCCTAAAAGTGTCAAATGACGACATCTTTGAAACAAACTCCTTTTGATCTAATTTCAGTGTTTGTGCATGTTAGTAGATGTTTTTCGAGTCCAACAATGGTTTAACAGCACAAAGTTAATTCTCCTATTGATGGGATTTCCTGTTATGTATAGACCTTTATGTCTGCGTCCGGATATAATGTATGTATCATATATAGAGAGGCAAAAAGCTCCTGTCCCTCTTAGGCTTTCCTCCATCCATCATTACAACACATTAAGAAAGAGCCATACGAAGCATCTGTAGCTCCTCTCAGCTCCACTTCCTCCTCCTCCACTCTGCCTCTTCACCAGATTTACCAACCGTTTCACTTCCTGTGGCCCCCGTGGCCTCCACTGCAGTCAGCATGCCTGCCAGCCTCTAGCAGCAGGTACTTCATTACCCAGAGGGCTCATTCACTCACCCTTAAATAAATAAACTGTTCATGATACTGTACATGTAGGAAATAGTTGACTTTGCTTTTTTTAGCCAATATGTAAATTTGCTCGTGGTTATGCCCTCATTAGCAATGCTAACTGGCTGCTCAATCCAGTTTTTGATTTTCAGACAGATGAATGTTTTGTATCTTTCTCTAGCAGGTGTATCAATGCTATAACTTCATTTCCATTTATTTTCCCTCTTGTAAGACTGCTTCCCTTTAACCAGGTAAAAGTTTTGAGATTAAAATCTTAAAATTAATAAGAGTGACCTGGCAAAACGAGCAGCATAAAAACATTGTTAGAAAAACAAAAACAAACAACTGTCGCACACTGTGAAAGAGTTTACACAACATCTGCAATAAAAGATTATAGACAGAATCCAGTTCAAATCAGTTTTAAAAAGCTAATCACATGCTGATGTTAAAAAAAGCAGAGAGTATATCAAGTGTTAAAAAAAAAAAGACAAAACCTCCACTTCTCCACAGCAAAAACTGTCACTAAGTGACACATTTCTTCATAAGGAAAAGAAAGTAACAAAAGAAAAGAAGTAACGATATTAAATAATAAAGCTTTTTTCTTTAGGTTGTTGAGAGTGGCTCTGTTTTCCTCAACTTTATTTGTAAATACAACAACATGGACAACTGTTGTCTTGCAGTGTTACGATGCATTTCGTTCAGTAGTTCCCTCATTACAGCTCCAGTGGGAGGTGATTTTCCCTTTGAGTCCGAGTGGCCCTCGCAGCTGACAATATAGCTGGGGCCTCTCCTACCCCGGCCCCTGCTGCAGATTGGGGTTACGTGCTGTAGTCCAAATGTCCCTGTGGCCAATGAGGACAACCCAACTGTCACTCTCAATTACAGAGCTGAATATCTGCAGATGGGTGACGCTCAGCAGAGGGGGCCTGCATGCTCGGCCTTTACTGGGATTCAGTAAAGGCTTTAAAGTTTGAACTGCCCAGTACAGCTCCTGCAAAACACCAGCTGTTTCATTCATGTTACAGAGGCGGGCTGAAGCTCTCTGGTGTTAAGCAACAGGTTTATATGACACCGTGCTCGACCCGGGAAGATCGAGTGTTCCTAAACCACGGTGAAAATGGAGTTGTTGTGCTGACTGACTTGCGGTGGTGGTGATGAGTCTTGGTGTCGACAGTGAACAGCAGGTTTTTGTCTGTGAAATCTGGCATGATGGAGATGTTGTATGTTTAAAGGGGCTGCTTTGATTTTTTGGAACTGAACATTAAAACAGAAAAAGTAACTGACTACATTTAGTCAAATACTGTATTTAAGTACAGTTTGGATATAATTATACTTCTACTGCATATTCCAGAGAAAAATACTGCACTTTTTGCTCCATTTACAAGCTTTGGTTACTTATACCTATTTAGCATATTCAGATATATAAAACTGGTCATGGAATATGTTTTTATAGGTTTAACAAACCAACAGTATATAACGTAGACAGAATTAGCCATGTTTCCACTTGCTACAATATGAAAAAGTTACTTAAATTACATGTATCAGATACAATTTAATATATACGGTATGTGTAGGTGTAAGTAACACCCTGAAAACCCCCACTTTTGCTCATAGTACTTTTGGTTTACTTACGTAAACTTTGAAATTCAGGACTTACATAAGTAAAGGATGGAGAGATTTCTTCTGCCACTGGGTATCCTATTCAAATAGTTTTATTATAATGCAGTTTCTATCTCTGAAATAGAAAAACAAAGCCCAAATAAAACAATAAAACAAAATGGAAAATAAATTAAATCACTTTCTGAAGAGCAGCTTCAGGATTTATCTTAAATGCCATCGTCACTAAACTAAGTTAAGAAGAGGTTTGTCACTGATGATGTGTTTTTTTTTTTGTTCGTTTGTTTTGCTTTGTCTCTGCAGGTCGGGATATGGCCAACACAACCTTACCTGGGTACCCCCCCCACGTTCCCCCCACAGGCCAGGGCAGCTACCCAACCTCCACGCTTGCTGGAATGGTTCCTGGTGAGTCACTGCTTCATATGGTCGTTGGGGTCTGTTTAACAGGTGGCGTCGCTCTCAAAGCGAACAGGTGTAGAAGCTACGAAGCACAGTGAGGAGACTTTAGCACCAGATTACACAGTGAGGCGATAAATATTGACCTGGAGAGTTCGAGGCGCACACATTCTTATATTAGCTCTGTGTGTATGATTGGATTAGACAGGCTGAATAAGTGATCAGAGACAAGGGAGAGGACAGTCGCTCTCCCTTCCTTCCTGCTTTCCTCTTGGCCTTATTGGCTCATTATCTCCCTCCGTGGCTGTTCTCACACGCCGTCGATAAACAGCGCCACCAGCCCTCCCCAGCCTCTGCGCTCCAGAGCATATCCCTTTCCCCTCCTCTACTTAACCCGCAGTTCAGGTTCACAGCAAACAGTTAAGGGTCAAAAGGCAGAGGCATGGGAGCCCTGTAAATATTCAAATCGCCGTCTCTCTGAGGAGGTCGGGCTTGTGTTCCACTGCCAGGAAGAGGGAAGGGATGCAGTTTTGGTGCCGGGTTTGTACGCTTCCTCAGCTCCAGCATCACCATACATATACATACACAACCACACACACACACACACACACACAGACAGACAGACTTTCACCGAAAGGCAGCCGGCATTTTGCTTTGATGTGATTAAACCACGTGGATGGGGAAACCAGTGGAGTGTGTGCTGTGTTAGCATATCATTTACCAATCACACCACCCATCGCAGGCTCAGGCTGTTCCCCTGTTCTCCTGTATAAAGGGCTGCCATGACACGTTTCGTTATCTCCTCAGCCAGGAAGGTCATATTTACTGTCACATTTGTTTTTGTCTCTTAGTTAGCGGGTATTCTTAAAAAAAACTTGCAAAGATATTCCAATGAATCCTGAAAAATAGGTCACAGGCAACAAAGAACAACAAAATGCTTTTGTACGGGATTTTAAAGGATTTTTTAAAGGGTCAGTTCACACAAATTACAAAGATACATTTTTCCTTTTGTGTTGATTGTTTTATTTGTCCAGATAGTTCAATATCTGCCTGTTATTTTTCTGCCCCCACCTCAATACATGAGCTGAAATGAATTTAGTTTGAACTGAATGACTTACATTTTATAACATGCTTTGTGTGAAGTGAAGTGACCCCTTTCGAATGAAAATAATAACTTAAGAAGATTTATTCATATAAACTATTGCACTTGTACACACGTAACTGCGGGTATTTTGATGCAAATATGGTCCCAGATAGGAATTTAAATTTTCTATTATTAAAAAAAGCTAATTTTGAAAAGCCTTTCAATCTAAAGTGCTTCTTAGGTTTTTCTCTCTGCTTCTGTTTTGAAAATATATTTTGAGAGTAGGCTTTACATTTTTAGAGTCAATTTAACAGCTACCAGTAAAAACAAAAGGAGACATGGTGGCACCATGGGGGCAGTGCAGTACGGATTTACTTTTCGATTTGGGATTTTGACTAATAAAATTGTTAAACCATGTGGGTGGAAAAGCGTCAAGTCAAACATACTTTTACTTTCCATTTGTTCTTATGTAGCACAAAGCAAAAGATGAGGGCCTTAATCCCATGGCTTGTGGTTTTGTGTTACAACCCATTCATCCTATACACAACCTCTAAGATTTAGTGACAGGCGCAAAACACTGTTAAAGCAAAGCCATTTCTCACCAGCTTCATATAAAATCTGGCCTTTATTGTCTCATAAAAGAAAGAAACGTGTTGAACCAACAGCAGTGCTCACTGACATGCTCCAAGTTACTTCCCCTGCAATGAAATTCTGTCACGAGAAAACACCAGAGCTCAGACTAGAGGGGTTTCAGATTGGAGATGTTAAAATTCCTCCAAGAAAGGCTGCAGGATTTATTGCAGCATATCAAAAATGTATGCATGAAACTGTTTATTACCACTGTGTATTTATTAGGCCAGTTTGGAATATACTGGAGGAAGAAGAATGGGTAGATATCCATAAATGGGACGGGGAAAGCCGCCTTCAGTGTCACATCCTGTATTGTTCAGTGTTGCATAACTTAAGTGAAATGAAAAAGAAATAAATTACTTGCTTGACTGGTTGCACACCGATGACTATCATTTTCCCCCACTCAAATTGCATCCTGTTTTGAATGACGAGAAATGGCTGCATGTGAAGGGGTAATGGTTTGACACATTGAAATGCTAATTGATTTGTTGTTTTGTTTTGCAGGGAGTGAGTTTTCGGGGAACCCCTACAGTCATCCACAGTACACAACCTACAATGAAGCCTGGCGATTCAGCAACCCAGCATTACTAAGTGAGTAGAGACTGAAAAAAGTGGATGAGAAAATTTAATTGACTGTTCGCTAAAGCCCTCCCCTGAACAATAATAGTCCAACTGTAGCCTTGGAAAACATAACGAGGCTCACGATTTCAAGCAAGCTTTTGATTTCTCTACAAAGTGGTGTGTATGTATGTGTTAGGCTTTAAAAAACCAAAAACACAAAAGTGTAAGGAATGGGTTAAAGAGTGTGTAAGTTTGCCCTTTCTGCCCTGCTAACTAGCTAATTAGCATTACTTCTACATTATTAACGAGCTACACAATTTTGTGGGATTACAGGTTACAAAAAAAATTTAAATAAAAAGTCATGTCAAGTCAAGTCATAACTAGCACACCCACTATATAGTATTTCCCCTCTGTGTGAAAGCCTATTTTGGATGCTACACTATCAAAGTTTGGGCTAACGTTAGCTGCTCTGTCCTGTTTTTTATTGCAGTGGAGAAGTTTGCGCTGCAGTAACCCCAGCCAAACCTAAGTTGGGGTTACATTTGCCAAGCAAATTAATTAGTCGTCCTTATCCTTAAAGTCTTTTTCCTTAAAACGTTTAAAAAGAAAAGTATGCAAGCTAAGCAACAAAGCTGTTGCGTTCTTGCAGATCATAAAGTCAGCTTATTAAGGCAACATACATACACTGAGATTTGTATCCTTAATAAAATGAGTTCAAATGGTGGACAGTGTAGAGGATGTACTAAAATGTGGAGTGGTGAATCTGCCACCGACATCATTGTAATCGGGAAGCTTGATAGGTGTAGACGCAACACTATCGAAGAGGGAACAGAGCTTAGCGAACGCTCAATTATCCATAAAAATTTTAAGAGCTTATTAGAACCCAATGTTACATAAAGGAACAGTTATGGCTAAAAGTAATGATAATGAATTTGGTAAATGGCAGTTAAAACTGTATTTGTTGTTTCAAACGGTTCGTTCTTCTGTTAACTTTCAGGTTCCCCTTATTATTATAGTGCCGCATCGAGAGGCTCCGCCCCTCCCACTGCTGCCACTGCCTATGACCGTCACTAGTTACCATGGAAACCAAATCAACCTACAGGACCATGGCCTCAGCCTCCATATTGCCCCCGTGTGAGCAGCATGGTCCACTGGACACTGAGCAACTGCGCATAAAATGTTCCCCGGCTCACACAACGAGACACTTAACAGTTTTTTGGGATTCCAGACGACTTCTCTCCTCTCTCCTCGCAGCTTTTTTGGACACTCAAAGCCAAAAAAACAACAAAAAAAACAAAAAAAACAAACAAACAAACAAAAAAATAAAACTACAAGACATCATCAGAGACATCATCACCTAAAGATGCTACACAAACGATGATAATTGTGGCAAATTGCAGTGAAAGTAAAGAAATTAAAAAAAAAAAAAAAAAAAAAAAAGACTGAAAACAAAAATATCCAGAATTTATTTCCCCCCTGTAGCAGTGTCACAGTTTCATCCCATCATGGATCAATACTGTACATTCCTTTTCTTGACGGCTCCCAGCAGGGACGCTGTCCGGAGCATAAAATGTAGCAGCAGCCTTTTTCTTTCTCCCCCCCCTCCCCAATTCAACTCCCACTTGATTCAAATGGCAGCGCAGTGAGATCAGAGGAGATTAGCAGCGGCACATGCAAGACTGTGGCAGGCTAACGTTGTTTTTATCCATCTGAACAGTCACCGACTAAACATCCAGCATGAGTAAAATCGATCACTTTTGATGCCATGAGAAGATTAGGACATGTTCTCTGTGATACACAATCAAGATGTAAAAATGAAAATGAAATAAATAAAGAAACATCAGTTTGAAAATAGAGGGAGCCATGAAAATATATCACCATGGCCCACTATTTGCAAGATTTCAAGAAACTAGTAAATATATTCTTAAAATAATTTTTTAATTTCATTTTTATAATTCGTAACAACTAAACTGCAGACTGCTTGGCTAGTGTTTTACTATTTCTTATTTGTCAGGATACAAGAGGTCATCAGGCAAAACCTTTGTGTTTTTTGTCTCTTTTTTTTGTTGTTAATTTTGCACTATTTTGGAGGTTTGCAACACTGGAGCGTTATTATGCAGAAAAATGATGATGCATATTTGCTTTATTTCATGAAGATGACTGTAAGTCTAATAAGTCTCAGTCTGTTAAAGGCACTTACAGTTTCACTGTTTTTTTTTTTTCTCCAGTACTTCAAAACCCATTATGTCACTGCCTTGACATGCACTATACTATTTTCCCACAGCTTCCATTTTTTCTATTTAAGTTGATTAAGTCTTTGGCATTCAACCACAGAAAAGGATATAACAGCCATCCCAAGTCAAACCAGTGTCATCATTTGTCTAGTTTGATGCCACAAGCGTCCAGATTCACTCTGATAGGATGATTCTGACGACTCCAATAATGTCAAAAAGCAGGGCGACGTTTTCAGCTAAATGCCTTAAACATGTTCCCTCCTAACTTCAGCTCCCTCACATGTTTCAGGCCAAGTCATTTCTTTGAATCAAGCTGGAACGATGGTTTCTTCATCTGTCAAGTGAATGTATTTGCATTTGCCAAAGACTTAGTTCTTGTTAATGTTTATTTACAGGCCGCCGATATGCATCATGAGAGCAGTATTATTATTATTATTGTTAGGAAAAACCCACGTTGTTCATGAGGAAAGTATATGTATAAATTCTATGCAGTGCAGAGATGGTCATCATATGCATATTCAGCTGTAAACCTAAAGGTAGGTGGAGTTTATTTAATTGTTATGTTATTTACAAATTGTTCATTTTGTAGGTTTTTTTGTGTGTGATGTGAAGACACTTCTCTGTAAATACAGTAAGAAAAAATGTCTTTCATGTTCATGGGTATTATCACTTTCATTACGCTGGTCTCACTTGTACAATAATAAAAGTGTCTGAAATCTTTTACGCAAAAGGGGCTGCATGGTGTTTCTGACTGTCTGGAGTAGAGCTGAAACAATTAGCTGATAGAGAGAAGATTGGGTGACAACGTTTCTGATGACTGGTTAATCAGTATAGGTTTTTTTTTTGCTGGTTTCAGCCACTCAAAAGTAAGGATTTGCTGCTTTTCTCCATTTCATCTCACTGTGAATTGAATATCTGAGTTTTAGACTACTGATCAGACAAAAAAGCTACTTGAAGATGTCAATTTGTACTCTAGGAAGTTGTTATAGGCATTTTTCACTATTTTGCACATTTTTTATTCTAAAGGATTCAGCAATTTTTTTTTTAATTAATAGATGAAAGCAATCTTTATTTGTGGCACTACTTTGACCCAAATACTTACATTTATTAACAAATCTTGAACAAGTTGTATAAAATGGGATATTATTAAGACTTTATTATAACACCCAGTATAAACACTTAATACATGGTTTTTAACACCAGGTGTGAAACATAAAGTGCATTTACTGTATGTTTTAGTATTACTGTTTTCTACTACTTTATACTTCTACCTCACTACATTTCTGAGGAAAATATTGTACTTTTCACTCCATTACATTTATTTGACAGTGAAAGTTACTCTGCAGATAAACATTTCACATAAAACATATGTTCAGTTCATAAAATATGATGCATTGTTAGAGATCAGCCTGTCCCACAGTACATAGAGTAGCTAAAATTAGATTCACACTTAGGAACTACAATATCAAAATGTTGATTTCACAAAAAAGCATCAGTAATAATAATTCAATAATATAATTTATAATATAATTCTTCTGCCTCAAGAAATACCCCAAAAACACTTATTCTTATAGTTTGGTGTTACTACTAAAGGAGAAGAATACTTCTTCCACCACTATGATACACTATAAAGTAGTTGCAAGGCAACATAAGGACACTTTAAAGTGTTTACTAATGTATTTGTCAAAATATCTAACTCCTGGTATGAAGCACCTGTAACTGGTGTATAAACAGTTAATGGAAAGAGTAGTTAAACAAAAAGTCCTGAACTCAAGGTCCACTTACTGGATTTCTCTTCAGCCTTTCATATGCATCTCACAGCCCTCAGCAGCGGATAGAGTTTGCTCAGCTGTCATGGAGAATGAAGAAGTATTTATAGATAAATAAATACAACTACCATAATAATAAAAATAATAAACATAAATATATACTTTTAATTACAGCTTCTCAATCATTAATTATACACCAGTTACAGATGCTTGATAAGAAAGGTTAAATTAACAAACCCTTAAAATGCCCTTATATTTGCTTACACCTGCATCATGTCATTGTGTATTATACACAATAGTGTTTTATTGCTTCTAAAATCCTAAATAACGGGTTAAAATAAAGTGTGACCATGTTAAATACACATTTGATGTCGACAAATTCTGCTTGAGATGACAAATAACTTATTATTTCAAGCCTGTTGAAATAAACAATACGCCACGATGAATATGCCACAGCCTAATCAGACTGTTCTGAGATAAATGTATTTACTTTTCAGGTATAAAGATCACATGGTACACCGGGGCTACAGTGAGAATGCCTCTGAATGTTTTCTCCATGATTTGGATCACTGAGCAGCACATAAAGTGTTTAACCTCTCCTCGCTTTGTAAAGCTGAATTAATTTTTCTAGCAGTGTGCCTGAATTCAATTTGTGCTAAGTTGCAGCGAGAGATTTATGCATGAAATCCCTCTTAGAGCTTATTTTCACTCTTTCTTCGCTCCGTAATCCCTCCGCCACTGCCGCCTTGTATGACTTAGTTATATCATTATTGATTTACAACAAGTGGACACTGTCCTGATTAGCGCTGTGCGATTTGCAAAGGATTTGGACTGCGGGAGCACAAGATAAAGCAGCGTGTACATTTGAAATGATGTCAGGCAGAATAGAAATGTATAATACAGTAATTCAGACATCCATTTGTTGGTCCAAACACTATTCTCAATCTTGTTTTAATGGCAAAAAAGTGAGTTTAACTCTCTGGTCCTAAAGTGACAGCAGTGATATGATATTAAATGAAAATCTTATAAGGTTTATTTATATATATTTTGTTTATTTCCATTTCTATCCTTCTATCACATATTTTCCTCCAAATTTCTACATCGTCAAAAGAGAAAATAAGCTTCTGTAAAACATACTGAGCTGAGCTGTTTTTGGTGCACGCTGGTGCCTCTGGGCCCACAAGCAGAGACCCCCTTTTTGCTTCGTAATTCAATTTCTCTGCCTGTTGTTTATTTCATAGCTCCCCTGTGAAGCATCAAAAGCTGATGTTCTGTCAGCCCCTAACTGTCGTATATGTTTGTCATTCACAGCCCTTGTTAAAAGAGGAGGAGGAGGAAAGAAAGAGAGCTTGACTCTTTCCTTTCCCCAGCTGAGAATTCCCAGAAGCAGAATTTAGATGGAAACTTTTTTTGTCACTTTCCTGTCTAAATTGGCATATCTGGCTCTCTCCTCCGAAACCAATAAACTGTGAACCTGGATGTATCTGTCAATCACGCTCAAATTGACTGCAGTATGCCAGATGACAACAGCATCCTCTAGAATATAAATATATATATTATTTACAGTATAAGAGCAGGGAGATGATCTGATTGGCTCTAATCAGCATCTGTCTTTGCTCATCAATCATTCAGTGAAAAAAAAAAAAAAAAATCAACGTTAAAAGCACAACAATGACACCGTTCGTCTCAGATGAGCTAGAGTGAAACACAAAAATAAAAGTTCAGTGTAGCATAGAGCTAAATAAAGAGATTTTTACTCACATGAAAAACTACTTCAGTAATCACGTTAATGCACAAGTGCTGAAATCTTGATTTACTGTACATTTTAAACATGGAGCAGGTTGCTCTGCAGCTATGATTTTTAATTCATTTGGGAGAAAAAAAACAATCTTTTTATACTCTACTTTTTGCTCTGTAGCTAACTGACATGAATGTTATTACTCCCCACTGGATAAGCAGTAATTATCTTAATGTGTAGACCTCACTACTTTGCTCAAGACAAAAATATGTGCATATAGAACAATTGATCTTGAAAGTTTATGATCCATTTAAGAATGATCAATATTATCTTTTAAGAAGAAACAGTAAAGAAGAGGGTGGTCACATGTGGGAGGATGTCCGTATAAATATAGTTTTGAAACACATTTCCGTTTCAGGTATTGTAACCGTGAACCTCATCATGTATAACTTCAAACCACATTGTCAGATCTAAGTGTTGACCTTTCGAGCTGCTCCGCACTAATACATGCTGACTGAACACTCTCTCTGCGATTTGTACAGTGTTTCTATGAATATGCCGCAGCGACTGAATTATAATTTGGGTACTGGTGTGTCAAATGTACAATAAATCCTCAGGATGTTATCATTTGCAGTGACACACCAAGATGAGGATGGGGCGGTGGGGGGACCGGGCTGTGGAGAAAATATGAAAATGCATTTCACGTCTTTATATCTGAGTAGTAGTTTGGACGTTATGAAAAGAGGGAATGGATCTGCTGCTTTATGTGCTGTATCTAATTGGATATGGCGATATATAATACGATTCTCCAGTATCCATCAATTCCTGTGTTAGACCTGTTTGTATGGCCGTGTCAGTGGGGCAGCCTAGCTTGTTATGATGCCTGAGCAGCAATTATGAGGTAATTTTTGACTCTTGCTGTGTGAGGCCATCCAGAGGATACTTGAGGGGAGGTTCCTAATGAGTGAGCATTGATTGATTGGACATAATAAGTGCCCTGCTTGACTGAAAGAGAGTGTGAGAAAAAAGGGGAAAAAAAAAAAAAAAAAAAAAGAAAGGGGAGGGGAGGGGTCGGGCAGAGGGGTCCGGATGACAACATATTTCTAAAATGAAGCAAATGACCTGTGATTATATCTGTTAGCGTATAGGTGAGCACCACACTTTTGCCAAAGCGAGGATAGCTAGCTGCCTGCCTGCCTTCCTGCCTGCCTGGCTCAGCCCAGCGCCGAACCTCATTTACCCTTCACCATTAAATAATTACCCTAATGGCTATTGTGTGATACATGATGCAATTAAAGCCTAATGCAATGCACCTCACTTAGTGAACGTGTCAGGTCCCACATAACAGGCACTGGTGGTCCTGGGCTAAACAGGGCTTGCTACCTGACTGGCCAGTAATGGGGATATCCTCCAAAGCCGACAGAAGAGCTCCCTAATCAGCTGGATCTGTCAGCCAGGCATGTTTGTTTGCAACCGAGGGGAAATATTCAGAGAGAAGTGAGGGAGGTGGGGGAGAGCAGAATTTGATGCAGGCTATTCCTGTTAGCAGAAGAGGGAATAATAGAAGCGGGTAGAAGAGAGGGCACAATCATCAACCCCCATCCTTTCCCCCCTATAACCCCAGCTTCTCCTGCAGCTCCCCCTCACCCTCGCCTCCCCCAACACCACCACCACCACCACACCACACTCCCAACACCCCAGTCACTGTCAGGCCAAACACATGATGAATTGCCCTGTCAACAGAATTCATTCAGGGACCAATTAATTCAGCAGAAATGAACTAGAGCCATCAGTCGCTGAAAAACTCACGGCAAAGAGAGCAAAGTAGCTCTCTTTGGAAGAAAGAGAGACAGTGTGTGTGTGAGGGAGAGAGAGAGAGGGAGAATGAGAGAGAGGGTGCCAAGGGAGTGCAGTGGAAGTTAGCCTGACAGGAATTGGTCATTTAATGCTTTAGCGCACTGGAGACAGCCCCTGTCATAGAGGAAGCCATGACAGGACTCCCCTGGTACTTTATTTATTAATTATCCAGAGCAGCAAGGGGCATTTAACTGTCTCACTCCAGGCCTGTCAACTCGACTTCTTGTCATTTCCTCACCATAAACAGGTCCTTTAGAAACAAACCCGGATCAAAGCAGGAGAAAATGCAAGTATGCACAGAGACGACGAGAAATTTGGTTGCAACGAGTGTTTCAGAAGTGTGACCCTCTTTGAAAATGTAAACACTTGATTGCCATTGAGGAAACAATATCTGGCCTTGTGTTATGTCAGCTGATCAGCTGACAGCAGTGAAAGGGCTCCAGCGAGTCAGGTCACTCTCACGACCTCTAGACACAAAAACAAAACAAAAATAAACACCCATCGAAGAACACACACTCCTGTTAGAAAAAATAACAGCTTGATCCCTTCACACAAAGCAATACTTCCTGTGACCCATGCATGTGTGTAAGTTATGAACTTTTTAGGCGTGTGGAGAGGTCCACAATTTAGTTATTTTCTACCATTAGATTCATTTTGTGACCCCTCGTGACGGTCCCAACCTCCCTGTTGGGAACTTTATCTGTTTAAGAAGAAATTTGTTTTGTTTTTTTAAAACAACATATTTGCATCAAATGTCAAAGCCACAAGACAAGTTTTTTAGATTTTTTTGCCATTGACTATTTTTGTGAGTTTAGAATTAATGTTAATCCACGATAAAACCTCCACGAATATCCTTCACTACTTTGTACTTTGTAGATAACATTTCAATAAAAGCACATTAACCCCCAAATCATACTGAAACAACAACAACTAAGAGGGGGCTAAATAATAGTACTGTAAAGTCAACTGAGAAAATGAAGCCGGGATACAGGGACATCCTTGATTTTTAACATAATGATAAACTTAATATGAAATCTACGGTTCTATTGCACACTACATATTTTTCAGGGAATATAAAGTGTTTTTATTTGTGTGAAAGATAAAAAATAGTTTGCTATGGTAGGATTTATGGTTTAAATGGATTAAAGACAGTCGACAGTCACACCATTAGGATGCCAAATCTTTATTACAACATACTGCAAGCTGATTGCTATGACCTATAAATTGTAACTTATTTTAATGTAAAGATAATCTATGAAATCAGGGGAATGAGTGACTGGCTGGCTGACTTTACAATTGTACCTTTCTTTGTAAATGTGAAGGGTTAATCTGAGAGAAAACTGCTTTAAGGAATGACTTGGGGCACATAAGTTGTTCAGTAACACAATGAAAAACTTTTCTTAAAGAATAGAAAATAACAAATCCATGAGGATTTCTTTTCTACAGATTCTAACAGTGCAACTATTGTCTTCCTACAGTCTGTTTTCTCTGCTGGAAACCCAATGAGTCTGTGGCTGACCTATTCAGTCAAAGGTTTGATCTTTCCCTATTGTGTTGTGTTGATCGGGTGGTAAATATTTGATGGAAGCTTTTCTTTAGCACATCATGCATCCTAGTGTAACAGGAGGATGAAGTGGCAGCTGGGAAGCTGCTTATGCCATCAGGTATTCCTTTACCGAGATCACACAACAACCCACAGAAAAACAGCATCACCTGTCCCAACAGCATTACAGAGTAGTTTAATGAAACAGGAAATACATAGTAACTTAAAGAAGGAATGTTAAATGATCTCGCATCCGATCCACATCCGATTGTCATGGGTGTCGCAGTGCTTTAAGTAAACATCTTGTGGTGAGCTAAACAACTAGAGTGTGTTAAATTCACACACTGGCATCATAGTTACGATCCTAAACGGAGTACCAGCACCTAACTGAGCTCATCTTCTCTGTAAGTTTGAAACAAAGGCGATGAAATCCAGAGGAAGCCAGAAATAAGGAGAAGTGCTGCAGTATATAATTAATTAAATGAGACTAATTAGGAACATGAGAGCAGGTGCCAGGCTATGGGCTGACAGCACAGACAGCCAGACAACAGGAAGGGGAAAAAAAAAACCTATGGGTAAGGGGTGTAACGTGACAAGAGGAGGGACAAAGCAACTTTCTGTGTTTTGTCACATGAAACCTCCAAGGAATATATGTGACAGAAACTGTAGACCCAGACGCCATGGGGGTCTTTCCCTTTGTTTAAGACAGATTTTCATTTCGCCAATTTGAGGATGATGCAAGCAAGAGATTTTCCTCCTCATTATTTCTGCACATGGATTTAAAGAAGAAAAAAAAAAAAAAAACAGAACTGAGACATGAGCAGTAGCTCACCGGAGACGGCATAGAGATGTCACACATTTAGAAACACCATGCATATAAATGGTAACGCAGGGCTTACATCACTGACTGCTCAGCCTCTGGTGGGATATAGAATCCCAGCATTTCAGGTCAGACAGAACAGTGATATCAGGACGCACAGGAACATCACAGTTATTGATGAGAACCACTCTGTTGTGTACAAGATGGAAGTAAACCTGTATTTGTGCCACAAAAAGCACCTCTCATTCTCATTTCTGTCCACACAAATAGGGTTCCCAACATTATGGAAAGTCCAGCTTGTGCAGCTAGAGATGCTCAGAAGGGGCATCAGCCTATTTTATCACAATTTGCTCGCTAACCAGTTACAAATGTGGCATGTGATGACAATAATGAGGCTTGATGTCACTTAGCCTTTGGTGCCGTGTGTGTGGAATAGCAAAGCAGGGTGTCAGGGTGCTGCAGGTCCTCCACTCTGGCACTGAGAGGCCTCCTGCACGAGAAGTGACAGACACCTTGGTTAGAGAGAGAGCCGCCTCTCTAACAGCATTATAAATTACTGTAGATCCTATTTGTGTCAGTGGAGGCAAGTGAGGGGAAAATTCAACATCAGCCTATTTATTCATTTACTTATTCCCTGGCTCGGTCAGGCTCAGTGCTGCCGGAGAGGAGCTCTGCTCCCCTCTGCTGTGCCACTCTGCCTCAGAACAAATGCTGTGTGTTTACGGGGACACATGGGCATTTTATTTTAGAGGCACTGGTGGTATCAGAGTCAATCAGGCCGGAGGAGGGAATGCACTACACTAAAGCAGATTTTTTTTCTCCCTACCTGGATGGAGCCTGAATTTTTAAACAACCATAAAGTGTAAATAAACCTGCAAGTGCAGACAACATGTCGACCATGGGCAAAAACATCCTCGCTTAGACGTGACTAAAATGTTTACAAAAGACCATATTCATGCATTTTTTTCAAACATAAGTAGTGATACTTACATGACAGAACAGGTTATGTTGTTAGCTATTTGGAATTGTATGTTAATATGAGGAAAAATACCTTATTGTAGATTGTTTTAAGACAGAATAAAACCAAATGGTTGGTTTCTACAAAATGACAAAATGATCTACAGCATATGACCATTATAAACACAATTTATATGGGGGCTTTCTGATATGTCACCTCTGATTACAAGGTTAAATTTGTTGATAAATTTAGGCAACTTAAACTTGGTTAAGATTAGTGAAAGATGATGGTCATGATAAAAAAAAAAAATAAAAAAAAAACTAATGTTGACAGGTTGTGAATGAGCATTGCTGTAGTATGCCTTGTTGATCCAACGCCACGCTACATTGTTTGCTCATTCACTTGTCAGGAAAATGTAAAGTCGCTTTAAGCATTTCAACAAATGACCTTTGCTAGTAATATTTTGTATTGGTTTTATGAGCCTTAGTTTAGAAATCTCTTCATCTCTCCAAAATTTCCTGGCCAAGAAGTTACACACAAAACAGATAAGAGAAAATATGTCACCAAGTCTGAATCAAACAAAATGTGATTATGAGATTATAAACAGATTCAGACTCTAATATCATCCAAGAGCAAATGAAAGTCTTGGTAAGTAAGAGATTTTTTGCAGATGCTGTTTGCTCAACAAACAGGCTCACCTGACCGAATGCTCAAAACAAGATTGTTAACAGTTCTTACTTTGCGTAATCAATAAAAAGTGACAGAGAATGGAAAAAAAAAAAAGTCATTTCCCAGCTAACAATGCCACAAGTGATTTCAAAGGAACAAAGTGATTGCAGCTCGATATGTTTTTGCGTGCACCTGTTAATTCACAAAAAGAAACAAAAACAAAAACAAGAGAAGAAACAAAAACAAAAAAAAAAAAACAGATGACTTGAACTGCGCATCATCATTAGTTTGACTAAATAGCGTCGGTCAGTGACTCAAGTAGTGGTAAATGGCACAATTAGCAGGCTGAGCAGGGAGAGGTATATTCAATTTGAAAGCCTTCTTTCTTAATCCATCTCCTGTGATCATGAGAAATGCTGAGCTATGGGCGTTTACGCTCAATGACATTAATCAGGTTAATTCCGAGCAAAATGTCAACATTGTAATCAAGAACTAGCACACTCCAGCAAAACGTAAATGTCTATGGACGCTAAATTTAAATGTCCTGCAGCTTTTATCTTCCCTATCTCCATCTTAACGTCGTCCT
This sequence comes from Seriola lalandi dorsalis, assembly GCF_002814215.2. Lineage (NCBI taxonomy): Eukaryota > Metazoa > Chordata > Actinopteri > Carangiformes > Carangidae > Seriola > Seriola lalandi. The sequence continues at coordinate 508,204 of NW_019525069.1, read as the reverse complement.
TTTCTTTCTGCACAAATTCCTCTGTTAACAAGTTGGCACATTTCCTCTTCAGCTGGGCATATTTGATTAACAGCTAAGAAAAAAAAAAGCAGCACAGATTAGTTAGAAACCTACGTAGCAACCAGCAACAATGAATAGCTTAAGTACAGACACCAGGGAGGTGTTGACATGCTTCCTTAACATGAATCTGTTGTTCCTTGTTCTACTTCTCCCAGTGCCCCAGTGCCCCAGTGCTTAATCCCTCAGTGCACTTGCTCTGTAACCCCAGCAGGTGCAGTGGGAATCTATAAACACAGCTGGTGCGTCTCAGCATCGAAACTCTCAGATCTACCCTCACCTCGCTCCTCACCCCGCCGAAAACCCCCCAGTTTACTCTGAATACCAGGCATAACACAGATTCATGATGCTGGCTGACGCTTTTATCAGGGCTGCAGGCAAGACAAGGGTTCACGTCAATTAATTACAAGTACTCAGTGCTGCTGTCAGGATTTTTAGAAATTTGTCAGGGTTAAAAAGCCGATGAAAAAGCTTATAGACCATCATGGGACACTAATCTAAATTCCTCTCTGGTTATAGTACCTCTTCTAGGCAAGGTGACCTATAACATGTATTCACTGCTGGTGGAAACTGAGATACATTATGATTTTAAGCTACAAATACATTTACAAAACCAAGCATAACAGGAATAAGTCCAGTGTGGAGCAAAAAGAAAACATTTTAGTAGCACCAACCGACACTGACATGACTGTCAGTAGTTAATAAAAATGAAATATAATATTTATTTCAACTGCAAAGGGATGTTGGTTTACAGTAAATCAGGCCTACAAAAGGCAAGTAAAGGACCAAGTCTGGTCGAGATACGCTCTGGGCAAAAGGAGTTTGAAACTGAGAAAAGAATACAGAGCGGAGTGAGTCATGTCCATGTCTCTGCCACATGCAATAATAAAGATAGCGAGTTCATTAAGGATAAAGAAAATATAAATGTCCATACTTTCTAGAGCAACACACAGAGGCGTTTTCTGATCTGACGTCCCTACCGACCGAATATGTCTGTGCCTTTCAACACCACTACAAATCATTGCTGAATTAATAATTACATTTATAATGTGACCCTGCTATTATTAAGGTTTGTTTAGATTTAGGCACAAAAGCAGCTGGTTCAGGTTTAGAGAAAGATCATGATTTGGGTTTAAATAAGTACTTTGTTAGGGTTGGGGACTGTTTTCATCATGGTTACAATAATAAACATGTGGTTACTGTTCAAAACGATTAAGATCATGTGTTGAAACTTTAGACTAGGACTTGGTTGTTCTGTAACTGTCACCTGACCTTGCTCCTGTCATAATTACTACGGCCACTAGAGAGCTTTGTCATTTCAACATAGACAGATATCATTTTTCTGACATTCTTATTGGGAGGATATTCTCACTCATATCATCCTTAATGACAATAGGTTGTTTGTCAGTGCTTTCCAAAATGATCGTTACAACAATGTTTCATATGTGAGTTGTCTGGATCCATCTCTATGGTTAGAATTTGGTTATAATCCGATGATGAAAATTTGATGTCTTCTTTACAAATCCCTCTAGCTGTACCAAAGCAAATATGCCTCCTCTGCAAAATGCCCCGCAGCCAGCTGCCCTGCTCTTCCGGGTTACAGCAGTATGGGACATAGGGACGTAGTGTATATGCGCATGTTTACAAATTACATGCAATGCAAACACGCAACAGCTGTTGGCTTCCAAATTTTGCCAAGTACATGCATGTATCAGTTCCTGAATTGTGAACCTTCTGAATTCAACATGGGAATGGTGGACCCTGCCACTGACAATGCAAACTTCTGTGCACAGTTACTAGTTAACTAGTGAATGTACATATATTTTACAGCGGAATAAATTGCCTACCATACACACTTGGGTTTGAGATTATGAAAATATATATAAAATATATAAAATAATGATTATCATTATAACTTTCAAGAGGTCTTGCTGTCAATATTGTTAATGTATTAGATTTCAAGCAATTTAAAGATATATGTTTAAGTACAGATACAGTACAAAATGTGGCTAGAAAATTGACAAAGAAAGAATAAGCAGAGAAAGTTTTAAATGAAGACAGTCAGAGACAAGTAAGAGACATTAGAGAAGTGGTCTGGAAACTGAGACTAAACTATAAAGCCTTATAAAATGATATGGGTTCATGTACGTATATTTCCCTGCTCTATGTATGTACAGATATGTCACCGGGTGTCTCCTCTCTTTTCTAGAAGCTTGATGACTCTGGGTATCGACTGTCTCATTCACTCTGATTTAATGTTCTACTTGGCTTTGCATTTTAACTTGTTAAGGTGTCGTAGTCTATACCTGCCCGGGAACGTTAGTCCTGATTGCTTAGGAAATTCACCGCTGCCTGCCTGTAATGAGAGTGGACAGAGGTTAGAACAGCTCAATAGAAGAGATAACCAGTCTTTGATCCAAACAGCCATGCAGAACATACAGGCAATACCATCAGAAAATGTACTGTCAGGAATTTTGGATTTTAAATTACTCCTGATTAACCTGAAGGGAAGTGGAGGAAGAGTTTGGCGGACTTGAACAGGAAGAAAAGAAACATGGAGTCGGTTGGTCACAAAATCTGTCAACTTTCCTGAAGTCTGAAAGTGAGTAATGCCTTGCACAAAGACAAAAATATAAAAGGAAAACTAACTATTTGCCACATCTAAGAATAAAATGCAAGCTCTTTGTGATGAGGGATTTTATTTCATGCACCTGTCATTCTCCTCCACCTAAAGCACTGCAGAAGTGTGAGAACAGCCCTTGCTGATCAAGATCAGTGAACAGTCTCATGTTTGCAGATGTCTGCTGTGTTATCAGGAAACATCAGACCACTGCCATGAAACATGCATCAAAGAAAAGATTTGATTCAGTGGATCTGAAACTTGAATTATCCTGTTTTTTTGTGTATGGAAACTTGACCTATAATGATACTGCAGCTATTGCATTTTCTTTCCCCCAAACAGCATTAAAGCATTTTTGGACGTGTTTGTGGAATCAGTGTCGCAGCTTTCTCATGACGGCGGTTGACTGACATCTGTGGGCTGTTGACGCACTTTACAATATTTAACAATTGTGAGGCGTCATCACGCTGTTAAGTATGTAATCCACCCAGAAAGTGAAAGCTGGCAAGCTACACCAACTTGCCTCTAGCCTTAAAGTGCATGCTAATTAGGTTAGCTAGTTTAATGTTAGCACTGATTCATACTGTAGCAAAGTTATAACCATACCACTTGAAGTTACTAACCATCATTACTGTGAATCTTGTTTATATTATAGTGAGTGTCCCACTGGGAATACCCTGTGCTCAGCCCCCGCAGACTTGAGGGGTTTGCTCCAAGCTCCATTACAGGTCAACCGTAATAAGCTCCAATGAAATACCTTACCAAGTTTGTCGTTGTTGCTAAAACTGTATTCTCTGTGCTTTACATGTTAGAAAGGGCTTCCAGTTAACACATCAAAAGCTTTGGTGATGATATTAGTTGTATGTAATTTGTTGTATGGTAATTTGCTGAGTACCTAAATTAACTAAATGAATTAAGTGATCATGGCTTCCAGATAGCAAAATTACTCTGCTGAATAGTTTTAGCAGAAGTAACACATATTTGTGTTACTTCTGGCTTAATATACGTCCAGTTCCTCAGCCAAAGTCTGACCCATATACAACTTGACTGTAAGATGCTACATCCACACCTGGACCAATTATGGCACAAACACAGAAAATCTTCCTGGCTGTCAGCCAACCATTGAGGATAATAGATACAGTAATGATAAATATAATAGATAATGGGTAATGACATAGGGTGACAATGCAGCGTCACAGAAACACTGACAGAAATGTAGAGGGCACTGTCGATATATATTTCTTTCAAATACCATGGACACTGATTTTTTAGGAAAAGTGAATTATAATTTCAGTTTGACTCTAAATTTAAATATCTCAAACCTGTTAAAAATACTCTTTATGAATCTTTTACTATGGATAATAATTAAAAAGATGACAGTGATTGTACTTCTCTATAAAAATAAAATCATCTCAAAAGGTATTTCCCAGTAGACTAGCATGAAAAAGCTAGGCTAACCAGCAACTATTCTTAAAATGGAAGCTAGCTGGCTTACCTTACCACTTAGCCCTGATTCATACTATGACTGACTCATTCAGTTTATTTCCACACCTACAGTGTTCTTTTCATCCAGCATGAGAAAACAAATACAAAACTCATAACGGCAAATAATTCTGTAACTTTCATGTGTAAATCTGCAATGTGACTAATGACAGAGTAACAAAGCACAGTCACAGAATAATTAAATAAGGAAAAACATTTTTCTTCTCTTTGAGATAAACTGTCCCAAGGTATTTCCCTTTAGACCGGCTTGAAAAATGTATCTGTTGATCTGTCATTGCCCCCTGTAATTAATATTTTTCTTCAATCGGGATTATGTTTCGGCTTTTATTAAAACTGTAAATTGATACTAAACATTGTCTCAAATCCCAGGGCTCTTGAATATTCACGAGGGTCAGCTAAAAAACAATTCGATCATCCTCAGCCACGGCCTGATTGTGGTTTCCAAAACACCTGAGGGGGAAAATGATTTCCTCATCGTCAGGCTAATGATGTTCATTTCTGTTAATCTATGGCCCAGTGTTTTCCAATTTGGAGGGTGTATCCTCACTCTCCACTGTCTATTATGCTCCAGGGCCGGGGAGAGGCCACTCTCTCCCCATCTTGTGGCACTTGAATTAAATGGAAGCAACTTGATTGCTGGGAAGCACAAGGCTAAGCAATAAAGCAATTAAGACACTCCAATTCTTACCCAAAAGACGGGGCAGCAACGGCACTGGAGAGAATTAATTTGTATATAATGATATCCTCTAGTCTTTTCATTCACATTTTTGTTTCATGGCTTTTTTTGGGCTCTTTTGTGTGGAGAGTACACTCCTCCCTTGGCTTGTCAGAGAGATGAAAACAAATCTGTGGTTAAAAGGTCCTCCGTGGACAGAGGAGGTCTATTGGAGAGTCGTCTGGTAATGAATGGGAGGACTGGCTGAAGTGAAAGAATAAAGGAAACTGATAACAGCGCGGACAAACTCTTGCTCTTCTGCAGGTTGACTTTATTTTGATAAGATTTGCTTCAGTTTGATTCTTTGATTAAATATTACACTTTGATTAATTGATTCAAATTAACTGTGAATGTGTTACAACTGTTTGTTTTTTTTACAGTATTGCTAGCTTACATATGTAGGGGCAGTATGCTTTCAGTTCTGGTCCCTCTTTAAAAGGATAAGTTCACCCAAATTATCAAATTCTCACTTCCCCTGCTGGCACAGATAGTTTTGGTTTTATTTGCCTCTGAGTTTTTTGCCACCACCAATGAAGGTGAATGGGATTTTGATTCTACAATGTCTCTGGAAAATCCCCAAAATCCCCAAACCTCACTGTTAAAAGTTTTCATGGGGATTATTTCTTTGGTGGAAGGTAGTTCCGTTTTTAATGTTTAAATCATGTTAATAGCCAACTAATTTGCAAGATATTCATGAATGTTTTCCTGTGTGTTAGTCAATGCATGACTGCATATTGACTCCGTAAATGTCAATATGACAACTTTGACTATTTCATTTGTTTTTATTAGCTCTCTACATGACACACACTTTAGTAATGATCAGATCAGAAGTGTTTAAAATGTATATAAATATCAAACGGATTATGTGAATTATATGCATGAGCAATCAGCGATAGTTCTAATGATTGTAGGTCACCATCGGCCATCGGCACAACCCTAGTGTAAACGCTACAAAGATGCATTGAGGACGCAATTGAGATCTGATCACTCAAATGCGTCCTGGGACACATTGAAGGACACCTACTCTACATCCTCTGGCACAGTCTGATTAGTCCCGCCAAAAATTCCTAGGCCCTTTTCAGACTTGGTATTAACATCCGTCTCGGTTGATCCGATCGCAAGTGGACAGCTCTCAGTTCGTCAGTTCACACCTGGCTTTAAATTGCATCTCCACATGCGTCTCGATTCACCAGTTGTGATCGGATCTCACTTACCTGCTTTATATGCCAATAAACAGGTATGCATTGTTGTATTTATCCAATCGAGAGACAGGTCCATTGTTAATATGCTTGTTTGTGTGTGTGTGCCAACCAAAAACAACAGTTCCCCGAATGGCTGCTTGAGGCTGAATCCAAAAGCGAGTCAATCCTGATTGACTCCCGTGTTAAAATGCCGAACTTTACAGCAGAAATAAACGTGTTTACATCCTGGTAGAAAAAACGTTTTTGGTCTATATAGCTAATTTCCTCAATGACAACTGTACGGGTACATCATTTTTATATAGGCTAACTAACTCGTTTAAATTTCATTAAGGCTTAAAGTTCTGAGGGCGTGCTGCTTTGAGTGACAGACGGGTGACCACATGCCTGCCACAAGCCTTTGGCGGAGTTCGGCGGAGTCAGGTACTAGCATGATGGCAATGACGGAAAGGACCACTTTGAGCTTCAAAACCGCTCTCCAGAAACCTATGGGTGACGTCAAGGAGGCTACGTCCATCTTTATTTACAGTCTATGGTGTGTGTGTGTGTGTGTGTGTGTGTGTGTGTGTGTGTGAGAGATCGAGTGAGAGAGAACGAGTGAGATCCGATCACAAAGTGGTCAATCAAGACGCATGTGGAGATGCATTTTTAGGTCAGGTGTGAACTGACGTACTGAGAGCCGTCCACTTGTGATCGGATCACTGAAGACTCATCTGTTAATAGCTGACAACAACTACGGTCATAGCTCTGCGAGTGTCATCACAACCTTTGCGACTAAAAAAGCAATTAGTGTCCTTCATCACACTACCTGTTCAACAAGATTTAAACATGAAGAAAAGCTACATTTTCACCATCTCTATCCAGCGCGATTTGTTTTACACGAGCGGAGCGCACTAAACGTTAAGCTTATAGTGAACTGTTATAAAAAAGCTAAAAGGACAACTTTTTGTGTAGACTGCAGCTTCATTTGCCACAAACTGTTGAAAACTTACAGCTACAGTCTGAGACAGCAGCCCGCAGCCCCCCCCTCTCAGCGACATTACCTGCAGCAGAGGGAGGACGACAGAGGAGATGACCGATAGTGACCTTTCTCTGTGCTCTTCAGTCAGCTTTGCTCAGCACAACTGTATGCACACTTCAATATCTGTTTATTTATCGCAAGTAATATCATCAACGCAAAATTGAACAGTGTCATCGCACATCACAAATCTTCCTCTCGTCGTGCAGGCCTAGTTCATACTGAACTGCAAATGTTCACTTTCAGCCACATTTTCATTGTTTTCCTAAATTATTCAATCCTGGTAACTAAAGAATCATTATTGTTTTCATGGTTATGTTCAGTCAACTTCAAGAACATTTGAGATCTGCGCTAAATGCTGAAAAAGTCCCCACTGACTTGAAGCATGAGACAGGAAGCACTGACTTTTTATACGTTTAACCAAAGACGCCTAACCTATAGCTCTACATGGATTACAACACAAGACACAAACTCCAATCTCAGGTGTCCAGTGCTTTGTATCAGCTGCAGCTCTCCACCATGACTTCCTTCCTACAACGTCTGCCAAAAAATACGGATGTCACACTTCCTGAATGGAAAAAAAAATGAATCTTAACCAGGCAGAAATTACATTTTCCCAAAACCTATTTTGCAAAGCAAATTAGTATTGGCATATTTTGAATGAGACAGGATTGTTTAAATGCACTGAGCCCCATTCATCCCAACTTGATTGGGTTAGGCCATCTAAGAGACAGAAATCTCAAAACCTCAAAGTAAAATCAGAGCTATCTGCATTGATAGATATATATTTTTTTCCTTTTTAAATTTGGGTTTTAACTTATTTAACTCAGTTCATTATTGCCAATTTCTTTGTAAAAGAATGTAACTACTATTGTCCCAGAAAAAAACAAACATAAAGGAGTTCAAAGAGTGATAATCATTTTGTAATCACGAGTGTGATGGCTTATAGACACTAAATGTTTGAGAGCAAACAATTTTCTCTCCAGCTGGCCTCTTTATAGATCATGAAAATATACTACTTAAATCAATGGGAGACATCCCACACACAATGGCAGCCCTGCTGTTCAATGATGGCTTTTGTATTGGGGATAATCTACTAAGGTCATCAATCATGCCATGCATCCTCCAAAGAAAACACACTGGCTGATGTAATGGATTGAAACATACCTTTTATAAAACTCTCTTCTTCCATTGTTCACAAAAATATGTGAGTTAATGTAATATTTATTTATTTATTTACAAATATGTGTAAAGAAATATGTGTAGCACCATACTAAGGTAATACTTTACACTAAACACCAAGGGAGTCAATATGGCAAATTGTTCCAAATTCACTGTCAGGCATGTGGCGAGACAGGCATTTTCACAGCAAAAGACTCCCTGGTTGAGCTGCAAATGTACAATTGACCCTGTCTGCCTGTTCAAAATGGTGCAACATTATAACCTGGGGTAATGTGTTGTCATCCAAATGAGATAAGTTTATTTTCTGCGATGTAGCATTTGTTCCATCAGGCAGAGAGGCTATAAAGCTAGAAGGATCAGTGGGGAGTCGAGCTCGGCACATGTGGTGCGAACGAGGAGCCCGACGAAAGGGCTTGGCCACCGCCCAAATCTCTGCCTCTGCCTTCTGTGCGGGCCCAGCCTTGGAAAGCAGGAGGCCACAATATTGTGGAACAAATTTCCTCTAATCTGAGCGTGCTGGTCCGGGGCTCCAGTGGGAAGACTGCTCTCCTGTGCCCTCCCCGCCTGTCCCACAGATCAGCCCAGTTTACCCTTCACAGTGCCAACACACTGCAAGACGGATGAGAGGTAGGCGGGGGGGGGGGGGGGGGGGGGGGTTAGGACTGTCGGGATCCCGGCCCTTGCGTGGACCGCTCATGTGTGCTCTCAGCAGGCCTGCGCTCTGCCCTGGAGAAAGGAGCTGAGTGGAGAAAAGCTGGCACGGGATTGGCATGCTCCCACCTGCACCCTCACAGCCAAATACTTTCATAACTTTAAAGCATCTCACTATTAGTGTAAGACTAATAATTGTTGCTGCTCAACTCAAGTCAAACACTAAAGCATGAACTGATATTTTGTCTTTTCTTCTCATGATGCTCAAATTAAACCATTTTAAGCAAGATGACCAAAACAGATGGTGTAACCTGTCCATTTTCAGAATAAAGTAAAATTACAACTTTGTGGTTGTATGCTTCCATCTCTCAGACCAGCTTCAAGTTACATGCTTGTTTATCGAGAGTCATAAAATATTAACCATTTGTTTAAAATTTCATAATCGCTGCGTGTTTTCTGAGGTCATGGTGACCTTGACTTTTGACCACCAAAATCTAAATCAGTTCATCCTTGACTTGAAAGTCTGAGCCAAATTTGAAAGGATTCCCTTGAGGAATTCCAGAGATATTGTGTTCTCATGGCCAAAATCGTATTTCGTCATGGTGACCTTGACCTTGTTCTGAATAGTCGATTTGTAGCCACGTTCTGATTGGTTGATTTGCAACGATTTGTAGCAATTTGTATGAACCAATCAGAATACAGCTACAAACCAATCACAATACAGCTAAAAAAAACAACCAACCGATAACAATACGACTACAATATATAGCTGCAAATCAACCAATCACAAAACACCTACAAATCAAGCATTCAGAACACGGCTAGAAATGATCCAATCACAATAAGGCTATATACTGTCACCGTGACCTTGACCTTTGACCCTTAACCGCTATAATCGAGTCCAAGTGAACGTTCGTACCAAATTTGTAGACATTCCCTCACTGCGTTACTGAGATATCACATTCATGACAATGGGACAGACGGACGGACAACCCGCAAAAATAATGCCTCAGGCCCCGGCTGCTGCCAGCGCTGAGGCATAAAGACACAAGAGAGAACATACATACATACATATATATACACACACATACATACACACAGACATATATATATATATATATATATATATATATAGAATACATTTACAACTGCAACGATCCCACACAGCCAAGTGAGGATCCTCCCGTTGTCAAGGACTACATTTAGATTAAATGTGGTGCCATAGGCGCCAATGGAGACAAGTCACGTGCCCTGCTGGGGACTGTATCCATCAGCTTCCAGTCATTTTACAGCAGCACGCGGGGCTCTTCGGCTCAGGATTGATCGAGACAGGAAAGGAGTGGGAGTGATGAAATATATAGCAGATAATTATTTATGGTGGTGATGCTATGAAGCTCCTCCAGCACTTTTTTGCAGGCAGCTTCTCGAGGAATAAACATTGTTTATACCACAAGTTTGAGTGTTAAAACTTTGAACTGACAGCTTTAAGATGAATTCCCAACACTTGTTTGTGGCTTGCAGTCTTGATTTTAGGAGGAGTAATGAAAGGATTATCATGACAGTACAACAATTAGACAAAATTAAAGCTCTCACATAAAGTCTTTCAAATGGCTGACTTGACGGGAGTTTTTGTATTTCACTCCTGTCATCCTGCACCCAGAAAAAGTAACAAACATCTTTCTCCTCAACAGCTTCATACAACAGATTGTTCTGTTGGTAGATTTCTTGCTATGTTTATAACTTCTGACAAAAACGTTCCTGACACCATGCAGGTGGAAGATATTAGGTATATAAGTCATTTTTTTGAAAATCGTCAGCTGATCAATCAGGGCATCCCTAGTACATGTCATGACTAAAAAAACTTACATGACAGCAAAATTAAGATCCTGGGTTGAAGTGATGGTTGATTTAACAACGCTTGTGGTTTCTAGTGGTAACTTCAAGTGTTTTAATGATACAGGTCGAACAGTGATGTTGACACACACAACAACAGGGAGCAGCAAACACGCCTCATGTGGTAACAGAAATGCATCAGAACTCGTGTATGTGTTTACAGTGCATGCAGATAAACTGTGGACAGAGGTTTCAGCGTCTTCACATTGTTTTCATAAAGAAGACACAACAATACTGAACTTATGATCCAACCTTGTCTTTCACATTATGTCCAGTAAGTACAAGCTTTGTTTCCTGTGAATCCTTTTTGTTTGGGTACACAATTTGAATCCCACATGCCAGGCAGACTGCCAGCAACCATGCAAACTTCTGTATTGAGAGGCAATTACAGAATGCAAAATATAATGAATGGCTTTTGCTGAACACAAATAGCAGCAAAACTATGGTGTAATATAATGAAAATCTTAAAAAATGATTCCTTAAAGTACTAACAAATATTCATCACATTCATGATCTATAGAACTTTCTTTCTATTGATATACAGTATGTGCTTGTATTATATTCCTGTTATGGTTATTTAAAAGTGAGGTAGACTGTGAGGCAAACAATTTCTCAGTCTTCATCTCTAGCCAGCTTACAGGAGCCCATTCTAGGAAATTTTCCAGCTGCAAAGCCGGGCTGAGCACCGTTAAGCACCCGAGTGCACCCCAAGCCATTTTCCATTTGCAATAAACCCCGTTTGAAACAGGGCAGAACAACAGAAAAGTTGACTTGTTAACACAGGGAGAAGGAGGAGGACTTGTATGGTCTCAAATGAGCAGTCTGGGGCATTTTCATGCACCCCAGGGGGGGGTGGGGGGGGCGGACAGGCAGGGAGGAGGAGGGGGTTGTGATTTCCATAGCAACAGTCAAGTCCCCAGCTGTCATGTTTGGGCTGAGATAGGTGCTGTGAGCATAGGGACCACTTAACCCCAGCCACACTTCAACTTAGGAAGTTAAGATGCTGCTGAGTGTCTGTGCTGTGCCTCACTTAAAATGCAAACTCTATACCCCTGGGAAGATAAGGGAATGCTTCTGAATTAACCCGGGGATACAGGAGCTATGCAAAAAGCCTCCTCAGAAATAATTAACCATCAATGTTTTTGGATGTCATTGAATGAAGTGTAAAAGAAAAAAAAAACAGACAGTGAGAGCATCGAGCCAGGCACACAAACACTGTGAGCTCTCTTTTTTTTTTTTCATCATGAGTCACTTGAAACCCATTCACTGGTTGACAATTATAGGAAGTGGGGTCTATTGTTTAGTAACCCAAGAAGACATGCTGTCAGAAGTAACACCTTGAGGGGAATTCTTCAGAGCTGTTACACATCAAAAGTATATATTCCATAAATTGATGAAATCTGCAAAACTCACAAATAATAAAAGTTGTAATCCAAACCTTTTTATGGCAGCTTTCACATGAAAACTGTGTAGTGTAGTGGGACAGCTCTAGTTTCTTGATCAGGAATGTCAAAATAAAAGCCTTGACAAGTATCTTATAATAGTATTTACTATCTGCATCATTCTCTGTAAAAATGATTCCATTTCTTATTCTCTGCCATTGTCCAGGCTTCTTTCTTACAACCATCTGAGAGCTCTTGATGCTCTAATGAGCAAAATGAGTTCATATTACATCTGAAGCTACAAGCCTTTGGTCAGACAGGAAACATGGTATTATTACAGTGTTAAAAGTGGGGCCCTTTAGTTGTTGAAATACAGCCCAGACTGATGTACAGGCAGAGCATGAGGTAAAGTGTAGAAGAAGTGTAGAATGAGTGAACTTCAACAAGCAGCAGTTACTGAGAGGACATTTATTTTGACCCTATCAGCCAGTAAGTTAACTCATTTCGAATGTTTCATACATTAAATGTGTATTTTATGCAATCAGCATCGAGCGTAAATGCATACAGGGTGGTGTTCAGATATTAGGGCTGTGTAATGGATTTCAAATGACTTCTTTGATTCAGGTTCAAAATAGCCCAAAAAACATGAGTCATTCTGATAAGAAACACACACTTCGACACCCTCTCCCCTGAGGGGGATGGACAGCATGAATAAAAAACAATATACTGACTAATAATATACTAATATATACTAATATACTGAGCTTGCACAACATTTTCAAGGACTTACTGTATTGCTGGACTTCTCTGAAGGCAGGGAAATGCCGTGTTTATTAAGGTTACAACTGAAACCATTGTGCATGACCAAAAGATGAGGGTTTAATCTCTCTGTACAAATAAATATAATGCTCATATAAGTTCCTGTAATAGCTGTAGTGCTAACAATTTCATTTTAAATTAATAGTAGTTAAATAACATTTTGGGAAATGTACTTACTAGATGAGAGGATACCACTCTCATGTCTGTGTATTAAGTATGTATACCAGACTGTCCAGCGATAACAAAATCACACTACCAGCACCTCAAAAAGCTCACTGATAAACACTTTATAAATCATTTATAAACTGACCCAATGGTTAAAATAGTGAATTTCATTTTTTTGTACCAACAAACAAGATTATAACATGTTAGTTAGTCTATCTTGTCATTAGCTAAGCTAAGTTAGCCTGCTGCTAGAGGTAGCGTCATACTTAGCTTACAGGAATGTGATTGGTATAGATCTTCTCATTTAAAGCCAACAAGCATGTTTGATAAAACACTTTTTATTTCTACATCAAGTAGTAGACTGCACCATCAGGATGGGTTTTATTCATGTTATGTGTGGCACCTGCTGATATCCACTAATAGTTAAGATGAGATTAAACATTATGAAACTAAAAAGGGAATTAAGTCAAATAGCCTCTTCCAGATTCACCACAAAACATGATCCTTGTTTTAACAGTGGCGACTGCTGATTGAGCAGCGAGTCGTCTTCACATCCAGGATCGCTGTGTCTCCTCTGAGCTTTTCACACAGTCCTCCGCAACATAACAGATATTGCTCACGACAGGCCAGACAAAATGTCCCTGTTGTTTTGCAAGGGAAAATGTGGCATTGTCCCTCCACGGCAGTCCCCTTCTGGGTGTGAATGGGCATCTAATCAAGCTCTGCCTTTCACTGCAGCTGGTTTACAGCGAGCAGCGGGGCTGACCTCTGAGGGGCCCGCCTCCCCCTCCCCGTCCTCTGGGACCCTTCAACAAGCTTTAGAGGCCAAATGAGGTGTAAGTCTATTAAAAGGGAGTTTGTGTGTAGATCACAGTCCCTCTGGGGGTGGGAGCCTTTGCCTTGTCATTCAGGTGCGGCTAATTTCCTTCTGCTCCACATGCAGACATGAGGCCGGCCCATGGTCCTCGTTGCACTCAGACGAGACCCGCTGCTAGAATTTCAAATGACAACGTCTTGCAGAGGCAGCAGGTGATTTATTAAAACAGAGCAGAGAAACAGAGAGACATCATGATGAATACAGTGTGACTGTGCAATTTTCAAAGCCTATCATCCAGTTCATTTGAGGCTCATAGCTGCAGTGCAAATATCACTGGATGCAAATTAGATGGAAAAACAAGCATTTTTTTGCTCACGTTTAAAAAAAAACAAAAAGTCAAATTTGGTCGGAATTCTGGCGGGGTGTGAACACAGCTGCAATGATAAATATTTGGTGCTGCTGACTGCTGCTTATTGAAGTGACAGAGAAAGAGTGAGGCTGGAGAAGCCGACAGGGGAAAAAGGGAAATGGAGGAACAAGGCCACAGGCGATGCTTGAGTGCATGCGAGTTAGAATTTGTGGCATAAATTGATTGGAAGTGAGGGTTGTCAGAATAACATGGTGTTCTACCAATCAGGGTCGTATGAAGAGATCTGATTATCACAGCACCACAGAGGGACCTTCAACGTCGCAGTTCCAAAACACAGATACAGTCACAGCAGAGCGCAGCAACAAAATACCTGACAGTTACAGCGCAGTCGGGACAGTGATATGATTTTCATTGTGGTGGCTCTGAGCTCCAGCACACTGGATTTGAAGAGAGACGATGACTAAGTGCTTAAGTGTTGACATGTGTTGTTCACATCTATGTACAACTCATAGCCTTTTAAGGTCCCTAAAGTTTAAGAAAATGCAGCCGGAAACGTACAGACAAGACGATCAAGGAGTTTTAATGGACAAACATGACCTCAGTCCAACGTATCACTTGATTCAAAAGACCAGAGTGAACGATAAAAATCCAAAAAACAAGCAAAAAGTAACTATGGCTACAGGACAGGCCTGGCAGGGCACCACAGAGAAGCAATATTTTATTCATGCTATTCTATTTTATTCATCTCTGAATCATAACTTGTCAATTGAGAATAAATTGACATTACTGGACTTTTGAACGCCTTCTGCCACCTTCAGAGCAGACTGACCTGATATTTGGCTGAGGAAGAGCTTTTCCGAATCAAGCATTGACAGTGTTTGTCAGAGGGGACCGGGGTCAGCCGAGCAGCATTAACCTCTGGGAGGCCATCTCTGTGCAGTGCATTAGTCACATAGAGGAGGAGGAGGGATGTCCTGTAATAGATTATTGACCAACGGGCAGCGGCCTGCACCGCACCATGTGGTCCTAGCCAGCTACTGACCTCTTCATCACAGATGGAGGAACCCACCTGCAGTCTAGAGCAACACACACACACACACACACATATACATACACTCCCATGGCAGCATAACCCTGGCGACTAATGACAAACACACAAGTAATATTCTCTGTGTGGTTGCAAGATATTTAGCAGGACAAGGAACCTGAGGGGTATGAAACCATATTCATTCATAGCTATAAAATGGGAGTCCTTGGCTCATCAAATTGAAAGTGCTGGGGAAACAACAATTGCTTCCATGAACTTAGACTACCTAATTAAAGGCAGGCAATTTCTCTCCCAGAGTCACACTCAGGATCTTTAATTGAAATCAAAATGAATATCGCTGGAACACTGAGAGCAGGGTGGAGCGAGAGTTGGGGGTGGGGATGGACACGTCCTCTGCCATTTTACTGGTTTCGCTGTCAGTTCGTATGACTTTATATTTGATTTATTGATTGCTGAGAAATACATTTGGAAATCAGAAGAATTCTTCTTAAACACATGCATTACAGCAGGCAAAAGTACAAAAACAAAGGAATAAAACAAATCAGAAAAAAACTGACTTAACCCAGAAAGACAAGAGCATCTCAAAACCATTGCCAATATCATCTGTGCTCTGTTTCCCTTTGGCTCAGCCTCGCTTTCTTTTTTCTTTTTCTTTTTTTTTTTTATAATTGTTTGATAATTCATCTCCGAGCTCTAATTTACCCCCCATCGTCAGCCCTGTATGTTCAACCACTGTGTGAGACATTCAGCTGAATTTCAAATGAGCTGGTAGCATATAAAGTCTTTCTTCCAGGGAAAGCACCTATTTATGGACATGTTTGTTTGTTTTTCATCAACATTAACCCTTTGGGCGACGAACGTCCGTATGCCATCTTCTCGAGAGCAGTCCCAGGAACGTCCTTGGGCAGGAAGTCACACTGTTTTGGCTAGTCTGGTTTCTCAGGGTAAAAATACAAGATAATTAATTTGGTTTTCACCATGAGAACATTCGACCCATAGGATGGTCTCTTTAAGCACCTGCCTTATAGCACTGTGTGAAAATCACCCTTCCATTAGACAGCATTTTGAGGTCATCATCAAAGGGGTAAAATAGTGAGATATGTGTTTTGGTAATGTGTTGTATGATGACCCGAAGAATTTGTGCCAGATATCTCCACTGTATACTCTT
Organism: Seriola lalandi dorsalis; assembly: GCF_002814215.2. Lineage (NCBI taxonomy): Eukaryota > Metazoa > Chordata > Actinopteri > Carangiformes > Carangidae > Seriola > Seriola lalandi. Next base: position 491,597 of record NW_019525069.1, on the reverse strand, counting down.
TCAGGGAAAAGTATTTGTAATGATAGTGATTGTTTGAGAGAAGCATTAATGGTGTGTTCTACTTGTAAAGCAGGAAACTTACAATATATCACAAACACCAATTTTAAAACTCAAAGGTTTTGATGCAAGATTTGTGGCATGCGATAGAAAACAATTTACAAGGTTAACAGCAAAGACATATATGCCTATTTAATTTCATTGTTTATCTCATAATGTTTTACAGATTACATGTAGTTGTTAACATCAGGTCCAGTCAACTAACAAAATGGGAAGTGAATGCCTGGTTTCTATATTATCTATTTCTTGCATTGGTGTTGCCCAACACTTAGAATCTGGTAAATTTTAATTATTAATTCTTATTTAGTTTTTTGAATTTATAAGCTACAATGTACAATATCAAACATAAATGCTGCCATTTGATGTATTGTATCATCTTATGTATTGTATAGCATCTACTGTTCACAATGATGTAAAAACAATAAAGAAATAGGACAAGACACATGATGTAAAATCATGGAAAAATGCACATCACAAATATTAACAAGAAGAGTATGTTGGGCAAGACAACCTGCCTTTAAATGTAAATTAGAGATTAAGTTCCAATGTCATTGGCTCTTCAGAGCTATAGTTTGAAGGGAAATACATGTATTCTCCTTAGATAGTTAGATAAGTTAGATAAGTTAGATTACAAAATTGATAAAGCTCTCGTATCTGTACGGTAAAAAAAATGTAGCTATTGCACCAGCAGTCGGTTAACTTATCTTAGCACAAAGACTGGAAACAGGGGGAAACAACTAGCTTGGCTCTTTCCAAAGTCACCATCAAGATATAATGTGTTGCTGAGTGGGAGATTCTGTTACTGTTGGACAAAACCAGGCTGTTTCCAGTCTTTGTGCTATTCTAAGACAAGTGGCTTTAGCTGTAGTCTTATACTTAACAGACAGATATAAGAGTGGTGCCAAGAAGCAAATAAGCATATTTCCCAAAATGTTGAACTATTCCTTTAAAGGTTGGTGATGATTGTACCTTCTGAAGTCAGCAAGTCAATGGAGAAATTCTCTATAACAATGTTAAACCTTTGTTACTAATTTTTCTTTTTTCCAGATATGAAAAACCTTTAAACATATCAAACATTACAACAACATGTGCTGTGTCTGAAAAACACTGTGAACCTTTCAACGTGCACTTGAATGTGCACCACACACAACACACACATGTAGGCGAACACCCACACACTCAAACAGGATTGAGAATATGAGGCTATCAGAGCCTTGCACATTACATTGACTAGTGGAGGTCTTCACTGTTTAAGTGGAGCTGCCTGCTGAGGTTTTCCTCCCAGGCAGCAGGCCTATAAGAGTGGTAAGTGGCGGTGATGAGACACTGTCCCCTGTGTCTCCTTCAGCTGCCATTCCCTTTAAATTGAAACAGAGTCCTGCAAATAAATGCCACATTCTGAGAAGGGAGAACGCCTGAAAGTTGCATTTCATATAAGCACCCGTTGGGGAATTGGCCCCGGCACAGTCTGCTTTATTCGCTCTGCTTTTTGTTATTTATATGATGAAGGAACACGGCTACGTCAGGGTCATTCAGTGTTCATTTATCTTTTTATGTTGTGTTCTAAGGCAAGCTAGTATAGCCAGGCTGCCTATAGCAGTGGGTTCTGCAACATGAGTCCCCTCCTATGGCTCTGAATTTTACAGACAATCTTATTTTGATGCATTCACCTCTTGGTATCAATATACATCAGTTTTGCCCCCTGTTCATTAGCTTTAAATGGTGTCTCTCCTTAAGATTAATTGAGACTGGGACAAAAGACGATGGCTCCAAAGAGTGGCCCAGTGTTTGTTATTCATGTTGGCCTGAAAACGGCAACAGTAAATCCTCTAAATTGTTGTTAAGCTGGCTGTATTACCATATGTGTGCCATTTCCATGGAGTGACAGACCCCCCCCCCCTGGATCAAATGGGGACTATTGATCCTGTAGCACTCCATTTCAAGTTAATTGTGCTTGAAATGAGGTGCACACACTCAAGCATACCTGCATTGGGAAGGCTTTATTTATTTATATTTGTCAGGGAACCCGTGTCAGATAAACTGAAAATATTCAATTCACGTCTTATTCAATTTTGCTCAAAAAAAACACTTGTGCTGAAGTATGCTCTGTAAGTGGCTGAACCAGATTGAATCAGACTATGATTCTCAGTAAGGCCAGTGCTACACGAGACTACAGGCAACAAGGGAGCATGTTTAGGCAACACAATGCAGGGGGCTGACTGAAATGATACTAGCATGGCAGTGATTAAACCTCATCAGTGGAAAAAGCCTCATCAGATTCTGGCAATATTCTCCTCCGCTTTCCTCATACTGCCTCCCAGCTTTGGAGGCTCTCTCCCCGGCTGGTAAGTAAACCTGGCTGTAATATTTCAGCAGAGGTCAGGTGAAATCTGGCCTCCCCCTGACCCCTATTCCCGACGACATTAACAAAGCAGGCTCTAAGGTAACCAGGCATGAAGAGCCTGGCAGAACCAAAAAGGCTGGAAGCGTCAGAGTTCCTCAGCAGACGTCCTGCTCAGCCTTCAGAGTGATCATGTGCCAGATTATGACTTCGAATACACACCGCAGCCTACAAATCACTTATGTCCCTGCAGCGCAGTGGGCTTAAAGTGGGGAATCTGGAGTGAAAAAGAGGCATAATCAAATCGGAAAAAAAATAAAATCTCACCCTGAACATATTCTCATGACGCATTATATAACCTCACTAAAAAAAAAAAAAAAAGCAGCACAATGTCCTGTAATAATAAAATACACTGGATAAATTCATGGTTAATGGTGGACTGATCACTCACAGTTTAAGACATCTTCCACATTTTCCACAACACAGGCAGCCCCATTGTCAGTGACTGGCAGTGAACGACAGTGAAAATCACGGCTCCCTCCGCCAGCCCTGGGGCCAGCACAACCCCATTTATAGAACAAACCCCTCCCGCAGTTTGTTTATAAGCCTATTCTTTTATAATAGTATATATAAATAAGTGAAACTGTGTAATGGATAGCATTAAAACAAGCAGGCATATTGAGGCAGGATTTAATTTGCATGCCAGATTAGCTTGCTATTGGTTGGGGCAGCGCCGTAGGGCAGCCTATTCATTAATAGGATCTAGTCTCTTCAAATCCATTAAGTCAATTGAACCCATACATAATCTGATTTCAGAGGCACCATGTAAATGTTGTACTGGTACGCCTGTTCTCGGACAGGCCTTTGCACTCCCTTAAGTGCAGTGGTGTGTTGGCATTTGTAAAAGTGAAGTAGGGATTGCAAACACCACCTACCCACCCCCGACCAAATAAAGAGGCATGCAGATAAAAATCAGTTATTACAGCACATGATGTTAGGCCTACATCTTTAGTTTTAAAACTGATTTAGTGATATAACCCCTATCCTCCAAACAATTATCTTCACAAGAAAAACATTTGAACTTGATGCTCCTTGATGAGTTTCTCTGCCACCAGCGGCAAGTGGGTGATGAAGAGCAAGACCTTTTTTGTTCTGCTACCTGTCACCGAGGATGGAGGACTTGTTCCATTACTGTACTGCTAACAGCACACCACTTGGATCAGAAACAGCGTATAGGACAGGTTGTTGTTATCTCTTGTTATCTCCATCATTTGTGATGACATTAACACACTGCCAAGTGGTTTTCTTGAAAACTCTGCTAAACTAGACTGACTGGGCTAGTTTAGCAGCACTGGGCATCCGGGCTGCCAACGTTTGTATTTCTCTCAGTTCAACAGAGTTTTATCAAATCTTTAAGCCTATACAGCCCGCACCTTTACTGTTTTGGTTTAATCTCTTCACTTTCATCAACCTCGTTTGCAACCAAATGGCAACTAGTTAGCAACGAGCTGGAGAACAGTGAAGCATTTGATCCCAAATTTTATGGGAAATTCTTGGCCACTACAGCAATATTTTAAGATTTAGAGGTGATACAACAAAATCAATTAGCATCACAGATTATAGTTAAATGTTACTGTCCATGTTTGTACATTTTGAAGCCGTGGGTATGAAATTCTGCTCATGCACTGCTCCAGGAACAAGTTAAATAACTACATTAAGGATTACAGTGTGTAAAATTCTTATTTACATACAGAATGCTAAAAATACAGTCATCATGTGTATATAGGTCCTGGTGTAGAATTAAATATGAAGCCATGAGCCAAAAAAATCTGTTTTGTGCAAACACCTCTTGTAAATGCTACGTCCACAGATCAGAGAAACGTCCAATTCATGTTAACAAACGCAAGGGTGAGGCCGCAC
>NW_019525069.1:419072-487259 GCF_002814215.2 Seriola lalandi dorsalis | reverse complement strand
GGGGGGGGGTCAAGATGATCTAAATCCTTGTTTGTGAGGCTGGCTGGTCAGAGCTGAGGAGGGGAACACTGCTGGAGGCACTCGGAAGACAAGGCCCAACATAGTCCAGGTCATGCCTGACTGACCCAACTAGCCCCAGATTTACACACTGTACACACCCCAGCATCTGGGCCAACAGGGAGCTACACATGCATGCACACACACTCACACACTCACACACAAACTCACAGATACACACACATCCACACTGTAGATGTGAAGAGAGGACAGGGACTCACCATGGGGAAATCTATACAGTTTATAATTGGGGGGAGGCTACTGAAGGAAGAAGAGAACCATAACAAATCTACACAAGGGTGCATGAGGCTAAATAGACCTGAATGTCTAAAAGCAGACTCAAAAAGTGGGTACAATAAATACATTTGGAGCGGTGCCATCCAGTCCTCAGTAAGTTTTTGCTTGTATGTTTGTTCCATTAATTCTGCGGTAACTGTTTCTTATCAATTTTGGTAAAGATTTTCATAAGGAGGTAGATTCTGCTTTCATCTACAACATCCAAAATCATGTTTATTGGCATAAAGAAGGAAATAAGTAGCATATGTAGTTGGCTGGTCAAAGGTAAAGTAAATGCTGTAAAATATTAAATAAAGAATCACAGTAGGAGGCAGTTAACTACCCGTCACCTGAAGATTTAAAGACTTTATCTACAATCCCTAAACTGTACCACAGTGATTTCGATGTCAGAGGATTTGTCACCTCTGCTGTGAGGTTTTCCTGCTTTTCCAAACACACAATGGGGGAAAAATTAAATCCTTGGAGGAGGATTTAGACACTTATATAACTCCCCAATTATAAAGTTTTTTTTTTTTTTTTTTATTCCTTCAAGAAGCCTCGGTGCCCTCCCTTCTGTTTATATGACTCACAAATATCTAATACTGAACTGTGTATAATGCCAGTATGCCCACATGACTGCAGAAAAGGCTCTTTTGCTTTCTGCCCGACTGAGTCAGGCATAATGGGAGGCTTGAAAAGCTGCGAGCTTAAACCAGCGCAGTCTTGACAAAGCCTTGGTGGCTTGCTGGGAGACTGTGCATCCTAGGAAGTTGCCAAAAAACTAATTTTCAAGAGCACTCAGCATGGTCTTAAAGCTATCTAATGGAACCACACCCAGACTGGACGTTAAATACCTCACTCCTGCATGGGCAATTTACTGACAATGATGAGGGAAATGACCATAAAGGCTTCCATAACCATACTATAAAAAAAGAAAGAAATAATGCAAAAAAAAAAGTGTATGTTGTAACAGCAGCTATCAAGATCTATCAACATGTGAGCTGTTACAAATGTTGTTTCATTGAGACCATGACAAAATGCCTTGTGAACACACGTGTCCCAGAGAGAAAAAAACACACAGAAAAACCAACAGGAGTAACCAGTAATAAAAATGCACATGCTGTACCTAGATTATACTGTATGTCCAAAGTATACAGATGTCTCAACATCACACAGATGTGTGATTGTTGAACATATAATTCCATAACTATGGGCATTAATATGTAGCTTTCACTCTTCCTGGCTGCAGCGATTTTCTCCCATGCAGCTACACGAGCATCAGTGAGAGTGGGGTCTGATGTTGGGAGATAAGGCCTGGTGTGCAGATAACATTCCAATTCATCCCAAAGGTGCTGCCTGGAGTTAAGGTCACAAAGTTTTGTTTTTACCAACAGTGTCAAACCAAAACCCGTTTCATTTACGATCATATATGACAAAGACAAGCAGCAAATACTCATATATGAGGACCTAGAAGCAAATATTTGTCATTTTTACATTCAACTGGACTGAAACAATGAATTGATCATCAAAATAGGTGTCAGGTGTCACTCCCAGTGGGGAGTAACTAAGCACATTTACTCAACTACTGTACTTAAGTACAACTTTGAGGTATATTACTTGAGTACTCCTGTTCTCTGATACTGTACACCTCTGCTCTACTACTTTCCAAATATTGTACTTTTTACCCCTAAGAAATATTATAAATTAAGATTTTTGATCATCTTAAATTTATCTATAATAAAATGAATTCTTATAGATTAATATACCTAACAGTATATATGCAATAACCAAGAACAAAAACGAAAACTAATGCAAATAAATGAAACATACTGTACTGTGGAGATATGAAGCCGTCCAATTATAAAAATGCACATACCTAACATACTACATCTATGTAGCCTAAGCTAAAAGTAAACCTGATCCAGGTAGAAGTATCTTGTAAAAAGAATGCCTGGTATTTTCCTTAGTTCTCTTACAAGACATATTTTATGATGAACCACAATGACGCCAAGTCATCCAGAGGTCCTTGTCCCCTTTGACCCCCCCCTACTTGATGGCCTCAAGCCTCCCCTTCCCCTCTTCTTATATTTCAACCCACCTTGATGTACCTGTTTATGTGTCTGTGGGTGGTCTGGCTGGTACTAAAACAAATTCCCTTCCCCCACACTGGCAGATCCAGGCATAGAGTACCCGTTTATCCGATTTCAGGAAAGAGCTAAAGCTGCCCGCTTGTTTAGTTAGCAGTTTATGTCCTCGGTATGAAAGAGGTAGAAAAGGATTGAGGGTGGGCACATGGGAGGAGGGGATCATTCAGCAAAAAAGTCCCCTGGTCAGGCCTCTGGACCACCTAACCTGTGGCTTCTATTCCTGACCCATTAGTGTGTGTGTGGGAGGGGGGATATTACCTTTTCGCCGACAGTGCTTCCCCATATTCCCTGACCCCACAGAGACATTACAGTGGGCAAATATAAAGCAGGGCTTCATGAAGCCTGAGCTTATCTGGGCTCTGAAAGTATGTGAGACATGCCTGGGAACAAAAGGCCGTCTCTCAGCCTGGGAGCAGGCCAAGGGGATCTCTTTCAGCAGCCACAGATTGCCCTGTGTTTTCTTAATTGACAGACCCCGGCCACATTTGATAGAAATGACATGCAGCTGGCATGGAGCCCCGGCCTTCCAGGTAGACCACCTTTCAGCAGGAAAATTGTCCTCAATCTACTTCATAAAGAAGTTCGATGGAGGTCTCTCAGTCTGCGTCATAAACATACTGTGCTGCGGTGGGGTCATCTCGCTGCGGATTACACCTGCGTGGGAAAAGTTGGTAATTTCAGAGTGTGGGTGGGGTCAGTTTTCCCCCATCTACACCTACTGATGGGTTTGTTGGCAATTACTTATAATGTATATAAAAATAAAAAGAATTAAAAAAAATATCAAAAAGCAACATTGGTTAGTCCACAGCGCTGTTAAAGTGAGACATCCACATTTAAGAATACAGTTTTTATTAGTCTAAATTTAACTGATTGTTTCAACTCTGACCTCAATACTGTCTTCTACCTGTTTTTGTATGTACACACATATACATACACACACACACACATATATATGTATATGTATGTATGTGTGTGTGTGTGTGTGTGTGTGTAACTGCCCCATCTGTTTATTGTCTATACATTTTCTATATGTCCAGTGAATACTGTGTGCACTGTCTGGGTTGTACAGTGGGTAGGTGAGGCTACATACGTTCCCTTTTCTCAGTCTGAGGAAAGCATGTCCTCAGCTGGCCAGATACAGTAGTGCACCCTTTGCTTTTTTTTTTTTTTTTTTTTTTTTTTTAAAACAGATCTGTCAATCAAGCCTCAAAGATGCAACTGTACTTTATCTGTGTTTATACATTTACCCTCCATCTCCCATAAAATTAAAAGCTATCTTACTCAGAAAATGTAGGACAATAAGTTATTAGTGGGCAACAGAATGAACATTTTGCTTCAGAAAACAAGTTTCCAAACGACCTTCACAACATTCTACAGTTAGATTAAAAATCAGGTTGCTTTTTCTTTTAGACTACCAGAAAAAGTTACTAAGTGCAAGAACCATTCAAAACACTAATAATTATATACTATTCTATAATGAGCCCTGTTTGTTGTGTCTACAGATCGTCACCAGTTCAGTCGTGAGAAATGCAAATGAATCTCAGTGATGTGCTAGTAACAACATAAACTGCCAAAATTCCTTTGTCACATCACACATTGTCAAAATCTCTAGTGTGCATTTAGATTCTGGGCATCCAAAAGGCCTGAACTCCACAGGGAATAAAAAGGGGCCATATGGCATCCATGTCTCAAGCCCCTGTGATCCACCGAGGCTGATTTCCCATCCGGTGTAGGAAAAAGGATTTCAGGGTGCCAAACGGTGTTGGTCCCCTGTGGATATTAGTGGGCCATGGAAGATAAGAAACTAGCCATCCCAGACATCCAGCTCCATCAGCAGATAAGAGCTGAAAAGGCCCCACAGCTCCAACTGAACCTCCACTGATCCACTGCAGGACGGATATGCTACAACTTTACAGCCCCCATCCAATACAAGAAGTTTTGTTTTTCCATTTATTTTTGCTTCATTTATGCTGCAATTACTGCATAAGTATATATTTGATAATTAATGTAAGAGTAATAGTGTTTCTTTTAGTATGTCTGTTATTGTTTTTCATAAAGGTTTCACAGGATCCTGATTAATCGACTTGAATATTTAAATATCATGCACAGGCCACATGTGCACATGTGCAATCGCAATTATGAAGCAAAATGTTCTCATTAAAAAAAAAAAAAGAAAAGCAAGTCTTCACAATAATCATCCATCCAAACACAATTTATGAGGCATGTGGAACTTTTCACTAAAGAGTACATTCCTTAAATCGTCGTTTGATTAATAATAAAACATGCAATGCACAGTTTTACCACTTGTGGGGAATTAAAGCACCTTTTTAGTAAAAAACTGGACAGCACCCCTGCAGTTGTACTACCATACCTCATCGAACTGTCATCCTTAATAGATAAGCAATAAGTCTCAATATACTGAATACTGCCTTTTAAATTATTTTGAAACAGAAATGATCACTTGATTGATTCATAAAATAAACAATTCACCTCTTGTCTCCTGAGGTCTCCGGAGATGTAAAATATTGCTAATAAATAAATATCTTTACTTTGAGCCTCGTAACAGGTTTGTTTACATACAGCACTTATTCAAAAGGCAAATTATCTTTTGGTTTGTCTCATATTTTAAGATTCCCATCACACTGCATCCTCACTCAGGCCCAGATTAAGAATGCAGAGGCCCCTGGGCACAAAATCTTGGAGTCCCCCTCCACACACACACAACAGAGGTTGTAAATTATAGGTTCTCAGTGGAGGGTACTATCTGTTGGAAACACCTGTAGTTTATACAGGACTTACATTGACAGGCAATACCCTATTATCACAAGCTGCAGGACAATATCAACACCTGTAGATACAGTCTATCATACAGGATTTACACCACATGATTGCATCACTATCAACACATTAACCTACAGTGTGTAGCTGAATGGCATAATGGCATAAGCAAGCACATACTGCTTCACCTCCACCTATGATACAGATTCTTCTATCAATCACACAAACACACACACACACACACACACACACACACACACACACACTGCTCTGAATAGGTAGACCTATAACAAATATTAACATATGTAACCTGCAGCATACAGGATTTACACTATATCACATCCTGGCATAGTGACGCAATTAAACAATAGTCAAAAAAGTTTTCCAAAAGTAATCAGTGTCAGCTACTACACATTGCATAAACACGTCGGAGACAAGGGAGGAACGGTCCATACTGTGTTTGTCATAAAAAGAGGGAAAGCTTACCTCATATGACGGTCTTCTTTCTGGTTGTTTCCTTGAAAACTCCTCCACATCCTTAAAGTTCAGGACTCTGACGACCAGTAAGAGTTCAAGCGTTATTGGCTCATCCTTGTTCTCAGTTCACTTTTAATCCTCCGCATGTGGTAAAATGAGCGCTACCTTTCACTTTTCCGCTGGCAAAATGAGAAACATCATCAAGGCTACATACATGTTACGGAAGGCGGATTGCAAGCCAAGTTCCAACATCGTGTCCAGCATCTTAGATGGCAATTTGTTTTGTTCCCACGTGAATGAACTGCGCTGTATCAGCTAGTTAGCAAACGAGGAAACATTAGCATCGTTCCCCCTAGGCTGTTTGCTAATGCTAGCAAGCCGGCTTTTGAAATAAGTCGAGATAGACCGTATGTTTTAACGAAGTTCAGTTTCTCTGGTATCCTTTTCTTTTTTGCCTTTCTCTTTGCTGCTCCACTGCCCCGACGTGGGTTTTTCCACGATGTTTTGAGACGCTTCTTTCACAAATGCCGGCCGGCTTTGCTTTGGCGCTAAATTCCCACGGTCATCACCTGACCTCACTCGTCATCATCGCGATATAGACCACAGCCAGCAAAGACATGTTTGTTTTTTTTGTTTGTTTTTTGTTTGTTTGTGCAAATAAAACAACTGTTCATTCTTTGAATACGTATTTCACACACGTGCAATTAATTCATTAGGTTTTATTAAAAAAAGAAAAAGATAAGATAAGCCATAGAGATAAGCCCATGGTTGGTGGGGGTTTGGATGCCCCCTAAAGGTTGGAGGTCAGTGTGTGTGCTTGTTGTCCTCACTTATGACTAAAACAAGTTCAAAAGTTGAAAAACTACTCTACAGTTAAACTCAAACACTTTGCAAGTAAAAAATTATACAAGAGTGATATAATCTGACACTTTGAAGGGCGGTGGGGAGATTGTGTTTTGATGTAAGCAACTTATTGCCTTGTCTATAAAGCACTGATTTTGGTGTCAGTATGTGTTTTCCCTTTAATGAATGTTCCCAAATACCAGGAAAATGCCTCGTGTGTCAACAGGACCAGTGTTAGTGTGTGCGCTAACAGCTGCAACTCAGAAAATTCAGTGTCAGCAAAAAATGAAGTTAATTTTACAGCAGAAATAAGCACGAGTCAGTTCTTCAGTGGCGTCCAGCGTCATATCATTCTTTTTTATATTTATATTCTGCATTTTTTCTCAATTAGAATGAATCTTAGGATCTTCTCAACTCCTCGTAAAGGAATATAAGGCCTGTGGAAGGACCTTATGTGTAGGAAACACAGCCATAGCCACTAGTCTGCACCAAATGAGCTGTTGCAGTGATATGGATATCCTAAAATGCTTTGCACAGATAGAAAATTGGAGACCTGGATCTTTCAAACCATGTTTAATTTGTAATGGTTGTTTGAGGACTGAAGACTGAGTACCTTAGTCACACCTAAGGTAGCTCTACCAAGGCCAAAGCGACCCAAGGGTCAGTGTATTTTAAAAGGTTAAATGAGTCTCTGTCCTCTGTGTTTTATCATATTAGTTCAGGTTGGGTTCATGGGTTTCTGTAATCACAGTTCAAACAGTTCATTACTTGCATTTTTACCAACACTGATTTCATGCATGTGAACTGACACTTCAACTGCTTTCATCTTTTACTCTTCAAATGACTTAAATGACTCAATGACTTCATACATTTTTTCCTCCTTTTTAGGCCTTTATAGCACGAATGTGACTGCGTATAAACAGCGCAGCTGCAGTCCATGTTTGTTCTGATACACGAAAACACAACAGTTGGTGTTCTTGCAGGATTTGTCGTCCCACGTCTACCACCAGAGCTCTAGTCGTTACCGACCGGCCGTTCAGCATGTTGTCTAGAGTGTTTACTCAGTCGTAAGGTTCATGCTGCTTCCTGACTGTCAAAAACTTAAAAAAAAAAAAAGTGGTTTGTCCAGTCTTTGTATGTTTCAGCTGGTTGTCAGGTTTGTTCCAAGCTTTACACGTCAGCTGACATTTTGACCCCTGTTCATCTCTTTCTCTTAATTGACATTTCTCCTTGTAATTCACTTTGACTGACACATCTTTAAACACCTCCACCGTAACTGTAACTACATGCAGCATTTGCATTAACTGCAAATTCCACAACAACTTAAACATTTGCAGTGTTTCAGCTGCACACTTCTTTTTTTTTTTTTTTAACATTTTCCAAGAACAAGTTTAAAATGCTTTTTGAAAGCAGCAATAACACTCCTTAATGTTCTGTGATCTGAAACTCTGTATTCCAAGGACTCTGATGGTAAAATATTCTGAAAAGGACAGAGATATGAAAGGTCATCTGATAACTGCTGAACAAGCAATGAAACAATATATTACCCAGAGAAAATATCAACATTGAGATTATGAAACAAATTTTTGCTCTCACATTTCAGACCTGAGCTGAATGAACAAACCCAACTGTCCTTGCTGGCACACTGTCATGCTCACAGTTGCAATACTGGCTGACGGAGCTCCTATCACACTGTTGATCCTCTACCCAGCTGCCTTCCTGCGCAGGGAGCTGCTTCTTTTTTCTTTCAGAGGCCCACTAAAAGCAAAGTGGGAATTTTTTTAGGCAAAAGATGGGTCACAACTTCCCTCCCTTTCTCTACAGATGCTGGTCGGTTAATGAAGTAACAACAAATTGGGCTGCGGGCTAATTTGGAGTGGCATTTCCTGGCCCCTCTTGGCCCATAGAGATGTGTTTCATTTTCTCTTATCAGTGATTCAGTCATGTGGATTTACGCATGGACGCCTCTGTCTCCCCCGATCGCTGTGCTAATGGAAACTTCGTTAATGTCATTAATCTACGGGCCGAGACATGTACTAAACACGTATTTTGCTGTTTGTGCTCCATTTGTCAAATAATACTGTGAGTTTCCTTTATGCCAGAGTTTCTAGTCAGTGAAGCAACACAGCAGAAATGAGACAGGGGAGGCTTGGGTGATATTTTGGTTTGGATTATTTGAATTCTTCAGGTGATAGTTGTCATTTTTCAGCGTCAAACATGAAAGCCGTACAAATTCCATAGATATCTTCATCCACAGACATTGATGGCCTATAATTTAAATTGCACAATTAGTTTGTAAACCTCAAACCACTGTGCACTGCATTCACAGTTGTCTTTCTTTGTCTTAAATCGGATCTTCATCTCCCTGCAAAGTACATTATGAGACGGCCTGTAGCATCATTCAGTGTCCACTAAGCATAACAAGATATGATCTGTGATTACAACACAACGCTGAACTCTGATCTCTGCTGGCTGGAGGACACAAGTTCAACACAGTTACTCACAATTTAGCGGCCCAAATTAGATCAGAGGGCAAAATGCTCCTGCCAGGACGAATCCTCATCATGCTTATTGTATACGTATTCTCTATTAGGTAAATCAATGTGTTTATATTGCAGGCAAATTGAGCGTAGCTACAAAACCTTGGCCTCTGGGCGCTCAAAGTTGAGAAGGGACTCAAGTCTGGGTGGCAGAAAGGCTTGATGTCAGAGCAGGGGACTGTCACGAGGAGGGTCACCTCCTCAGTAGGACTAATGCTTTTAAAGAATCATGACTTGTAAAGCCCATGAAGTGAATCATCTGATTTTTGCAGGGATTCACTGACCAGGAAGTGCTAGAATGCAACTGAAACGCTTAGATATGTTAAACTACTAAAATGTGCCATTGAACAAGGTCTTTAACACTCACAGCTGCAGTTTCCCCTATAGATTATACAACATCATACTGCGGTGATTCCCAGGGGGTAACTACTTCTGCAGTTGCCAGGGGGTATGTGGAAAGATAGTGGAGTAGTTCAGCTAATTAGAAAAAGTAGACATTAGGATTTGATGAAAAATATTTGTGTTTAGGAGGAAAATGGACACAATTAGGATTACAAAGCGATATGACCTGCAAGTAACCTTTTGTATAAAACCACATGCTCCAACTGAGAGAGCATGAAAACGAGTTAGCAACCGAGCAGAGATGTCAAAACAGTTGAAACATCTAGCTTCTTCTGCCACTTCAAGCAGTCGCAGTACAAATGGAAACATGACCAAACATACCTGCATCGACACTGACAATTCAATTTCTTGTAACATCAGTTCAAATGAAGTCCCAGTCGTGTGACAAAGTGTTCAACTAAGATCAATTTCTTTTTATGTGGTGAAGGTGTCTGGTTAAAGTCTGTTTACAGGTGTTGGGGAGAAGTTACTGTATATGTGAAAAGAGAGTTGTGTGAAGCCTTTTGTGGCTCCAGAGGGAGTTTTCAGCACAAATCTGATAAATGTCTTCAAGTGATGTCGCTTGACTTAGTGTCAGCTGGAGCTGAAAACTACAAGTTTAAAATCGGAAAAAAATGTCTTTGAGTTGTGATGAAGTCACCTCCTCATCTCTCCTTGAGGCTAGTGGCTCAAGGCTACATTAGTAAGCACACCCAAATCTCCAACCAAACTGTCTAGAATCATGTTGCATTGTGGGTAATATAGGCACAAGGCTCTGACAAGGAAGAAGAATGTGTGGATATCTATTGCAACAATATCTCTGGTTCTGCGGTATCAGTTTTTGCCCTTTTTTTTTTAAAAACTGTCTTTCATGAATCCAACAATTTTATCAGCATGTGTGCTAAGTCAATGAAGTGCTCTTGTAACATTTAGAGTCACAGTAAAAGTCATTCAGCTTAAAAGCATTACTCAAGTGTGACTTTTAGACATTTACAAAAGTATTAGATTCGCGACTAATGATTATTGTTCTTATCTGCATTTTTTAAATTAATCCGCGTATTATTTAATCAATTTAGTATCACATCACGAATTCTCAGAGCTCAAGTTGACATCTTCAGTTTGCTTGTTTTGTCAGACCCACAGTCAAAAACCAGATTAAATTCATGATTTTTAACAAAGAAAAGTAGCAGATACTCACGTTTGAAAAGCTACAACCAATTAATTTGCCATTTTTGCTTAACAAATAACTTAAATTATTACTAATAATATGATGAGATATGATATGGTATAACTTCAGCCTTAATCCATCATTCATAATAAAAACACTACAAAGTGATGGTGTTGCTGACACTGGAGTAAAATACTGTTTTTTTCCCAAAGAACTGGGCCAACGCATTCTTCACCCAGGCAGTGAATAGTTGAGTCACGCTGGCTCTGATGCTCTATTCATTCAGAGCAAATGACAAAAACTGTCTTAATGAAGAGATAAACTAAGTGTGTGGACTCACTGGCGGCAGCGGGGCCGAAGCTAGCTGACCATGTGTTTCCTGTCCAGTCTGGGGTTAGGAGCACAGTAATTAGGAAGATGCTAATGGGTCTGACAGTTCGGAGTCCTTGGAAAGCTTGAAATGTCGCTTCAATTAGACAGCACCCTGAAGACGTCTTGTGTGGCACCGTCATTCATTCCTCTCAGAGGTTGAAAACACAACTGTGCTCTGCCTGAATCTGCACATAATAGTGTTCTTATTAAAGCCTCACACCCATGACTCACATATGAACCCTTAAAGATGGAGTTTTTCATCACTATCTCCCGCAAGTACATCAACACCTTCAGGTCTTTCTAAACTGAGCTCTCCAGATCCTAAACATACATGTTTATTCATGCTGATTTTTAAAATCCAACATTATTTCCTGCTTGGTTGATCGACATCCTGATGGCCACGCTCACAAAGCCACTTTAATGTTGTCATTAGTTATGCTTCTCTGGTGGCCAAAAGATGGATCCTTAAGTCCCAGGATCCAATAGGGTTGTATATGAATGGTTGAAGGAGATAAACTACATCAAATAAATGAACGAAAGACTCAATCACTGATGGAAGACGGTGGAGAAAAAGTCTGTTAATTAAAAATATGAAAATGAACAAAATCTCTGACACAGTTTTGGGCCCATCTGAACAGCTACAGTCATTTTCTCTCCACCTTATAAGAACTTATTTAATTAACAGGAAACTGAAAAGTATCAGAAATCATTTTCTGATTTATTTTCCTGAGCATGATCTGTTTTTGTTTTTGTTCTTTTACTGAAGATGAAAATATTTTGCACTCATATAAATGGCAAGACACATTTTTATAACTCTTACTTTATTATTCACTTGGTTAATGTTACATGGAAATTGTTGTCATGCATTACTTATTTCTCTTGGTTTTCCAAATGAAAACATTGTCTTATTTGCAGGATGCCTTAAGTAAAATTGACATTCAAGTTTCTTGTTTGACTAGATGCTTTGTGACAAATGGTAGCTGACCTGCAGATATGAGGTCAACAGCTATTTAAAAGTAGAAATTACACTTTAAAAACATTATAGTGTCGTAAAGTTGAAAAAGACAAAACTATATTTTCTACAAGCACAATGAACATCTTTTATTTATAGAGTTATGGTTATATTGAGTTTTACCTGACGCCCTTATATATTTATAATTTATTTATAAACTCGGTATACTAGTAAAAGTAATATTTATTCACTTGTGTTTGGTCATAACTTATGGTTGGAAATATGACATGTATTATATGGACATGCTGCTACGTATATGTGGGGAAGGATGCATTTGTGCATGCGTGCATGTGTGTGTGTGTGTGTGTGTGTGTGCGTGCGTGCGTGTGTGTGTGTGTGTCATTTCTATCAAAGAAAAAAATTGACTCTTCTGAAATTAAATCCAAACTTGAAAGAAAGGGAGCTAATGAATTTATAAGAATAAAATTATGCTAATATGAAAGTGAAAATATTGTTTTCTGATCCAAAACCACAAAGTGAACAACACATTAGACTGAGAACAGGATTCAACAACTCGCAGTCCAAACTTTGATGAGAAAGCAACAGCCTTAATTGGCCCTTTTCACACATTTGACATGTCAGCAGCAACAAACAGGTGTAAATAATACAAGTAAGCCTGAAGTTAGGTTTCAGGGTTCCTGGTGTTGTGCATGCAGGTGTTACACTGTGTTTTGTGACCCATCAGATTGTGCAACCTGATTAGGTATTTCATCTACATATATTTTGCCCCTGCATCTGTCATCAATCATAGTGGCACCACAGTATTTAGACAGGGTCACACATTTTGACACAGTAGCTGGGATGTTGGTGTACTGTCAGATTCTGTGAGACTCGAGGATCAGCTGTATGAAAAAAGCCAAAAAGGTGTTGTGTAGACAGTCCTGCACACTAAAGTTTGTGTTATCACAGCCATCAAAATTTTCATATCCAATATCTCAATATATAGGTCACAATTTTTGGTTAACAGCTATCAAAACGTGTGAATACTACTGGGGCACCATTTTCGCCAACAGGCCTACCTATCAAAATAAAGTACATAATTAAGAAAAATGCAAACACTTGAGTAGAACAGAGCCTCTATTAAGTCATGAGTAACACTGGTTTAGTTTTCCTATTATAACAATGTGAAAAATGCTTATATCACCAGTTTTTAATTGTTTTATTTTGAAGGATCACAGTCAGTAAGTCACTCTGTCAGCGAGGACTTTGAAAGCAGCCAGAGATTAAACCTAAAGCCATCTGTGGTTTTAATAAGTACACTATATTACACGCTGCCAGGGGCTAAAACTGCATTCTGAATAAAATGAAGCCACTACATTGTTGTGCCTTGGTATAAAATGATCAGTTGCTATTGATCAATAATTTAGAGTGAATCTAAGTGCCAGATTATTGACAGGGAGACAAAATATGTTAGGTCGGCTGTGTTTGAGAAATCCCCCCCCATACACTCAATCACTGGAACAGAAATTGCTGCATGGTATATAAAAACACAGCGATGTTTCTTTCCCCCCCTGCAGATCAATGCTAATTGAAGTCCTACATGATGAATGTAGCCTGAAACGTTTAACCCACTGCCTGCTGAACAGCAACAACGACGGGCCACTGAACACTTGATCTGTTTTTATGCTGATTGTTATAGTTGAAGGTGAGACCGAGAAGTTACAGTTCATTGTTATAATTCCCTTTGCAAGTATTATGAAACAGGAACATGAGAGCATGATCTTTTTTGCATCCTGTGTTACTTTAAGGAGGCAAAGTCATGATGCCAACCACTCTTTACTATTTTATTCTTGCTTATTCTTGTTTTAAGACACCAGAAGAATCTTGCTTTTGTTTGTTTAAATATGAGCATCTACTGCGTGAGTCGCTTCATGAATTGAAATTTCAAGATTTACTTTATACTGCGATGTTTCCTCGGAGGCACACTGGTACAATATGATGATCAGCACGGCTAACAGAAGGAAGCCGGTCGATCCCTGAAGCCCTCCAAAGGCAACTCTCTGTTGGTGCAAATTCAGCTTGTGGACAGCACGCAGCAGATGGAGTAAACCATGCCATCAAGTGGAAAATAGACCTGTTGTGTTGTCACAGAGACAAGTTACAATATAGTCTGCCCATCAGACCACCAGAGGAAACTGTGAGAGGGATTTTTTTCCAACACCTAGCTGTAGCAACAAGGGGACACATGCATTCGTATTGTGCACTCACTGCATCAGGTGGTAACAAGATCACAAAGCTGATGTTTCTTTTCACAACCTGCCAAACTGGTCAAACACTGGACTTTTTCTCTGAATCTTAGAGGAAGAGATTCTTGGCCTCTTTGTGTGCTCCTGACACTGGATCCTGACATATTTAATATAGCAGCCTGGTTCCTGGATGTACTGTACTTTAGAAGTAAAACAGCCTCTCAAGACAAGAGGACTAAAACACACAAATATCCTGACTCATTGCTGCCACCTTGTGTCAGTTTAAGCCATAAACCTAAAGTGCGACCTAGTGACTCGACTACACTGGTGCAATTCTTTGACAAAAAAACCTCTTCTGCTTGACGGTCAAGGATATTACAGGAATCCTGATTTGTTGTTTACAGACAGATACAACCCAACATCCTTTCCACTGATAGAGAAGGATTTTGTTAGCGCCTCTCAAAGTTTTCAAATGTTAAATCTTTTAAAAACAGTAGGAAACTTCAACATTGTTACTAATATAATTGAAGAATACTTCTTACTGCCTTATAATACTGTATCCAACACTAGGATGCTCAAAGTGCCATCCACCTGCAATAAAAGTAAGCCACATGTTGATTACATTTATGCACTTTTATGCGTCTTTAAGCAGAGGAAAACAGTCATTTCTGATGGTGTTGTATTACACAATTTAATACTTCTTATATAATTCATATTCTGTGCTACAGGGAAAACGGTATTTCAACACAGGTACTTTTTTTTTTTTTTACAAAATTCATTTCAAAGGCTTAAAAGAAAACAGTCATAATAAATTCCTATACTTATTTCAAACACGTACTTGGCTATACAACTATGCTGTTATTAACAATGTAGATTTAAGGGTTGCTTCACCCATACCAAAAAAAACAAAAACATTCCCAGTAGCAACTAGCCGTACAGATAGTTTTAGTGTAACGACTGTTTTCAGGGGGTAACTGTTAAAAAAAAAGTGTTGACAATGAGGTCTGTGGATTATCCTGAGGATCCAGGACATTGTTTCTGGAAGACACATGGTCAGCAGTGATGGCAGGCAGAAGTCTCAGTAGTGGAAATAACAAATACAACCAAAGGCTACACAAAACTAGTGGTAAGTGAGAAAATGTTTGGTGGAGAATTGGGTGAACTGATCTTTTAAGTAGGCACACATACATGCAAAATGAAATGTTTAATTAAACTCAAACGTGTTTAAATGTTTCTAAATGAAACATAACTGCTTTTTGCAATATGATACACACACAAAGTACCAACAAAAATAATACACCGTACTTTGGTTAGAATTGCTTTTCTACAACACCGAATGATTTAGAAAAAGTGCAGTGACATCTTTTGGATATGAGGCAGCAATTCTTAAAAGTACATGGCCTTCTTCAGTCATTTACAAATGTGGTATTATTTTCAGTTCCATTTTAAATATGAATCTTTGATCATATCCCAGTGAGGTTTTTTTTTTTTTTTTGTCCACATTATTTAGCTGCACAAACGTGAGCGCAACACATCCAGATCTTCCTGGATTGTCTTGACATATTCAGAGCAACTCCTGTGCCCATGTGACGCAGCTGAGAGTGATTGCAGTTATGAAGATAACTGTAACAAAGACAGGCAAATGTTGATTACAACTGATTGACTGTAACTGACATTATCTATTTATCTTAGTAATAAATTCACCGTCGTTGAGTTCTGGCCCTGTTTGGGTATGTGACAGTCAGTTTTGGATATAAACATGTCATAAGCTCATACAGTAGATATACTGCTGATATTACCTACCTGTGTTGGGCAGACAGATGGCCCTTTGGTTATATCTGGAGATTGATAAAGGGAGCGAACCCCAGCACATCCTGAAGAAGTACCAGAGCCCTCTGTAAGGGCGGCTCAACGTCTATCACAACATTGCGCTTCCGTAGAGGATCGAGACTCGACTCTGTCACATTGTGGCAGTGATTCACCTTCAGGGACTGCAGCTTTGGGCAGTACTCTGCAAGAGTCCTGTGAGCACAGCATGCAGAGGATATTATGGAAGAGCGCACAAGTGAGGTTATGCTTGTCAAAGTATGGGCACAAAGTTAGTTGGATTTTACTGGAAAATAACATTTACCTGATGGACTGGTTCCTGACCCTTAGGCAACCTGTCAGGTCCAGCTGCTCCAGGCCCCTGCAGTTTTTGGCCACCTCCTCCACTGACTCGTCAGTGACGTTGGCATTGACTGCCAAAGATAGAGACCTCAACTTCAAACACTTCTTGGCCAGGTAGCAGATGGCGTCGTCCTTGAGCTGGCGGCAGGCTGTGAGGTCGATCGACTGCAGCCCCCCGCAGTGGTCAGCCAGGCTGCGCAGGGACAGGCTGTCCACCCACTCGCAGTGCGCCAGGCCGAGGTGCTGGAGGTGCGTGCAGCTCAAGGACACGGCCACCAGGGAGTGGCGGGTGAGCCAAGCACACCCGCTCATGTCCACCTTCTGCAAATGCTGGTTCTGGCCAAAAACTGGCAGCAGCTCCTTGTCTGTCACCCAGTCTGAACAGTTCTGAAGTGACAGGCTCTGGAGAACTTTGTTGTCCTTTAACATGGAGCAAAATGCTTCCTTGGGAATGCATGGTCCAATCTGTGATATCAAAGACCAGATAGCAGACTTCTTCAAGTACTGATAATATCATTCCTCTCAGTATATATAGCAGGATATCAAAAGCACTGAATTCAGTTCCCTTGATAAAAGGCCTTAGAAGGTATTAAAAAGTCTTAAAATTCATTTACAAAGGTCTTGAATATTGCTCCTTGACAACTTTCAAACTTTTTTGTGTGGTTACTAGCTGTCGGAGACACATTAATAAAGGATTTTTGAGGAGTTCTTCTGTATTATTACTATGTATCATTATTATTACTGCTAAGTATCTTTCCTAAGAGCTAATTCACTAACACTTAATCTACCATCCTTCATCTAGGGCCAGGTCACCTTGATCGATTGATTGATTGATTATATTACTAACAAATTTTATAACAAATACAATTAATAGATATATGTAGGCCTTGTTTTTCAAACCAGTTTTCTGTCACTCTTTGACCAATATGACAGTGAAAAAAGGTATTCCGTTTCATTCTGCATTGCATTAAAAGAAAACAAAGTAAAACAACTTACCGGGGACAGATCGAAAGTCCTGCAGTTGGCCAGATACACCTGGATGAGGCTGTGGAACTGCTTGCTCACCCTCTGCAGGCTGACCAGGTGTTGCAGCGGCAAATAGCATAAAATGTGTGGAACAAGTACATCTTCCCAGGGCAGGTCTAAAAGATGGCATCTGCTGAACAAATGCAAACCTGTGCGTTTACAGCTGAACTTTGACACTGCATGCAACGGTAAAGCGGTTTAACGGAACAATAGATGTTAAAATATGCTTTAAAAAGCAAGTTTCATCACATTTGTAATGGAGAATTTTAGATCAGCTTTATCACGGTGATATGTGGAGCGATGTCAGCTGCCACAAATAAATGGGACAGCTACATTTCTCGGTGACTTGGATGTTGTTGCTATCGCTGTTAGCTGAGAAGCTAGCCTGCCGGGGCCACCAACCCAGCTGTTTTTTAATTAAAAACTCCATTTTAAAAGGGCACTTACGTTCGCATCTTAGCTTCTTCACCCATTTTGACTCGGATATATTATACACAGTTTTTCAGGACGTGTTGTTCTTCATGTAAACGCAAAAACAACGTATCTTCCTTTAGCATCTTGCAGGCGTTTGAGGTGTTGCCCAAACCCAATGCTGCCTTCAGGTACTGTCGGGAGAATCTGGTGTAAAGAAAAAGTCAGGAATGGTACAACGTCGTTCATTTTACAAGATTTGTTGTGGGGTTTTTTTTCCCCACAAATTAACCCACATATAACACGAATTTCCAAATATCAAAAATAGGGAAAAAAGAGAAAAAATGGTTTCAATGCAACATTAAAGAAAAGCATAAGTACAATAGAGATGATACAAAATAAATCAAAAGCAGAATGTACAAAGCAAGCAAGTGTAATGCATAAAACTGAAGTGTGACAGGACAGAACAAACTGAAATTTAAAATAACTGAGCATGCAGTTGATGATAACCAAATTTGGCGTGTAGAGAAAACAAAATCCAGAATTGATGGTAAAAGTGATACATATCTAAACTGATTTAATAAATTATGTTATCTCTGCTTTTTAGGCTATTTTCTCCCATTCATTCTGTTGGTAAAGTAGCCAAGTTGTGAACCTCTTGACTTGATTATAACAGTAAATGGATGGAAAGGTTGACGAGGAACAAGTGAACGCAGCAGTTGTAATTTTCCGGGTATACGTCAATGATTATGTTAAAGGCGATAGACATAGCCTATACGTTTGTTATAAGGATTATAAAATAAATCCTCTTATATAATGAAAACCTCCTATACTACGATAAACGTGGATTTGCTGGTATTTCATTAAGGTTTTTAAAACTCTACAACTTTATTGACAAATAATGTCATCAATAAACACATTAAAGAAGAAAGAAATGAAGAATGAAGAAATTAAACGGGTCAATGGAGTAACTTTATGCCATGATTTCATCTGGAACAAAAAAACAGTGGATAATTATGTTGTTCACAGACAATGTAAGAATTGAGTGTTATTATAAATCCGACACTTGTTCAGTTGTGAAGAGGAAATTATGATGCAAAATGAGCCTGATCTGCTTCAGGCGCATACATGTTTATTATGAATATTTGATTTCCCAATCCTAATCAGCTGCCACCATTTTACCAGCGACTCCTCCTGGTATACATGTGTTGAACAACTGACCACACTGCCAGCTCACCTCTGCCCAGAAGAACAATGAAGTCAGCCATGCTGAACAATTGCTGACCCATGAGTTATGTCTCGGTGAATGAGATGAGCCAACAGGATAGCTGAGTGAATACTCACTCTTGACTGACTACAGTCCCCTACACAAGCTAGAGTACAAGCATGGCGAATAAATCAGTCTATGATTTTTCTGCTGAGACCCTGGATGGACAGCTGGTTCCGCTCAGTAACTACAGGGGGAAGGTTCTTCTCATCGTCAATGTTGCCACCTTCTGAGGGTCAACAATAGAGGAGGTAATAATCTGCAAGAGCACTGATTGATTGCAGCCAGATCACATAATCTCATATAACATATCCCGTGCTGTCATTTTTATTAGTGACATTTGATTTTGTGTCCTGCTTCCTCAGTACCACCGACTGAATGCACTGATGGAAATGTTCAGCAACCTCAGCTTCTCTGTCTTAGGCTTCTCCTGCAACCAGTTTGGTCTTCAGTCACCTGGTAGGTACACTGAAGCTTTTGAAATGTGACAGTGTATTAGCCTGGTAGCATACTGTACCAAAAGAAACTCTGTGCTGTTGTGGGCCCTTGACACGATTTTTTTGCAGTTCCACCAAAAGTGATTTCCCATGTAAACTTCAATGTCCATTTGGATTCTGTACAAATTTGTGTTGCTAAGTTTATTCTTTCTTTCCTACCTTTTTCATCTTATGATCTTTTGAAGGGCAACTACGGTATATACAGTAGGTAAAACTAGCGCCGCCATGGCCAACTACAACAGTAAAATGCTCCTTATGCAATTAAACATCAGCAGTCTTTTGAGTCACTAAGCCATTTTTCTGCATTAGTACTTTTAGAGTTTATATTTTAAGTCCATTAGCTGCTGATACATTTATACTTTTTCTTAAGTAGGAATTTGAAAACAGGACATTCATTTGTAATTTGACGTTTTAACATTAATGTACTGGTGTTTTTACACAAACTAAAGGATCTGAATAGCCAACTTCTCCACCGCTGACCTACATACTCACTTTGTTTACAGGCTCACACCTACATTTGGCAAATTGTTACTATACATATTGTGGTTTTCATGAGGCATATGTTTAAAACAAATGAGAAATAACTTTTTTTTTATTTTAATATTTTTCAGAGGTTAGTCATGAAACCCTCAATATTCTGAAGTATGTGAGACCTGGCGGAGGGTTTGTGCCAAAGTTTCCTGTCTTTGGTAAGGTTGAGGTGAATGGATTAAATGAAGAGCCTCTTTTCACCTATTTAAAGGTAGTGTGTTTTTAATTAGATTGATGGATGAAATTATTAGTCACATTATATATTTTTCCTGTCAGAGCTGCAGCTGTTGCAACTGTCATTTCTGGTTCGTCACAGGAATCTTTGCCATTTGTGAACCCTGTTATTGGAGATATAAAGAAATTCTACTGGTCACCAATCAAGGTCAATGACATTCGGTGGAATTTCGAGAAGTTTCTCATTACTGCGGATGGCATGCCCTTCAAAAGGTAAAGTTATTAACAAATATCTCAAAAAGCACTTCTTTAGGTTTAACAGTGGTTTTATTATTACTGTAATTCTACTGTCTTTCCTGTACTGCAGGTATGAACTTCACTGCCCCATTGACAAAGTGGAGAAGGACATAGCAGAACTTCTCTGATTGACTTTCTTCAGTGTAACACCAGTGGCAGAGTGATGATCCCCCAGTAAATGCACATGTGCACCTGAGCTGGATCTGATGGGAAGAGGAATAGGACTCGGAGCTTCAGTGCATTCACTCTGAGAAACGTTCCCTTCAGCCACCGGAGGAGTTTTCATATCGCCATCACACTTTTCACTAATGTGATGGGGTCAGCTATTCAAAATGAATAAAACACTATTAAAAAACCTTCAAGAACTTATGATTGCTTTTGTTGTCACTCCTGAGATTAATATATCATTGTATTTAAAGCCTTTACTTAAGTAAAAGTGCCAATATAACAATGTAAAACTACTCCATTACAGGTAAAAGTCCTCCAATGAAGACCCCACTTAAGTAAAAGTTAAGTAAAAGTATTATCACCAAAATGTACTTAAAGGATCCATATCTGTTTCACCTTTGTGACTGATTTATTATTATTATTATTATTATTTATTTATTTATTTATTTTTTATTATTATTATTATTATTATTATACAACTTTATTAGTGCTAGTGGAGCTAGAATGAGCTTGTGAGCCTTGTGAGAGGTGTAAAAGGTAAAATGTAAATGTCTCTTTGTTGAGACTGCTAACAACTCATATGCATCTGAAATTAGACACAACTCCACATCTTGTTTTTATAAGAGTGCTTCGGTTTTTTCATGAAAATGTTTTTTTTCATTTATTTAAGTTTTTATTTACACGTTTCACCCCATTATTTACAGTAAATATTATATAAACGCGTATGATCAGATGGGCCATGTGAAATTGGTCCTTATGTCGACCTGTACTTCCAACTTTGCGCATGCGTGTTTCTTATTCTGTCAGACAGCAGCAGCCAGTAAACATGGCTGGTGTTGGTTTCCGACGGTTGGCCCTCGCTCTCTCCAAAAGGAAAGGGCCCGGCATTTCAGCCCTGCTTTCGGGATGTAGAGCGGGTCAGTAGTGTGTTAGCTGTTTTATTGTGCGGTGTGATGAGTTTCTGTGGAGATGCGTATCAAAATTTAAAGTTAAAGCCTCAAATGGACATAACCTTGACATGCTAATGTTAGCTTGTGCTAGCTATGGAGCGATTCTGAATGAGCGTGAAGGCGGACAGAATAACATTGTTGTTTCTTCATTTCATTCGCTTTAGAGCTTTATAACTTAGACCTTGTTTATTTACATTGGCATTTATTGGTGTTTCAGCCTCTGGTGTGTCAAAGGATAGTCTACCTGGTCCGTACCCGAATACCCCAGAAGAGAGAGCCGCTGCTGCAAAGAAGTACAATATAAGGATTGAGGACTATGAACCATATCCTGACAAAGGAGAGGGGTGAGCTTTACTTTGAAAAAAAAACACATTAATCCTTTTAAATGCACTTTTGCACGCAGCACATTCTTAGTTATTTTTCCCTAATACAGACAGCATTTACTCAGAAAAAATACAGAAGTTATTGCATGGATAATCATTTGTTATCATTATGTCTTGGTAGATTTGGTGACTATC
Source organism: Seriola lalandi dorsalis (assembly GCF_002814215.2). Lineage (NCBI taxonomy): Eukaryota > Metazoa > Chordata > Actinopteri > Carangiformes > Carangidae > Seriola > Seriola lalandi. The sequence goes on along the minus strand of NW_019525069.1, from coordinate 465,014 downwards.
CAAAGCTACCAGATAGATCTCAGCATGAGAGAGACCCCTGGTACCAATGGGACCACCCTGACCTGAGGAGGAACTGGGGAGAGCCGGTAAGATACTGATGAGTTTATTTCTTGCTACTGGAATTATTCATGTTTGTATAGTGTATTACATGTATTTTTCTGGGACTATGTACAAAAACATTGAGAAGAGCGAAGAGATGCTTTGTACCAGACTTAAAAATAAAAAAATTATTACAGTATGATATTGCCTATGACTGTTAATCAGCGATTGTTTCCTGTCCATATTTAGATGCACTGGGATTTTGACATGTACATCAGGAACCGTGTGGATACATCTCCCAGTCCTGTGTCCTGGTCAACAATGTGCAAACATCTGTTTGGTTTCATCGGCCTCATGCTGTTCCTGTTCTACGTTGGGGAGAAAATGCCATCCTACCAACCTGTGGTAAGTACAGGTCAAGGCCTCAAGCTCACCACGCTGGCTTGGGAAATTAGTAACACAGGATCTGGGCCAGACAAAAACAATTGATGAAATTTTAATATCTTATACCTCTTTTTTTTTTTTTATGAAAGAATGCATATTTTCTTTCTCCTTTTACCTCCTCTGTGTGTATTGGTCATTAACATTCTGAATTGTGCCTTAGATACAGAGGTATAATCACAATGCATGTCTGTGTCATTTGCCAAAGTCACTCCTCACCAACAAATTCAACATTCCCTAAGCTCAGAGAAAATTGTGGAATAAGTGTAATCTCTAAGTGGTTAATGTGGAAATGCTGTGTGATATCTACCAGCATTTAGTCTTTTTAAAGGTGCACAGTTCTTCCAAAAAGCTGTGTAATTATGCATGTGAGGATAGCACAACAGTGCTACGTTGTCCTACTTCTTGTCAGTTTGGGTTGACAACTGGACCCATTAGCAAAATGTTTTGTTTTTTCAAGAAATTATGACAGTATCTATCAGGCAGGAAATATAGTCACAAAATTCTGATCAAATTATGCAATAATTTCAAAACGTAGAATTACACAGTTATCCAGACATCTTTGAATTCTTTACCTTATATCCTGAATACTTATTTAAATCTGAAAGACAAAATTTGACATATTTTGAGACATATCCCTGTCAACTGTCAGCTGTGTGTCAGACAGCAAATTGTCCACATAGCTGATAATATTTTTAAAATAGTTTTTCTTGTAATCTAGTGTTTATTGCGCATTTGTGATGGTATGATTTCATAAATGTTGCCCAGCTTTACAAAAAGGCAGCCAAGTTGTTTGATGTTCAGTTAGTGATTATTTCCAACTGGTGACTATTACTTAATATTTATGTTCACTGTGTTTGCTATTTTTGTTGGTTTTCAGTCATTCTATGTTAATACTTTTAGTCATTTGGTTATAATGTCAGGACGACTTTTAAAGTAAAAAGCTGTTCTGTGAAAATGTATCAGTATATATTAAGTAGTTTGAGTATTTTAGTATCACATAGATAATATAATATGTTTCATTTTGCAGATTTTCATTAATGCATTTGTCTCTGTTTCAGGCAGCAAAACAGTATCCCTACAGCAATCTGCACTTGGAGAAAGGAGGAGATCCTGAAAAACAACCAGAGGAAGTCAAACATTATGAAATCTAACGATTGAAATCTGACTCAACTTGTGTATATATATTTCTCTGTCAAGAATAAAGACGTATGTTAACAATTACATTTTTTGTGTGACTTTCTTTTGTGTGGAAATAATATAAACATTTGTAAAAAATGTTTTTTTTGACAACTCTTAGATAAAATATGTTCAGGTTATATATTTGTTGGGTTAGCTGCGACCGTGGGGTTATCTCCGGCCCCTACTTCTGAGAAGTGTTCTGTGTGGGCCACCGTAGCGCAGTGACAACACGGCAAAGCACTTTGGTCGGACTCCGCCTTTGGCTAAACTGTTAGCTCATAAGTAGCTTTCTAGCTTGTTGTGGATGCGGACAGTCAGGCTGTAATAGACAGTTGACGTGAGTTACTTTCAAACCCATATTTATCTTTGTTTTTTGCGGGGTTTAAATTTGCTTGATACATAATATTTCTGTCGAAATATGACAACTAGGGTGGTGGCTTTTAACTAGCATGCTAGGTAGCAGCATCATCGGCTGCGGTTAAACTCTGGGATTAAACGACTGGGGAAGATGCTACGCCAAGCAGCTAGGAAAATTATATGACATTTTCCAAATGTAGTGGCATTAAATTAAATGATAACTGAAAACTAAAGGAGTGATAGGTAATGGCTGCAGTCAGATTGTATGGAATGTTAAATGATGCTAATGATAAGTGTGTGCTTGGAGCCGTGACGATTAGCTTACGTTACATCAATTTCTAAGTGTCTTAACTACAATTTAATGTATATAATATCAACGGCAACTACATTAAATCATCAACAATGGGGTTAACAGAAATGCTGGTATGACAAACAGCTTGTTGTGGCAAACGATTTGGTGAGTTAACGTTTAGCCACATTTTCAGGAAATAGTCGGAGGTAATCTGTCAGTAAGGGTGCCACCCTGTTACAGCCAACTAAAGTAAAAGGTAGGAAATGTGAGCTATGAGTATAGGTTTGTGTAGCCTCCAATTATCCAGTTAAGGGAAACTTAAATGACAATGCTCAGTTAAATTTGTGTGAAACCAACTTTCTGATTTGTGAAACCTTGTGAAAGATAAAATGTGTCCATTTCACTGATTTTAGTGGAGTCAGATCGTCTGTCCAGGACCTGAGACTTGTAATCAGAGGAAGATGAGGCTGAAGGAGATCCAGAGGACTGCCCACCAGGCGTGGAGTCCTGCAGGACACCATCCCATCTACCTGGCCTTAGGAACATCAGCACAACAGCTCGATGCATCTTTCAACACCACAGCTGCCCTGGAGATATTTGAGATGGATTTTTCGGACCCCTCTCTGGACATGCAGCTAAAAGGGTCATTGCCCACCTCAAACAGGTAATCTATAGATGTGATATAATTTTTTAAGGCCACAATTCTTCTACCACTGTCGCTAAATTACAGCAATTATTTTCATTAATGAATAGTCTGTTAATAAATTACAATCGATTAGCTGCTTTATCCATAAAATGTTAGAAAATAGTGAAAAAAACCTGTTATAATTTCCCAAGGTGACATCTTCAGATGTCATTTTTTGTCCAACCAACAGCCCAAAACTATGATATTCAACAAAGAAATGCATCAAATCATCACTTTTGAGAAGCAGCAAATGTGTCATCTTTGCTCCAAAAATCATTTATATGATTAATTCACTATCAAAATAGTTGCCAATTAATTTTCTCTTAAACAACTAATTGTTGCCCCTCTAATCTTGACACGAGTCACAGATCTTCATCCTCACTCTCAATCTCCCTGTGGTTTGGAAAAGCATATCTAGTCCGGTATCTGTCTAGTGTTCACAACACAGTTTGGGCAAAATTTTAAATAAAGCATTGTTGATTCGAAATAAAATAAAATTCTTTCATATTGCCTGCATTTTACCATCTGATTTCAACGTTTTTATAAATGATGGTTCATTTTTGGCTCAAAAGTCAAAGAGTTAGAAAGCTGAACACATGGTTTTTGCTGCAGTAATCAGCCCTGATGTAGAAATGATACAGCAAGTTTTAAACACCTACTGCACTTCAGCTTTAGCTATGAGTCATTTGATGCAAACAACTCATTATACCTTTCATATACTATAGGTTGCACAGTATCGTATGGGTGAACTTTGGAATGGGAGCAGATGGTACTGGTGGGAGACTGGTTGCTGGCAGTGAAAATGGCACATTGACTGTGTATAACCCAGAGGAAATAATGAGCTCTGGAGTGGAGGCAATCGTGGGACAGTCTGACAAACACACAGGGCCCGTCCGAGCTCTTGATTTCAACCCTTTTCAGGTAAATGTCTGTCGCCTATACAGAAGGACTTCGAGCTCTGTGGTACGCATTTTTAATCTTCCTCAATTGCTTCCTTTCCCAGAATAATCTCCTCGCATCCGGAGCAAATGATTCAGAGATATACATCTGGGATCTAAACAACTTAAGCAGTCCAATGACACCAGGAGCAAAGACACAGGTGCGTGCATCATCAGGAGACCACAGATTTTGTGAAGTTTACAGATGTCTGTCGTGAGGAATGAGTCGACTTTTTTTGATTTTGATCCTGACCCATTTACTGTTGCTGAAAATAGAAACCATAGAAACTAATTCCCAACAGACAGCTTTGTTTCTTTACCTTTGTAGTTTCGTGTCGGTGTTAAAAATGAAAGTGACAAAGAAGTTTTGTTTGTGATTTCTCTTTCATGTGTTCTGTGCGAAATTGCCCTTAGATAATGGAGCTAATGATGCTTTGTCACATAGGTTTTTCAAGCAAGCAATTTATCATTTACTGAATATCTTGAGTCTACGTCACTATCAGCAGATTGCTCTAAAACTTAATTTAAATAAGTATCAACAGTATTTGCATGGCGCAGACTATGTATCATAATTTGAATATTGGGGTTTTGTTTGTCTCAGACTCAGTTTGTCTCAGGAATCAGGGTTTTTTTTTTTGTTTTTTAAAGTAACAGCTTCTGTCTCTTCTTTCAGCCTGCTGAAGACATCAGTGTTGTGTCCTGGAACAGGCAGGTTCAACACATCCTGGCCTCTGCCAACCCCAGTGGGAAAGCAGTTGTGTGGGACCTGAGAAAGAATGAGCCCATCATCAAGATCAGTGACCACAGCAACAGGGTTGGTGGCTTGAAAACTTCAAACAACAAATCTTTATCTGTCGTGGATTAATCAGAAGGCTCACTGGCCACACTCCACCACTGTTCTTACCCACTGCACGGCAATCAATGCACAATGTGACCACTGTCCAGTCAAATTATTAAACAGTAGCTCTGTATCAAACAGGCTGATTGGCCTTTCGACATATCTCAACACTAAGCCAGACCCTGGGACTTTACCCTTTAACTTCTGTTTATTAGCTGTTACATAGATATGCTAAGACATGTACATGAAAATGTACACTGTTGTGTGATTTCAGATGCACTGCTCAGGAATGCTCTGGCACCCAGATGTTGCCACCCAGTTGGTGTTGGCTTCTGAAGATGACCGACTGCCAGTCATCCAGATGTGGGACCTCCGTTTTGCCACGTCACCCCTTAAAGTCCTTGAGAACCACACAAGGTGAAGCTTAAACGGTTTATGTATCATGCTCATATCTGCTGTTTGTTCATCTTGCAGAATATACTGTATGTACTCTCTGTTGGTATTTTCCTTACAGGGGAATTCTGTCCATATCCTGGAGCCAAGCTGACTCCGAGCTCCTGCTGAGTAGTGCTAAGGACAACCGGATCCTCTGCTGGAATCCAAACACTGGAGAGGTATATGACATTAATTGCTGCTTCTGTGTTACCCCTCAGTGACCTCGCCTCATTATTGTGACTTGATGACGATGCCCTGGGTTATCAAATGTGTCATTTCCTTCATTTCAGGTAATTTACGAGCTTCCAACAACGAACCAGTGGTGTTTTGATGTCCAGTGGTGCCCCAGGAATCCAGCCCTGCTCTCAACAGCATCGTTTGATGGGAGGATCACTGTCTACTCTGTGATGGGAGGGAGCTTGAAGGCTCAGCAACAAAGCACAGCTGATAAGGTGTGAGACCGTTCTGTTGTATGTGATGTATTTAATTCCAGAGGCCTTGTGCTGTGAACTACATTGTTTGTCCAGAAGATGGTGCTGGTGTGAAGGGATTGATGGGGACTAATGACAGTATATGACATTGAATTAGAAAACTGACTATGCTTAAACTTTGAGAGTTAATCACCTGAATTATGGCTGCAATCAGCAATTATTTTCATTGCTGATTATTTCCTTAATGAAGTGAATAATTGTTTGGTCACTTAAATATCAGAAGAATTGTGAAAAATGTTAATCAGAGTTTCACTGAAGTTAGCCAGTACACTATCATAGAAGTCTAAGCTAGGAGAAACCAGCAGATATTCATATTTGAGAAGCTAAAAAAAAATTTGCCACTAAATTTCTGTTGATTGACTAATAAACTATCTGTCTTAAGAGTTGTGCTTGTTTTTAACATTGTACGTTTTGTTTAACAGATATCCTCCTCATTTGATTCAATGGATCCCTTTGGTACAGGGCAGGTGCTGCCTCCCCTTCAAGTTCCTCAGCCCACAGTGCAGGACACCGTAGTTCCCCCTCTGAAGAAGCCACCTAAGTGGGTGCGCAGGCCAGTGGGGGCTTCCTTTGCTGTGAGTTCAACATTAAAATATTTTATAAGCATGTTAATGGCAGAGGTAAAATCTTTTCCTTTATGACTGATATGTTTGTTTTTTTATTTCTCAGTTTGGTGGGAAGCTGATAACCTTTGAGAATCCCAAGCCGACTCCAGTGCAGAGCCCCCAACCCGTCCCCAGACATGTGTTTGTGAGCCAGGTTACCACGGAGACCGAGTTCCTCCAGCGCTCCAGGGAGCTGCAGGCGGCACTGCAGTCGGGTTCCTTCAACAACTACTGCCAGGCCAAGATTCAGAACTCCAAGTCAGACGCTGAACAGGACATATGGAAGTTCCTTCTGGTGGGCCCTTATGTACTCATATTCAGACATTACATTAACTTTGTAGGTCAGTGTTGCAGTTTTCCATTCTAAACTAATTCTAAAACTAATTTCTGTTTACAGGTTAATTTTGAGGATGAAGCTCGCATTAAATTCCTCCGACTTTTGGGTTTCAGCAAAGATGAATTGGAGAAAAAGGTATCCTGCCTCTGATTCCAACTGCAGCTATTCTCCAATACCTGTCTTATATAAACATCTACATGTGAATCATCATCATTATCATCATCCTGTGTCTTACTTGTAAAAATGTTTTGTTTATGCAGATCTCAAAATGCCTGGGGAAGAGTTTTCAACCCAACGGACATGGAGTTGATGCCAAAGATCTGGCAGAAAAGATGCAGCGCCTCTCCACCGAGGTCAGCAAGTCTGCACGCAGAAAGTTTATTTTCAGGGTTTTTTTTGTTTGTTTTTAGTTTTTTTGCTCATTGTTATTTGCAGCTCCTGTTTACTTGGAAATATTCTTTGTTGTATTTCCAGAGGTCTGATGAAGTGACTGCAGTAGGGGATGCTAGAACATCCGGTTCCGTTTCACCAGCGGATTTCTTCAGTCAGACCCCAAAGGAAAACTCCAACTTCCAGATCCCTGTGTCATGTGGTAAAATCCCTCATCTAAAAAATACAGTTTTATTATGTGGTTGTTACACATATCAGCTGCACGATTGCGAGCTTAACTGCAGTTTATGTGACTGGGTTGATGGCTAATGAGCTTGTTGTTCTTTTGAAGATACTGACGGGTTGATAAGCCAGGCGTTGCTGGTTGGTAACTTTGAGGGAGCTGTGGACCTGTGTCTGAATGATGGCCGCTATGCTGAAGCCATCCTCCTGTCTATCAGCGGGGGAGAGGAGCTGCTTAAGAAAACGCAGCAAAAATACCTAAGCAAGCAAAAGAACAGCATTTCAATGGTGAGAGAATTAATGTCAAAGTCGATGCTGTTAAAGTTGCATTTGTTTTGTTGATTGTGCTTCGGATGGGACATTCACAGGAGAAAACATTTTATCCACACGTTAAGTTAATATAGTTTATCCTCGACACTAGCTTATATCATCAGTGGTGACCCAGAACTGGAGAGACATAGTGCAGAGCTGTGAATTGGACAACTGGAAGGAGGCTCTCGCTGCTCTTCTGACCTATGCTCACCCTGAAGACTTTGCCCGTCTGTGCGGTAAGATGCTCACTTTGCTCATGCTGTGACTTGCCTCATTGCCAGGAGAGCTGCACAGCTGTACTTGTTTTACTTGCTGAATAACATTTCTGTCTGTACCTATCCGCTCTGCTCTCATGCAGGCCTTCCCTCTTTTTTTTTTAAAAAACATTGTTTCACTCTGTAATTCCTGGTAGATACGCTGGGAGGCCGGCTGGAGCGTGAGGGGACAGAGAAGCGCTGCCTGCAGGCCTGTCTGTGTTACATCTGCTCTGGGAATGTTGAGAAGCTGGTGGAGTGCTGGGCCTTGCATAGAGACTGCTCCTCCCCACTTGGTTTAGAGGTATAATCCTTATAAAATGAATCCCTCTAAGATGAATAATGAATGATTGCATTCTCCATTATAAAGAAATGTCCTGACATGTTCGAAACTGTTGTAGCTTGAACCTGCAAGAGATTTTTTTTATGGGCTGTACATGCAACACCCCATGGTAGCCCAAAGGTGAAAAAAACTGAGGAATGCAGCAGTCACAGTGTTGTGTGCTCTGTATCTTGCAGGATCTGGTTGAGAAAGTAATGATGCTACGTAAGTCAATCGAACGCCTTCGCAACAGCGAGGTGGCAGTCCAGAGCCCCATCCTGGCCGAGAAGCTCACCTGCTACGCCGGCATACTTGCTGCAGAGGGCAGCCTGTCCACTGCCATGACCTACCTGCCTGATAACTCAGACCAAGTGAGAGGCGTAGCGCAAAACTGTGAAAGATCTGCACTCCAAAGTCATAGTTTTACTTTATTTGGATTGTAATTTGCAACTTTGCGTATTTGTGACATTTTGTCTCTGCAGCCTGGGATCACGATGCTGAGAGACAGGCTGTTCCACGCTCAGGGAGAGGCTGCCATTGGACAGCAGCCTCCAAACTCCTTCAACAGAGTCAATGTGACGACAGCCAAGCCCACTCCTGCTGCGCAGACTACTGCACCAAAAGCACAAATTATGGTATAAATTTATTAGCGATCAACAGCATTAATTCATGCATGTATTTCGCAAGATGTTTGAACTTTTCCTTCAAAATTAGAGACCATTGGGGTGATTGTTTTTTTTTTTCTTTTTTTGTATTTAGAGCCAGTACCAGCCCTCTGCTCCTTCTCAGGTGGCTGCACAAGCGCAGCCTCCTATGCCGTCGGTTTTTACCCCACAAGCTGCTCCAGCCAACACCGGGCCTGGTCTGCCACCCTCTTCTCATGTACTGCCGCCCAGTGCGACCCGCCCTGCCATGAGGCCTTCCTACCCGCAACATCCTGCTCCAGCTCCAGGTTTGACTTGTTTGTTCTAAAAATGATTTCAGGATCATTTTATTTGATATAATGATATTTATTTGTGTCTCTTCCCAGGCTTTCTTCCTCATCAGCCATTCCAGCCTCAGCCCATGCCCATGGGCGGACTCTCAGCCTTCCCTCCTGCAGGTCCTTCTATGCCAGCTGCTAACTTATCAGGACCTCCACTACCGCCTTCGTCATCAACCCCCGGAGGTCTGCCCCCGATGCCCAGCCCCGGGGTGCCACCAACAGGCTTCATGCCATCTACCTCTTTACCCTCAGGCCTCATGCCGCCCAGCTCCCAGCCCGGAGCCCCAGTTCCCATGTACCCAGGGGGCCTCCACAACCAGGGTTCTGCACCCCCAATGGCGTCTGGTCCCTATGCTCCTCTCGGGTCAGGGTATCCACAGGGAGGCCCCGGAGCGCCTGCTGTAAAGCCTTTCCCAGCTGCTGCTGTCGCTCCTCCTCCTACAGGTACATGACATGTTTGTCACCTCCAGATCAAGAGATCATAGTTACATTCATTCAGTTTTTTCCCACTTTTTCTCACCTGTTTACCCAAATATTTCTTGATAGCGACAGTTCTGCACAGCGTTACAGATGTTAGCAGGATTCTGCTGCTTACAGTGATTTACTTCTATTCAGCTGTCACTCCTTATTTGACTTGCAGGATATTTTCCCTGGCTGAATTCCCAGTGTGACCATCAAGGTGACAGGGTTAGGGTTTGCATTGAAACAAACACTGAGTGATATTAAAAAATACAAACACCTGTATGGTATAATTCAGTGCAACACAATATTCCTGCATTATGTTATACCATTATTACATGTCACCACACAGGGTTTTTATATCTTTCACTCAGTGTGCGTTTGGTGGTGTTTGCTTGTGCTGCTGTAGCTTCAGGAAAATGTAGTGCTTTAAGAGAACAAACAAAACTACAATTTCCAGTAGAGATATTCCAATACAATTTTTTTTTTCTTATCACTTCTGACAGAGTGCTGATGTGTTTAAAAAAAAAAAAAAAACATTTAACAGCATTTCCAATACTAGTATCAGAACAACTATAAATTCCAGGCTTGAATTAAAGAAAAAAAAAAATGTATCTCTAAATAAAGTTTGATTTTTGAACACAGTATCAACCCCTTAAACATAGCATACACTGTCTTATAGTGCAAATTAAGACTTAAGTCCAACATCTTTGATGCTTGTGATTGTTCAGCATTGGGATATTGTTGCTGTTGGCTGCCTTTTTGCAGTATTTGCTGTTTTGTTTTCGCATAAACTGCTAAAGGCTAATGTAATGTTCACAGCATTTTGCCATCTAGACTAACCTTGGCTCAAAGAGACAATCTCTGGCTGCTTGAGTGTGACCACATTAAAAAATGCCACTAGTTTCTGTCTGATTCTCACTCTTCTTCTGATGTAGGACCTCAAGAAGGCTGGAATGACCCACCAGCAGTACGAGGTGGACCCAGGAAGAAGAAGGTATTTGTGCATTTATCACTATTAAAATAATCTTTTAGCTCTTGCAGTTTTGTCCAGTCTCTGCAACATTTCCTTTTGAAATATGCTAAATTAGATATAGATAATATGCTTGCAAATGTATGATCAAACCTTCCCTCATTTAGTGACCCAGTCGACAACTATTGTTGTGAGCACAGGTCAAATCAAACTTAACTAACTTAAACATTAATGCATTTAAAGGTATGGTTGAATATCCTCTAAGATAGTGGTTCCTAAACCTTTTTTCTTTGACATACATAGAGGGACTGGGAAAAGTTAATATTTAATCATTTAATCCATCAAGAGCTCAGTTCAATAATTTAAGTTATCATTCATTCTTAAAGCTCCACTAATAAATGTTTTATTACAACAATGTATTACATTTCTACATAGAATTTAAAAGGGAGTTGTGTGTAGTGACGAACCCCTAGAGAAATATCATGACTCTCATTAACTTGATTTCCAGCAAACAAGCTCTAACAAACTCACTGTACACTGCCTGCTCTGAAATTAATGGGAGACAAAGTTAGCAACTAGCTAACTACAAGTTAACTAAAGTTGAACATCCAGTCAGCGTTCCTCTGTCCAAATGACCCCAAAAGTCAGTTAATGTAGCTTTAATATGTCAAATCTTAAACAGCCCAGTCTCAGTGTATTCTAACCTCCCTCTCATGGACTGGTTGTGAGTTACTGTTGTCTGTGCGCAGGTCCCTGATAACTACACTCCACCAGCCCCCATCACAGCTCCTGTGATGGGATTCCCAGTGGAGGCCCCTCAGCCTCACGACCACGCCCAAGTCCCCCCCGGAGCCCCCCAGGAGCCCAGCGTGCAGGTTGGTGTGTGACAAGGGGCCGTTATCTAAATTCTTGGCAGAAACCCGCACGGCAAACATGTCAGCACTTTGTATATGTGTCCTTGTTTTGCTCAGCTCCTCCAGCAGCTGCCAGCAGAGAGGGTGGAGCAGAAGGAAATCCCCGCTGAACACATGGTCCTCAAATCCACCTTTGACAGTCTGGTGCAGCGTTGCCAGCTAGCAGCAGGAGACCCTGTAAGTCTCACAGCCTCTCTGTGGCAGCATCCACATTTTGCTGTTTTATATTGATTTAAACAAAAAAAAAGTTTTATGAAATATTAAAAGATCAAAAATGTTTTAATTTCAGCAAACAAAAAGGAAACTTGATGATGCAGCCAAACGTTTGGGATACCTGTATGACAAGCTGAGGGAGCAGTCGGTAAGGAATTGTTACATGCAAGCAAGGTTGTCGTCATGGTGCAACAAAAAAAAAAAGTTTTGATTGATTATTACTCTTTGATTAAATGAAATTATGGTGTATGACCCCTGAGAATCTCTTCTCCTCAGTGCCCACATGCAGTGATGATTTGAACCTTAAAGGGTCGCTGCACCCAAATCATAAAAAGCTGGGTATTCCAACCAATGTTGCGTTTAATTAATTTTGTTAAATGTTTTCTATATCACACAAGAAATTCCCCACAGCTCTGTGTATTTTGGGGGTGGCAGAAGTCTCAGAGAAAATTGGTGAATCACGTATCGCAGCATTCCCATCACCTTTTTATGTGGAAGTGATGACTATGAGGAAATGACTTCCACTTTATTTACAAAATCTTTTTTTTCTAATTACAAACAATTTTGATTATTAATAATTTAAGTCATTCATATTGCAAAAAATGCAAAAACACTGTTTCTCAGACAAAACAAACAATTTGAAGAAGTCTTCATGGACGCCCGGGAACTTATGATATGATTTCCCTGCCAATCTCTTAGCTCTCTCACAACATCCTGAACGGGCTCCACGAGATCAGCCGCTGTGTGGCGAGTCAGAACTACCAGCGCGGCCTGGAGGTCCACACCCAGGTGGTCAGCAGCAGCAACTTCAGTGAGATCTCCGCCTTCATGCCCATCCTCAAAGTGGTCATGACCATCGCCAACAAGCTGGGCGTCTAACCCCCGGGAACTCCACCAATCAGACTTCAGTGTTATCATACTGTTATATATGTATTTATTTCTTTTTGACCTGATGATGTGCTTTGATAATGAGAGTAATTACCGATAATATTGCAGATTGTGATCTTCATCAATCCATACATGTTCTTTCCCGGAGGAACTCGGCTGATGTGGGCAGTGAGGTGGACTTTTGTAGAGATTTGTTAATGTTGGTGTGGTAATGTTACGATAAGATGAATGTATTCTGAAAGTTGTGATTCAGTGTAAATTCAACAGTCGATGTAATATACAAAGCAAGTGGTGAAAAAATTTGAATCAAGGCGGTGTTTGTACAAGTAGGTGCATTTTCATAGTCCACATTACACTCTACACCAGTGCATATTTCCCCCTCTCACTAAAGCAGTAGTTGAAAAAAAATTTGTGATTGAATGCATGCAGTGCTTCAACTGCAGAAAACAAAACAACTGGGACTAGCAACTTCTTCATCCGAGGCGGGGGTGAGGATCGTGAGAATAAAATTTGAGTTGCACTTATTATCCATCTGTCAGTGTACTTTGTATGAGGGAGAAACAGACTGGCGCTCGTGTTGTTTTTACAGAGCGAGTATCACAAGCATCAAAAGCATTTAAAAGAAACACTGTAACATAAGTACTGATTGTTCTATTCACCTGATGTAATAGATTGTGTCAAGTTCATTGTGCCATTAGGGGTTTCGGGCCAAAGCACTGCAGAAGGATGTCACACAGTGATTGTCAAGTTGTTTTTTTTCTCATTCTATGTTAACTAAGCCCTAACTAATAGCACTGGTACTTCCTAATAGCTTGTGTGAATGACTGAATGTAAATTACTTTTTTTCTTTTCACCCTCAGACTTGCTTCAGTGTGCATGTTCCCCATGTTAACTCCTTCACTGACTGCTGAGTTCACATGGCAGCTCGCAAACAAAAATTACATTCATTTATGTTGAAACTGAAAATGAATTAATATCCTCGCAGCTCCCTCTGTTGAAGATGCTCTTGCTCTTCTTTCTACCCACTCTACATCTTAACCTTTTGTAACTGAACAACTTTTTTTTTCTTTTTTTTTTTCTTTTGAATCATACTTGTTTTAGATTTAGATCATACAACCTAAATGAACTGTCAAATGAAATCAAACAAACATGATATTCTGAGGTTTGTAGCTGGACATAAAAGCTGGATAGTTTGGTGTATCATGGCAGCAGAAGGCAGTAAAGTGCCTCAGTGTGCTCATTTTGGTTGCACAGATATTTATACAATCCATGTTGCTTACTTTACTCATTTCGGTATCTTTTTCAAATAAAATTCCTCTTCAAAGGGCTTGAGATTTGATTGATTTCTTCATCAGCTCATGGATTTATTAATGGTGTATAGATATGCTATTGACCATTATAAGGACATCCTTTGGATTGCCAGGTTTTATTACTCTAATTCATCATTATTGCTGTTGGCTTGCTAGAAAGATGGCAACCTGTGACCCTTTTATTGGTGGACTTTTTTTTAATATTTATAAATGGAAAGTCAGTGACTTATTAGAAATATTACAGCTTCGGAAAAGCTGCCCCATTAGAAACTGTTACCAAAATGCCACATTTAGGAATATGTGCGTTTGATTCCACATATGACTATGAATTATGAATTCTATTGTTTGTTTGTTTTGTTTTTAGTTGTTGGGTTTTTTGTATGTAATCACTTACACATGATTGCATCAAAAGGTTTAATCCAGTGAAACAATACATATATTGTAGCACTTTGGAAGAGGGCAGTGAGTACTTTCAGGTAGATTTTCGTTCCTCACTATTAACATTAACATAGGCAGTTTCCACTTTGAACAGTAGATGGCGCTCTAAATGCATTTGTCTTTTTTTTTGTTTTTATATATTGACCAAAGGAAATATACAGCATTTGCCTTATCTTTCAGTGGCTGCCACACAAAATGCCACGCCCAGCACTTCATTAAAATTTTCTAAACCTACAACGACAGGAAATGAGACACTTTTAACCCCTGCTTCCTTTCCCCATTTTCACCAAAAGCACGTGAATGCACCGAAGTCTGCATTTCCGACTTATTTTCCTGACGACTTGTAGACTTAGAGAGGCGTTTCTTAACTCACTGCTTTCTTTCACTGTCACGTCCAGAGGCTGTGAAATGTCAGTAAATGTGCAAGCTGGCACAGGTGGTTCACCCGCCCTGCCCCTATTGGTCCAGGAGGATCATAAGTCAGGACCTTGCTGCGGATTGGCCGGCTGGAGTCAGACGCTGTGAGCTGCGTGGCGTGAATGTTTTTTGGGGGATTTTGAACTGCAGTAACCTCGGTATCATGTCAGCCTGGGGTGATGGTGGTATAATGCAACTTCACCACACATCACACCACAGCAGCGTCCTGAGTCATGCTGTACTCTCCCTGTATGGGACACTGAGTTGGCTCAGTGTTTAATAAAGCTGCAATGTCCTGCCTGTAACTCTGACATACCAGTGTAACAGTACAAGCACAGTAGTTTATAAAGTTATGATCCTGCCAAAAACCACCCAACTATGACCAGTGGTGGAAACATTTACTCATGTACTTGTATTTTACTGGATTACTTTCAAATGATGCTGCTCTCTCCGTAGTTAGAAAGCATTTAAGCTTTAGTTACTTTGCAAATTCACATTATTAATACAAAATATAATAAAAAATAAATTCTGAATTTAGTATCCTGGCAGGTTGGTTGTTCCCAACTTTACCAGCTGTAACATTAAAGTGATTCTTACACATTAATGCTGGCTTGAATGTGTATGAAGAAGCAGTTGAAGTAGTATTAAGAGATGGGGGGAAAAAAGCAAAAGGGATGCAAACTGTAGTAACTCAGCTGAGCTAGCTGCTGGGATGACTTATCCCCTGACAAAAGGATTTTGAGCTTGTAAAGTGATGTTCACAAATAATTTGAAAGTTTATAGGTGTAAATCAACCTTTGTAAACCTGTAAACTGTCTATTTATCTGTATGTGTTCTTTTATGTGTGTGTGAGTGTGTGTGTGTGCAAGTCTAACCAGCTGCTACTCTGAAGTATCATTATAGATAAAGCTATCTGACGGCATACAAGTAGTAGTGACATTTAAGTGATGCTTATACATTAATGCTCTAATAAGTATAATCCAATAATATATAATTCTGAAATGGGTCATTTATCATAATAAGTACTTTTATTTTTGGTATTTGAAGAATGTTTTTGATGCTAATACTTGTGTACTTTTACTCAAGCACAATTTTTTAATGCATCATTTTTTCTTATTACAGAGTAAGACTCAGGAGGCAGATGTAAAAGTACAGATGCGGGAAAGAGAAGGCACGTGGCACAAAGACAAATCTGGCAGAGGGCAAATGGAAACTAAGGAGCTAATGAGGGAATGTTGAACAGGTGAGCAGGTGAGTGGGAAGGAGGAGCAGGTCAGGTGATTCTGCTGGAAGGGAAGGTGAGCAGGCAGACGGGAGTGGCAGCAGATTGGACCGAATGAATGAAAGCAAGAACGAGCAGACTGAAACCATGACAACTGCTATTGTTACTTCAGTGACAGTAGATTAACTCAAGTACTATATAGGCTACATAAGTAGAAGTTTGAGATACTTGTACTTAACTGGAGTATTTCCATTGTCTGCTACTTTCTACTTCGATTCAAGGTGTTTCAATGATTCGTTTAGTCTATAAATTGCACTAAAATAGGCCAAAGGAATATATTTCATTTACAGTGTCAATAGTAATAGAGAATGAAATCGCAACAGACGCTGGAATTTCAGCATTTTTGTTTCATAAATGACTTGACATCTATGATTAATTGACTAATTGTTTCAAAAAATGAGAGTACTTAGGGAACAAACCACGTACTCCTCGACCTGAAAGTCAGTTGTAATATAAACTGGCTGCTGGTCAGCACACTGGTATGACATTCCTCTTTGCCCTGTGTAAGCCATTTGAGAGTGCTTTACTCATCTGCAGGCAAGAGCTAATAACTGCAGTATTAAATAGGAGGGATATATTTGACTTGCACACTTGTGTTAGCAGCGAAATTGATGTGTTCGGTTCTTAACCACAGAAGGCAAATGCTCAAGGGAACAGAAAAATCCCCAGACAATCCCCCAGCGGGATTTTTACAGAAAATTGCAGATCACCATCTTCACATTCCCACATAAAAAAAAAACGTGTTGGTAGAAGTATTCAGGTCATTCACTTTATCAAAGTTAGCAATACCACAATGTAAAAATACGCCATTACAAGTAAAAGTTGTGAATCCAGTGTTCCTCATGTATTATTCCTATTAGTATTTCCTGTTGTGTTGTTATAGTCTTATATTATTCTGAATATGTGGAGTTCTCTGACTCTTGGTCGGACAAAACACAACATTTTCAATGTCAACTCAGACTCTGGGAAATTGTGTTTGGCATTTTACACGTTTTCTGACATTTTATAGACAATACATTCATTAATCAAGAAAATAATCAGCAATGAAAATACTTGTTAGTTGCAGTACAAGTTCATAAGTATCACAAGTACCCATTATGCGGAAAGTTATAATGGTATAAGTATTTCAATATTGGAATATTATAACTGATGCATGAATGTGTAAGCAGCATTTTTATTTGTTGTAGGAAACAGTTCACACTTAAATGATATAAACTGATCATATGTTTAATATGTAAAATGTTAATCTGAAAAGTAGCTTTTTTTTCTACATTTCTGATAAATTGTAGCTAATGAAGAAAAATCACTCTGAAATGTTGGAGTTTGAGCAGCTATAAATTAGCATGCAAGGTATACATATCTAAAATTTTACTTTAGTAGGTTCTAGAATAGATAAGCTTATGAAATAGAAAGCATTGTCAGAGATAAAACCAGCGGGTCCCAACATTTTTGGTTTCCACCAAAGAGACGGCTTTTCTTTTGTTAACTTCTCAGCTGGTTTCCGCGGGAACGTTCCCCGAACATTCCATGAGCTACATCCCACGCGCTGGTGAGACAAGCACGGATTAACCACGGGGACGATTGGGCCGGTGCCAGCTCAACTAGCAAAATGAAACTTGAATGAAACTGGAAATGAAACTGGCCCTCTATTTAAAGTATTCACGGCCTAAAGAGGTCGAATTATCTGGTATGTCACATGACAATCAAAGACTAGAGAAAAGAACATGTGAATACACATCTGTGAAGCAGAACCTGTTTCTGTGACTGTTATATTAATGTATTGGAACTCTTACTTGAGTAAAGGATCTGAATAGTGTCAGCCAGAACAGAACAGACTTTCCACTGTTAAATGGTGGAGGATGAATCCAGCCCTGACATGTGGCCTCATTCATTCACTTAATCAAGATGAAATGCTTCATGTTTGTAGGAGGTTTGCTGCAGCAGGTGAAGCTCATCTGTTTCACTTGTGTCAAAACCGAGCCAACTTTAAAACTAAGAAATGACTTTCAATTTGTACCAGACTGAAAAGAGGAAGTCAACTGGCTGTAGTCCAAGGCTGAAAACACAACAGTCTGGTTAAAAAAAAAAAAAAAAAGGTTAGGTGTTGACCTATTTAGCCAGTCAGAAATTTTTTGAAAATTCAAAGATTATGTGGAGTACAGATATTTATAAGACAAAGTGAAAACACAATGAATAACAAGAGGAAGAAAAAAAGAAGAGCGACAACTGCTTGAATTACCAGTGTATTGAAAATATTGTGAATTTAATTTCAGAATAGAACACAGTTGAGATTTGACATAATCATTCAGACTGACAACCTTTTGATCCTCATTGTCATTAGGAAAATGTTGATTTCTACGCTCTGGACAGCGGGAGTTGTTTGCATGGCTTGTGATATTTATTGTCGGGTTTGGTAGGAGCCCTGATGATGCTCCAACATTCCTCATGACAGCACCTTTGTGTGGAGGATTTCATACTGAGATGCTGTGATGGGTTGAAACTAGTTGGCACATCCATCAGGGACCATATTTTTCAAGTTAAATTTGGTGATTAAAATGTCTGCACCAGGCGTTAAGTTTGTATCAGATTGTATGAAAATGAACGTCTATGCTCTAGTCATATATATTTATATATATATTTCATATATTTTATACTACCTTGATGTCGTCACGCAACCATTTGGCTAAATTAAATGCTCATGTGGTTTAAAAATAAAAACAATGTTCGACCTGGTGCTTCAGCCTGTAAACATGGACCACGGTCAGATTTGTTTTGTGGTGCTTGAGCCTTTTTGTCTTAACTGACAGGACATGAAGAAGATCAGGAATGGATGCAAGTCATAAGGCATTAGGTTGTATCCTGACTCTTGGGAAAAAAAAAGAGCTGCTCCAATTTGATATATTTTTCCAGACTGTCTGCCAAATTTTGGAATGCAGAAACTTGTTCAGGTTAGAGCAATAATTTTTTTTAAGTCAATAAGAAAAAAAAACCGAAATAAATACATAAATAAGGTCATGTAAGCATTCCGCACACCAGAATTGAAGATGAACATAAACATCGCTGCACCTGAAATTTTGCAACAACAATCAGCTTTTGTAGGACATCAAAAGGAAACCAGACCCTGTCTCAGAAATCACCACGGCAACAGTTCTGATGATCCAAAAGCGATGCAGCTCCACAGTACATTACAAAAATAGACGCGGTTCTGCCGTTAGAGTCACCGACAAAAAAAATACACCTCACTACAACACCTACTACAGTATATCGTCATGCATGGGTGGCATGTTGTTTTTGTAACACCAGAACTGTCACATGACCTGCTGCTACATCGACCAATGGGACCGCTGCTGCAGATGTTTCAGGACAAAAGAGGGACATGTCGGATAAAAATCTTAAAGAGGAAGCAAAAGCCACTGATGCCACAATATTTAAAAACTTCCATGACGATGTTAAGTGAAGAAGCAATATCGACTTAGTGTGCTCTAGTGGACCATAGAGATGATTATAAATATGGCGACAATTGGCACGCTCTTGGCACTGTGATATATTCACCAGAAACACAAAAAAAGTCAATTTAACATTGCATGGTTCTACGGTAAAATGACATTTATCATTTGCTGTTAATGTTCAATGGCAGTTTAAATTTAATGATAAATGTGTCCCTTAAATTGTCTTGAAAACGCTCCATCCAATTATTACACTAGACTAAATACAGTATTAGTCTTTTTTTTCTGCAGAAGACAACCAAGTTATACACAGAAACACAATGCATGACTTGGTTTCTGTACAGTTTTGGCATACCATATACTATAGTCACGTTATAATAAGACGGTCTGGGTTCCCTCACTCTTCCATCATGTGCCATATTTCATTAAAGCCAGCAACTTTTTTTTCTCCTTTTTTTTTTAACGAAACGAACGTGAGTCAAACTCTCATCCTTTTTTTTCCTTTTTTTTTTTCAGATCTTAGAGCGCTCCAAAACTTAATTTATATCAGAACTGTAAAAACTTGCTGTAAACTGCAATAAAAGGCAACAGTCTCCCCATCAGCATCATACCTTATCAGTTAAAACATTGTTACTCCATATTTCAGTGCTCCACTTCTTGTCTATTTTGATTAATAATTGAGTAATACTTACAGAAAAATGATCGGCTACATGACTGATCTTGCATGAAGAAATGCACACCAAAGTGGCAAAACAGCGGAGAATGAAGTTGACTTTTAAAATGTATCTACTTCAAATCTAAAACATCTTTGCAAGACCTTAGCCTGACTGAACAATAGAAACTGAGGCTAAGAGCTTAGCAAAAATGTGTTGTTTTTTTTTTTGTTTTTTTATCCATCTTGAACATTTTGTTTAGTTACAGCTACAAAAACCACAAAAACAAGCAAAATGTGGTCAAGGCCCTCATGAAGCTGACTTTCATCCTCAGAGGATGAGAAATGTATAGCTGTCAAAGAGTGTGAAGCTTCTTCGTTTCGGTTGTCTTGCCTTGAAGCTGACCACAACTCAACAATCTTAGCCACTCCGGTGGCTTCCGTCTCCAGTGCGCTGTATTCGGGCCAGTACCAGCTCGTGGGACACTCTCTTGCGGTCCTTGGCCAGGCCCAAGAAGCACATGAAGTCGATGAAACAAGTTGTAAGGTTCAACTTGCAGCCAAACTCGCTGGTTGCATAGTCATAGGGGAACGTGTGGTGGTAGTTGTGAAATCCCTCACCTGTATGGCACAGGAAACAGAGATGAACATTTCATACTAAAAACAGGAATCGATTCAGACTCTTCACAGCTGCAACATGTTTACAAGGCATTGAGATTGATGTCACATGTCACAAACCTAACTGCAAGTGACTGTAAGTAACTGTCCCTTATATTTGATGGAAAGTTAAGCTTTTTATTTTACAGTTTGGTAAAACATCAATCAAGACACATTCTTGGCACAAGACTAGAGTTCTTGTAAACCACTACATAGACAGAAAGTAGGTTTTCATTCAACCACAACATATACAGTTGGTTTCACAAGCAGGACTCCGCATACAGTGCTGGGCCATAAGGTGATTTTGGTGTGGTGGCTGCTTTTGGAACTGGATCACGTGATAACTACTGGCCTAAAAACACATTCTCCCATACATAATCACTGCAAAAGAAATGACTCTAAAATTATCAGTATGTTTTTTTCTCAGCAGCACAAACATTTCAGTCATAACAATTTAAGCCATTAGGTCCAATAAAGAATAAAAAGTTTTGAACAGCCTGTTGGTAAATGATTTTGCCTCCATTTGTGGGCATGAGGAGTTAGCTAGCTCAGCCAGAGATGGTCTCTGAGGCCTAAACACACAGAGGCCTGATGAGCAGTTTTCATTGGAATGAAGTGGGGGACATTCATTGTGCGCCCTTTGTCGCTGCACTACTGACTCCTCCTGGTTAGTGGCGGTGGAGGTGGATAGAATGGGAATCAGGCATTGGGATAAATAAGGGCTTCAGAGCTGCAACTGTTGGCCGATTAAACAATCGACATAAAAATATCTACAACTATTTTGACAATCAATTAATTGTTTTAGGTCCAGCTTTTTTATTACACTAACTCAGTAGTCTGACTTAGCTGATATTTTGCACAATTATTCCTTGTACAACGTCCGTACATTTCAAGACAGGATTTAACTACTCTCCAAAAATGAACATGTACACGAATCAACAGTGTCAATAATTCACTCCTGCATTATTCAGACTGTGGCTCTAAGTTACTCTTCCAAATCTTTTTTAAAAAAAAATCCTTTCTTTTGTTACAATCAGAGCATGCGTTCACACGTTCTTCATACCTATAGCGCTGAACGTGACAAACTTGTTCTCCCTGGGGTTGATGCTCTTGTCATAGGGCCTGTTCCCCCACATGTGAGCCGCGCTGTTGACCAACCAGGTGGCGTTCAGGACCAAGGTGTACCTCAGCAGAGCCGGGATGAAGTACGCCACCCACAGAGTCTCCCCCCACAGGTACCAAGGCACGAACATTGGGACAAAAAAGCACATGACCAGCACCGACGGCTTGTAATACCTGTTGAGGGGGCAGAGTGGGCGGAGAGCAGAAAGAATTGAACTTACTGTTTACTCAGCAGATCATAAACACAATAATACAATGCTTGTCAAACATGGGATTCCTCACTCTCTCACTTTCCTCCACATGACACAGTTTTCATTGAAACCAACCTGTAGTCATTCTCTACGTGCATGAATGACATGTGAGTAACTGGGACCCTGTTAAACCAGAATGACAAATACATCCTGCACTGCAAACACAACTCTGCATCTGTGTTGGGTATATTGTTTTAGATTAAGTTGCTTTTTGTATTTGATATATTCTCAGAAAATAACATAAGAAATGCACTGCTGCTTGTTCACTGGCAACACTACCTGACAAAGGAGTAAAGTGCACATTTTGTAAAAATCTAAAATCTAATCTGATAATTTGCTATTGGATGAAACATAAAAATCATTCGTTGACTGAAGCTACATACTTCCTTTGAAACATTACAACTTTGTCAGCCAGCAGGTCAGTGAGCTCCAGCTTGCGTCCTTTCTCGATGACGTCGGGGTGTTTGCGCACCAGCAGCCAGCCAATGTGAGCAAAGAAGAAGCCTCGGACGGCGTTGTGAGGGTCCGCGTCTGTCTCTGAATATTTGTGGTGGACCCTGTGGTCTCGAGCCCATTCAAAGATATCATTCTGCGGGTGTAAGTGAAGACAGAGATTACACACACTGTGGACCCAACATGGCATTTACACAGTAATGAAAACTGCTATTATCGCAACGTTAAGTGTGCGCTTGTGTCATTTTTAGGTACCTGAAATGCCATGGAGTTAGCAACACCAAGAAAGATCCTTAGTGGTAATGACGCCTTGTAGGATCTGTGACTCCACAGGCGATGGGCTCCTGCAGTAACTCCTAAAGCACTTATCAAAAAACAAAGTACGGCTGTGGGGAGAAATGCATCAACAAATTAGTTTGACCGCATACTACTCATCTATTCCTGTCATAGGCACTTTATTGCACCACCACTGCACATTGCAATGTATTTGCATCACGCACTGTCAAGAGTTAGGGCTGGGTTGTCAATCCTGCAACAAGTGATATATCAATCACATGTGATACATTGTGATTTCTGTGTAACTGAAGGAAATCATCCCCTTGAAATTGTAAAATGTTTTTTTCAAAAAGCAGAAATGATTAATTCACTATAACATCTGTTCAAACTGTTTTACATGTTTGTGAATTTGCTCCAAAAATCTCTCAACAATGCAATTAAATGTGTCAACCTAGTTTTCCTGCAAAATATATCCAACTGAAAATGTTTAAAATCTGCCTTTGCCTGAACTTGTCTGTACTAGCCTACTTGTTTGACAAGAAATTAAATAACAGCGAATCAAACAAGGTATATTACATGAACTGTGACACTCACTCGGTAGTTTAATTACGTCACATCACATGATGACTGGATGGATAAAACCGTGCATGTATGATAAGACAAACATTAAAATCTACCCAGAAGTCCAGCCTCTAGGGTTCTGATTAATTTGCATATGATTTTCATGATTAATCAATTAGTTGCATTGTCTATAAAATGTCAAATAAATAAAATGCCATCAGTTTCCAGGACCCCAAGGTGAGGTCTTAAAATGTCTTTCTTTATCCCATCAACAGTCCAAGACCCCAAAATATTCAGTTTGCAGTTACATAAAACAGAAAAAAACATACACTGAAAGAGGGGGGGACTGTTGGCAAATGTTTGGGCTTCAAGGTTTATAAATAAGTCCAACAATTAACTGATTATCAATTGCTGATTTCTTCTCTATTGATCTACTAATCAATAAGACGACAAATTGTTTCAGCTCTAATATATTGCCACTTATTGGCAGATCTCTGTTGTTCAGGAGTACAAGTAACATCCTGACAAGCATGCATTGACATTAAATTTCTGATAATATATGCCTCATCTACGTTTCCCCCTTCGTGCAGGATACTGGGAGGATCATGCACAGATATATGTAACCACCACCTTTTTGCAAGCATGCACCAGTGGTGAAAAAGTGGGCCGGGCTGCTGACATAACAGCTGTGATTAAGAAAAAAACGTGAATTTAATTTAAAAAAGAAAACACCACTATCAACACCCAGCCCGTTCAGAAATACTGTTAACAGGTAGATTTACTTTCTATATATACTTACACCAAAGCAAGGTCAAAGGAGATGCTGAAGGGATGAGGAACACGCCGTACAGGGCACCTATATGCAACAGAGTCATCAATATGACATTTTTCCAAACGATGATCTTGGGAGGTTTGGGGCCCTCTTTCTCTTTGTATGTGTGATCAAACGCGTCTTCTGTGGTGGCCTCTGGAGGAACATTTCCGTTGCTGGACTTGTGCTGCTTCTTCTCCAACGCCTCCGCCTCCGTCATCGTGGCTGCGGTTTGGGCGATGCGCTGAGCGGCAAACATGAGAGAAATCCGTCACCTCGGTGTTTTTGTGACGAGCTAACGTCACAGAAGCTAACAAAAAAACACCCTCCTCACACGGTGAATACGTTAATTATTTCTGTGCTATCCAGCTAGCCCTGTAAGCTAGCTGTTTGACGCTGGATGGTAATGTAACGATGATGCTGACTTCTAACTGTGATACGACACTCGCCGCGTTGCATAACACTGATATTACACCTGTAGAGAAAATAAAGGGCAGATAAATAACTCACCAAAGACAAGGAAGATGAGGTGAAAGGAATGTCCGGCTGTTAAACGGAGACGAAGCTGGTCTGTTTAACCCAAAACTACAGTAACCCAGAAAAGGAAGAGTGACAGTCAGCAGCTCCGCAGCGATCGCATCAATGGGAGCTGGAGCTGGAGGTGCGACTGACCAATCAGCGTTCAGATCTCGCCTCAAGTCCGCGCTCTGATTGGCTGCCTGTTTATCTGCTGTTCACCTTTTATTCATTCTCCTGCCAGATGTATATTTACCTCCCCAGGAGAGCAGCTGCTGCTGTCTAGACATGTATTGAATTAACCGCATTCATATTTCCATGTATACGTGAATTAAAACAAATTTACAGTGGCACAAGTAGGAGTGGAAAAAAAAGTGTTAAATTTAATGTTGAAACAAGTTAGTTACTTGTTTGGACCCCCGCCCACCCACAAATACAGGGGAAATACAGGGATGCTTGCTCTGTTACGTCATCCTCATCACCCACCCCCCCAAAAAAAAGAAGAAGAAGAAAAAAGAAATTGATATTGAAAGGGATAAAGTTATGTTCAAACCATTAAAAAACAAAATTCAAAAAAATTCACCCATGGGCAAATCATCCTACATATTTTCGATGGGCTGATATTTTTAAAGTGAAATGAAGAACTACTACTGCATACTATCTTCAAGTTTTTCTATCTATTTCATGACCTTAAAAAACAAAAATAAAAAATTAACAGTAATTGTGGTATGTGGCATGTGACTTTGTGACGAGGCTGGCTTCTATGACAGGACAATGATCCAAACCAAAAATCAAAATCCACCATGAACTAATTCAACAAAGACAAGCTGAACTTTTGGGGCGGCCCTTACAGTCTCCTGACTTGAACATCACTGAAAATCTGTGGTTAAATCTTGGGTGGGTACAGCAAGGTTAGACGCAGAACATGCAGTGTGTGAAACACAGTCTAAAAATATCTCAGAAGTTGAAGTGATCTGAAAGAAGAGTGGGTGAAAAAAAAAAAGCTTTAACAGGAAGATTTAACAGGGTGCTTAAACTTTTGCACATGCCACAATAACTGTAAATTAAAGCTCATGAAATAAGAAGTTACCCTGCATTAACATTCTTTTTACTTCAAAAAAGAAACCAAAAACGAGGGTGCCCAACCTTTTGCAAACAAATTTTGCATGCAAGTAAAATAAAATTTCACCAGAGAACAATCATGTCTCTGTAAAACTGCTACTGAATGTTTCTCATTTGTGAAGTGAATTTCAGTCCACAGCTAAAGGATTTGCAGTATTTATTTCAATCAAATAATGTAAAAAGACTATTAACTGACTCACAGATGGATTACTGAATGGGCACAGGCCCACAGGTCCAAGGAGTCAGGTGGCCCCTGTTCCTGACCCTCTATTTAAAATGACTTGTAACATTTATTTTCAAAAAGTCAATCAAACTAGTAGAAAGACACAAAAACGAGTTAAAAGGGAACTACAAAGAAAAAGGATAGCTGCAAAGGAAAATCTACTTAGAGATAGGGAGAAATGATGCATAAAACTATCATAACAAGACACAGTGATTGTGTGTCTCTTACAGGCTGAAGGTCTAGTTCCTGTGGGAGCGGTAGGGGGCCTTTAACATATCTGTGGCCAGGGGCCCATTGTCTCATAAACTGCCAATGGATTGAGGTGATGTTGAACTGAGGAGGCAGTTACAGATAGGCCAAAATGTATGAGGGTTAATAACATCCATAGCTTTTCACATTCATGACCTACATTTGAAGACGATTTGTCTCCATCTAGTGGAGAAATGAGGCAGCGCAGGGAGCCGACGCTGCCTTCACATTCCCAAAATCTCCACACACATGCGAGCAGCAGCAGCAGCAGTCGATCTCACAGCTGATACATTTATGTCACCAGCTGACACCATTTGCAGCATCCACATGACGGCATCAGCAGGCGCCTATATTTACTTCTGGTCCAGTTAGCCGCTGCTGCCCAGCTGCAATGGAGGTAAACAGGGACGAGGCGGAGCGCTGCATTGACATTGCAACTGCCGCGTTAACGAACGACCAGCCGGAAAAGGCGCAGAGGTTCCTGGAGAAGGCGCAGAGACTCTTCCCGACAGAGAAGGCCAAGGGTGAGTTAAAATGGCCGTGCCGGAGTAAAGGGGAGCTTCAGCTGGGGAGGTAGGTACGCAGCATCATCATCATCACCTGCAGCATCACCTGCATCCCGGATGAGCTCTGCAGCGCGTGCAGCCGGGGCCTGTGATAGCTCACTAGCTTTTGTGCAAAATACTGGCTACTGCATGTCATAATGTTGTCAGTGCAAGACAAATGAAACTGCCCCTGTGGTAGCTATTACTTATCAATTAAATATCATGTACACCCCCTCAACATGAAGCAGATAAGCGTGTCAGTGACAACACTTGTTATCGGCTGCTTTTCCATTAGACAGGCCCAGGCTAGCTAAACATAGAAAGTCAGTTAACTACAGAGCAAGAGAGGGTGAGAGGGACACAAAGACCCCTGAACGTGTCATTACTCTGTTTATTGCAGGGCTGAACAATTAATCCAAATATTAGGCCTATTGAAATATGGCAAAGTGCAATATCCAATTTGCAGAAGCTGCAGGTCACAACATACCATTATAAATACAGCATTGTGGTGTTACAGAGATGTCCCATCCTACAAATACTCCCAGAGTGTGAGGAAACATGCCTGTTTGGTACAGACCCCATCAAAGATCATATAAATATTTATGTTTATTTTTTTCAGTGAAAATAAATTTCAAAAATACCCACTCAAATTGTGACCAATATCACAGTCACCGTATATAATATATAATATAATATCCCTAGACCTACCGTCCCAGCTCCCGACCAAGAGATACAATAATATATGTATGATACAAAATGCAGAAAAGGGAGAAATACACGCACTACAGAAAAAATTATGTGTATGAATATGAAGTTTTGAGCACTAATGTAAAGTAAGGATGCTTCCAAAAACAATGTTAAACACAAATAGTTTTAATTTATCAATTAACTTCTTACAAAGTGCAGTAAATAGATTAAAAACTTTCAGTTTAAGGCTGCCACAGTTTCTGTTATATAACATACATCATCTAACTGCTGTCTTTAGTAGGCCATCTGGAAAAAGGGCTCACATAAGCTACGCCTACCTACAGTCTATTGTGATGTAAATGTGCTTACTACAGCATGTTACCTACTAATGCCGAGTATTCAAGTGTAATATGCCATGATATGTACTCTCCGTATGTAACAGGACCTGCCTGGTTAATCTGACCATTATCAGAGAGAAATGATCTTTCAGTCGCTCCCTCTCTATTCCTGAATATATTTTAATTCTTACAACATTGTCTTTGTATTGGTTCTAGTACTGCTGGACCTCATAGCAAAGAATGGATTTATACCCAGACAAGGCAGCCACTCAGAGTTCAGCGGGTCCTCGGGCCCTCGACAGCGACAGACCCCCAGTGAGAATACGAGACCCGAGGAGAAGCCTTCGGACACCTCAAAATCCTACTCGGCAGATCAGCTGGATGCTGTGAGGAGGTGAGGCTGATACTCGCGTACATCTGGTACTGTTAGAAGGAATAGTTTTCTCACTTTTTTATATGCAACCTGACATTGAGAGTCACGTGATCTCTACACAGGATAAAACAATGTAAAGACTTCTATGAAATTCTCGGGGTCCAGAAAAACGCCTCCGAGGACGAACTCAAAAGATCATATAGAAAACTCGCTTTGAAATTCCATCCAGACAAGAATCATGCTCCGGGTGCTACAGAGGCATTTAAAGGTACTGAACTTTGGCTCATCTCTCCAGTTGGTGACGTTAATGCAGAAAGCTAATTAGAAGCTATAATTATAGTCAGTAAAAGTGTCTTTTAGCCCTTCTTTCTGATGCTTAAACATAATTTGACTTTTGAATTTCCCTTTCCAAAAGCTATTGGGAATGCATATGCTGTTCTGAGCAACGCAAACAAAAGACAGCAGTATGATCAATGTGAAGAGGAGAGGAGACATCCTTCAAGACATGGTCCAGACGATGGGAACTTCGAGCCAGATATTTCGCCTGAAGACCTCTTTAATATGTTCTTTGGAGGAGGTTACCCGTCAAGTTAGTGTCACCGTTTTTGTGTTTTCATACCAGGTTATGCTGGTCATGATCTGTCCATTAACTGCTACATATGCTACATTAATCCAGGTAATGCTAATGTGTACACTAATGGGCGGATGCGTCATCAAAGGCGAGAGAGACGAGAACGACAGCGAGATGTGAGTTTGGTGTTATTATTAGAGCTCCTGCAGACTGCAGATATGCACATGATGTAATGTTATTGTTAAACAGCAGGGGGAGACATTGAGTTGTCTGTAATTTTACCTTCTTGAGATGCACTCTGCAATATGCAAGTCTTTTCATAGATTCTTTTTTAACCAGACAGAGGGCTGGGGAATGTTTCTGAATCAGCTGTTGGTGATGTTTTCTTCGCAGGGAGGTCTTGCTCTCTTCGTGCAGGTCATGCCCATCCTCATCCTGGTTATTGTATCAGCTCTCAGTCAGATCATGGTCAACAGCCCCCCCTACAGCCTCAGCTTCAGGCCGTGAGTGCTGATCCCTGCTCTGAAAGCCTGCCTAAGAAGGATGTTATTAAACACAACTAACTGTTGTTTTTTGCAAAATTTGCGAGGGATTTAGACAAAAGATTATCTAGATGTTACATAAAATTCAGCATAATCCAACCCAGGTTTTTTCCATGATGGCTAATTATCAGATTTTCATGCAGTTTTTTTTGCACAAGCTGGCAAGCAAAGAATGCTGCGTGTGTGGAAATGTCACTGATTTATAGATTAAGCAGCAAAAAAATAGATTTGCTCTCATAGTTCTTGAAGTTATTTTAAGATAGATCCATTATATTGACTCTTCAGTTGCTTGTTTGATTTCTTGATGCTGTTTCAGTTAGTTCCAAATAATCATGTTGTCTGCCTTTGTGTTTCAGATACACTTGTGTAGCTTCTGGCCCGTACGTGAGCCATTATCAGCCATGAGTCATGTTAACAGAGACAGACGGTGCCACATCTGTCATCCCTGTCGCTGTCACATGGTCACATGATATGTCTCCCACACTTGGTCCTATCTTTCTGCAGGTCAGCAGGTTATACCCAGAAGAGGCTGACGGAGAACCTGAAGGTGCCATATTATGTGGGGGAGCAGTTCTCCAAAGAGTTTGCTGGAATGAATCTGAAGAATTTGGAGCGGACGGTGGAGGATGATTATATTTCTAACCTTCGCAACAATTGCTGGAAGGAGAAACAACAAAGTATGTTTGCCAGGAAAACAAATCGTGCTTATTTATTTATTCATCCATGAATATTGACTGTTGCTTCCGTCATTATCAATTCTGGGGAAAACGATTAAAAACATATTCAGATTTTATTTTGTATCTTTCATGAATTGTTCCTGTTGTTTCCTGCAGAGGAGGGCATGCTATACAGAGCCCGCTATTTTGGAGACACTGATCTGTACCAAAGAGCACAGAGGGCTCGCACACCGAGCTGCGCCAAGCTGTCCGAGATCACAGCTTCATTACATGGTTGAAGCTGCTTCCATAATTCAAAGCAAGTTCTCTAGACTACGACTTTTTTTTTTTTCATTTCTTAACACTTTTTTTTTTTTTTTTAGTGGCTACCTGCATGTTTTCTGTCACTCATTGTTCTCTTGTTTTTTTTCTTGTCGTCTCCAGAGTTTCCAGAATCAACACAAAAGATGACTGGCTGTAAATAGATGAGCTTTACCAATCTGGAGACTGAAGATGACTCAACAAGCAACACAAACAGACCAGCACCAATCTGCATCAAACTGACCACACGAACTGGTTGAAACTATGAATTTTAGTATGTGAAAATTCAATGTAATCTAATATAATGTTATGAAATGGAAAAGCCACTTAAAATAGCTTGTCCTCCTGACAACATACGGGTTTGGAAAAAAAAGCAAAAAAAACAAACTCTCCAAGCCCAACTTTTGACTGGACCGCTGTGACGCTGGCAGAGGTCACATTATGGTTTTTTGCGAGAATGCAGTATGAAAGCAGAGCTTAGTGAGGTTAGATATTGTCATACGGATCACATTCATGTAGCAGTCGAGTAGATACCACAGCAAAAGCTTCCTCTTTCATTTTATGCAGTCAGATCAGTGGGGGGGGGGGTGAGTTTTAGGGAGATTTGCTGATTTGACTTCAAATGCACATTCTGAAACTATGCAGGAATAATGTGAAACCTCTGATGAATATACACTCATGTCTAAGGTTTGTCAGACATACGAACACTGAGATTTGTCGTCTTCTGCTATATGTGTGTGTGTGTATGTGAGATTATTAGGAGATGTCCCTTTACACTTTGCCTCCCTTAATTGTATTAAGGATAGAATTATCAAATGTAACTTGATGGCACTTCACAATAAATGCCAAGAGAATGAGAGATGTGCCTACCCACAAAGTGGGGCTTTAACAGGTTGTAGTTTTGGAGCGTGATGTCTCATATGTTGGAAAAAGCAGTCTTTGTCACACTTTTTAAGTTTATAGTAGGCTATTTATTCTCTGTATTATTTATCTTAAAAAAAAAAAAAGGATTATCAAACCAGTACAGATCTTGCTCACTTTTTCCACCATGTTTTTACTCCCAGATGAAAATAAATATGGATGCTTAAAACGTGTTGGAAGTGGCTCATGACTCCGAGCAGAACGAGAACAGAATGTGGAAATGAAAGCTCAGTCAGAAACATTTAGCGCATAAGAACTACCGACTTGGCTGGACCGACTGAGACGGGGAACTGGAAACACGGCGCTTCACCCGTTTTAGAGCAGACGTGCAGCATGTGCCCGGCAGGAACTGCAGCGTCACATTCTTTCACCGCAAATGTACTCAGCTGTGTTTGGCAGATGTTGCACCTCTGCAGTCTGTTTTTGACTTGCGCACTTTTCGTCAATTTTGTGCATGATATGGCTGGCTCATGTTCCTGTCAGCTGATCTGTGTGACAATACAGCTGAATATTATTCCTCAGTTTCCCATTATTTCTGTGTGGGAGAAAAACTTGTTCTTTTCATAATATCCACAATTTCCATAGGAAACGTGAACTTGGATGTAAAACTGCAAATGGATCATTTGAATCCGACAGATTTCATGAAATAAAAACAGAAAAGAGAATTGTTAAAAAAATAATTTATTTGCAATCATGAAAGTACAAAAACAGTGCAATGTTATGAGTATTTGAATATCAAATAAATAAAGTCAAAAGCAAGACTGATCTACACAGATACAGGATGAAGTTACATTTGAAATATTAGCCACAGCTTACACTTATACTGCACAAGGCAAGCACTGGTAAGCCTTTGCTCTTGAATTCAAGCAGTCACTAAGGTCCCTAATGGTATGCTTATAGTACAATTCATCACTTGGAGTACAATTCAGTTCATTGCCTTGTAAAAAAAAAAAAAAAAAAAAAAAGAAAAGAACACAATAATCTTCAATGACTATAACCATATAGCTAGCTGCCATCATGTGGTTTCAATAGAAACTGAGGTACGCACTTTAATACTTGCAAAAATGCCTATTTACCGGATATAGCATGATGGTTATACATTTGTAATTTCAAATCTGAATGTCAATGAACAGCAGCACGCTGCTGCAGGTACCATAAACTTCAACTCCCTTACATTAGGAACAATTGGCAACATCATGACAAAGTCCATCCTTGCACTTCAGAAGGCATCACACATACAGTAATAGTAATAAGGCCCTTCTGTGACATTAACTGGGCGGCCACTTGCACTTCTCAACATTCCTCAATGAGCAGTTCTTCAGAACAATACAGTTTCTTCTTTATCACACAGAAACCAGTACTAAGTTTAATAGCTTGTCTCACTACTGGAGTGGAAGCGGACTTTGAGCTAAAAAGTCCTTGGATTTTGGGCCACAGCCCCCCAGACTCTAGCCTCAACACTAGAGTCAGCTGAAAGGTGGGGACAAGGTAGGGGTCCACCGATAGCTGTCCCATGCTCTCAAAGACAGCCCCTTGCTCCACACAAAGGTCAATGAGAGCCCCTCTTAAACCGCAGGGCTCACTAGCTGCCAGGTGAAGGAGCTCCTGTCCGATGTGCTCCAGGAGTTTCTCGGGAATGAGCAGCTTGGTACATCGTAAGGCGCACTCTGAGTCTTTGGCTTCTCTTAGGCTTCGTGCGATAAGGTCCACTACTTCTTTCAGGATTGTCTCCTCCATTGGATTGTAAAACAGGTCTTCATTGGAGGGAGACAGGTCGCTGGAGATGTCTGACCCTGTTGAAAAGACACACCTGGTTAGAACTGCAACCATGCATGAAGACGAGGATCAAATTCACATCTCCAATAAAGACTGTTAGATGCATTTGCAGCACTGCTTACCTGAGTCTGAGAGATCACTCCTGCTGCCATTGTTGTACCCCAGCTCAATGCTGCTGTTGGAAGATGTGCTGAAATCCGTCAATCTTTGCACCAGCTTGCCCCAGGACAGCCTCCTGGGGCTGCTGTCCACTGGAGAAGGGGGTGAGCTACTGGTATCAGTGGGTGCAGAGAGAGCAGGCATGTTTGTCCTCTTTGCAGTTGCTGCTTCTGTGGTCAGCTGTTTATGAGGAAACAAGAACAACAGATGAGCACTGAAAACTCGGGATGAACGACAGTAGCTAACAGTAAAAATACACGTAATGAAGACACATTTTAAGTTAAGCTGGTTTAAGAGTGTATGAACAGCATAAGTTTACAGCAAGAACATCTTTGTTTGGAGGTAGCTTGCAGCTGTTTAACTGTTCAAATTAGCTACAAAGCTAGCAAAAAAAAATGTTATATTTGACATCATACTTACAGCTTCTTCTAAAATGGCGCTGTTCGAGTCCGTTGTTCTCTTGTTGAAGACAGTTATTTGGATGGTTATTGTCTGCTAAAACAACTGTCTGGAAACTTCTTACCCCTACGCTCGCACTATCTCACACCAGCTGCCAAGCTCTGCGATCTGTCCTGCAACAATGTATATATAGGAGCTGCTAGGGCCACGCCCACGCCCCTCCAGTCAGCCAATCGAAAAGGGAGGCACGCCATCTGACCTGTATCCTGCCTGGTAACATGCCAGCAGAGAAGGACAAACACTAGGAAGAGATGGGGGGATGGGGTGATGAATAACAGATCCTAGCGTTATGGAAATGTACAGGGACTTGCCTGGGCTTGCAAGGATCATATTGTATTTCTTTGTTTAATATCCCGCATAAGCATAAATAAATATCTCTGCTGTGTGCGCACTCGGATTATTGACTGCATTGATTAAAAGTCCGTGCAGGCAAGGCTCAGCTGGTTCAGTGTTGCAGTGCACATTACGTCACCTGTTTTGCTGAACCATTACATCAGATTTTTTCATCTGCCACAAAGAGATGCAAACACAGTCAGCTGCAGCTGGATACTTGATAAAATGCTAATATTTTATGTCCATAAAGATGTATGACAGGCATTTATCTTCCAATAATGAACAATAATAATAACAATGAAAACATGCAGGAATATGATTGCACCAGAAGCTGATACTATTGAATTATTTCTCTAGCATTTATTATTGTTTCAAATATGTTTTGGTGCTATCAAAGAAATGCTGCATGAAACAATTGTAGTGCAAAGCAGAAACCATTGCTATGTCTTTCTGGCAGCTCCATACTGTACCTGACATACTCAATGTTTGCTCAAAGAAAAGTTTTTGGAAAGCTGCCAGACATATGCTGCGTTGCTACACGTGAGTGGGATGGACTGTATTTTATGTCAGGGAGGAACTGAAAGACATAAACACGTGTAGGCACAGTATGTTCTGAGGGGGATGTTATGAATTGGAGTCATCATTGCAAAGTTTCTGTTGGGGGAAAAAAAATGTTTGTTCCTTTTTTTTTTCTTACATAGAGAGAACATCGACTAAGGTTACATTCCTCTGCAACTCAAGGAAAAACACTAAAACTTCTGAGAACTATGAGCAAACAACTTGTTAAGTTAAACAATTCATTTTAGAACACACTTTCTAGGAAACTAGAATGAACAGTTATAAAATGAACTATTGAACTTTTAGAAGGAAATTTAAGCTCCAGCTAGAGGTGTGTCTTCTAATGTCCAGGGCCGTCCTCAGAGCAGTACATTCTGTACGTTCCCACCCCTCATTTGTTTCAAAACACTCATTCCCCAAGCAAAACACCGAGATCTGCACGTTTCCTCACTGTACACAGTGTACACACCGCAGAGACTTGAGGTGGAAACAATCACATCAGTGAGTTTCAGAGGAACATTTTCAGCGACAGATATGCAAATTGAGACAACGGAAAACAAAACCACACAAAGATTTAATTGTCTAGCAGCAACATAACAGAAACGAAATAGTAGTTGTGGGTTGGGACTATAAACTATACAACACCAAGAAAAACAAACAGCAAGAGACCCAAGAAATGTCCAAGTATGACTTTATTTACAAGCTCTCTTTGTTTTCTCTCAGGGCTGTTGGAACAAGCAGCGATGAGGACCCACACAGAGAGGAGGATAGACTGAACAGGCACCAGGTTTTCAGAGTTATGAGTTACAGTGCAGCCATGTGAAAACACAATGCCTCACTTTAAGAGATTAATTACTTTACCAAATATATTTTTTTTGCCTGAGGCTTAGCGCAGATTGGACTGGCAGAACACTTTGTCTTAAACCAGCTGAAAAATCTATTAACAGCCTATTACAAAACTTTAAATTGCTTAGTTATTAATATAAGATTTTTTTTTTGTTGACAAGGGTTTATTATGGTATGCTGGGTCAAATATAACAAGCTGTTTTTAAAAAAGCAAACCATACTCGTACGATTGTAAAAGTGACAAAATAATACATCTCACATTCAGTATCTCCAGATAACATTTCACATTATATCGAATAAAACCATAGAGGAGGAATATAATTTATGAACTGATATAATCCGTCTCCTTCCCTTTTCCTTATATTTGGCTGATTTATTAACCAAAGGCATCTTGATCTCTTTATTTATGACGGTGTAAATCCCAATAGCTGTTCAATGGGTTTGTACCGCCACTCATCTGCTTCCAGCTCCTCCACCAGGCTTGCAAGTTTCTCCATTCGAGACACTTGTTGATCTGGAAGAAAACAAAACAGTTACTTAATCAGGACACCAGTCTTCATTGGACCAAGCAAAAATAAACAAATTTTGCATGTACCGTTACTGGCTTACCATGTTTAACCTGTTTGAGTGTTGAGGCAACTTGGTAGCTGAATACAGACTCACATAAAAATCTGTCAGATCCGTCTAAAAAGAAACACAAAATAGTTAAGAAGTTAAATGAAAAGATTTCTTTACCCTTGTAAATATGTCAAAATGAGGCTTTTGAGCTACTTTAGAAAGAGAACTTCGGGTTAAATATTATGTAAATTCAGCATTATGTAAAAGGGCTATTCAGAGTTTTGAAATAGTTAAATACTAATGACACAAAAACAAGAAAACAAAGAGGAACAGCTTGAGACCTTCAGCATGACTGCAGTCCTATTCATTACTTTGTTGGTTGTTTTTAACCTTGCCGCACTCTGCTGCCAAGCTAACCACGTTAATTAGTGTATTTTCAGCTACATAGGCAACAAAGAAGGAGTAATAGAACCAGATGGCCTTTCACTCCCATAAACACATCCTATGTGCAGGAGCAATGAAGATGTAGTGAATGAAGTAAAGTGGGTGGACAAGTACACTTGGCTGCTGGCTTAACATTAGCTTTGGGTAAAGCACAAATACACATGTTCAACTAGAGTTTGGCTTGTATGCATCAGTCAGAAAAACAGATGCTTACGTAGCTCTGTGACTTGTCCATAAGCCTCAGCACTGAAATGATGATGAAAAATTTAAAATGATGATTGCAATTGCATGACAGCCACACACTGTCAGGGACTAACTTATTTGGCCCAGTCTCTCTCTATGTAATTGTATGATTTCGATATTAATTAATTTTGTTTAAACTTTATTTAATCAGGTAGTCTCACTGAGAGTTATATCTTTTAAGAAAGAATTGAGAACAAGGAAAGCATTCAGACAAACATACAATTAGCAAACAGAAATAACACAACTAAGACACATCTAATAAAAACATCACAAGAGTCATATAAGACATCCAACAATAAAGGTCAAAAATCTCCAACGGGTGTAAAGCCCTCTAGTTTAAGAGTGGTTTGCAGTTCATTGCATTTAAAAAGGTACAAAGCCCCTAAAACCCGTTCTGCCAAGATTAGTGGGTAAATAAGGAATATCTAAGGTTAGGTATTTGCTGGGTCATGCACTGTAATTGTAGGATTTCAATGTTAAAAAGAGATGTGAGGTGGTTTGGAGGTGTACAGTAAAAGCTTTATAAATGAATATCATGAGTTCATTATTTCTTCTTGTCTGTAAGGAAGACCACCCAACTTTGTGATACAGGGAATAATGATGAGTACGAACTTTGACGTTAGTGATAGAACATAAAGCACTATGATAAACAGGATTCAGCTGAAATAATGATGGGACAGTATGAAAGCACAGAATGTCTCCATAATCAGGTTGTTGGTAGGAGAGAGATAGCTTAAGTCTTAAGCTGAGTGTCTAATCTTACCTTCCATCATTTCACCTGCTCCTTTGGGATATGTGTACAGGACTTTCCTTGGGGGTATGAGCTCTGAAGCACTGAATCCAGAGCCAGTGACTGAGCTGCCACTCACACCTCCCGCAGAAGAGGACGAAGAAGACGCTGCCATCGCCTTAGGAAACTGTAAAAAAAAAAACACACACACTAAAGGCTGAGGAAGGCAGTTGAGCTTAACCAAACCAGCTTGCAAACGTTAATGTTAGCAGGTTTGAGGTACAATCAACTGCTACAACTACTGCGTGGCTAGCAAGAAAGCTAACTATCCTGCTAACACCAATGACGACAATAACCATCCACCGTTAGTTATTAGACACAACGTGGAAATAACTAACCTGTTTTCTAACAGTATGACTTACCGACGGTATCCCAGTGAATCTATAATGACTTTAAATCCACGCAGTTGTTTCTGTTGTTTGTTTGTGTAGTTGGCTTCCTTCTAGTTTACGACAAAGACAGCATTTTACGTTTCAAGCGCTGGTGTGCTCGCCACAGATTTCTAGACGATGTGGATAGATCGCTAGCATCAGTTTTCACAGAGTGGATGTTTATTTCCGTTTCTGGGTCTACTAACACGCAGCCAACGTACCACTGATATGTGAACGCCAACCGACTTGAACGTTACGACGCTGAAGTCAGACCCCGATTCGACAGTTAAGGGGGAAGGGAATCGGTCCCTCCCTTGGCAACCGATTGGGAAGCTAACTTCAGCGTAGTAAAGTTACATGTACCCATAAACTATATTCAAATAGCTAGCTAGCTAAACTAGCAGTGAGCTACCCAGACACTTATCTATATTGTTACTTAGCTTAGGTTTAGCTAACGGCATCAAGTTTACATTATGGAGGTTTTACGTCCAACTATTATCAATATAAATGGAAGAATGTACCGAAAAAATATCATTAAGGAAGAACATTATGAGGAGGAAGAGGATTTCTCCTACATGGGGCAACAAGGTTGGTCAAGTGTTAACAGCTAGAATACATATACTCTTGCAAGTTTATTAGATACATTGCTAAAACGAATGCAGTGTAATTCTGCTGTCCTGCAATAAATGCCCCCATTAAAGTTATAATGTTCAGTTTGTGTTTAAACTGTGTTGATTCAACTATATGGTTTTGGTGGCAGGAGTCTGTGGTGCTGTTGAACTGTACTGTATTATACAAAGTATCTGTGTCTGTCTGTTGTTTAGCCTACCCTCAATGATTTGAATGGATTGGACAAAATAGTAGGAACACCTGTCAACATAACGCATTGCAGTTCAACAGCATTACTGAATACATCCTCCATAATGAACATACAGTTTGAACAAAACCTGAACATTAAAACTTTGATGAAGCAGAATTGAATGCAGGTCTGCTGTGTCAGACTGCGTTAGTTGCATTAGACTACGATGTTGTCAGGCTGTAGCCACAATAATATAATAAGTTTGTGATTTACCATATTTAGAGAGTGAAGACCTAGCAGAAGATGAAATCTGTGATACCCACTCAATTGATAAGACTGAAAAAGGATACCGCTGTGCCATTGATGTCCCAAGTGTTCTTTACAAGTGAGTTATCTACAAAATGCATATGAAGTTTTGTTTCTAAGCAGCGTAATGGGAGTCCATGTTTCCTTGTTTGCTTCGTTGTTCCTCAGATACATCATTGGGAAAAAAGGAGAGACACGCAGACGTCTAGAGTCTGACACAAAGACATCTATCAGCATCCCCAAACAAGGAGTGGAAGGACAGATTGGTGAGGATTAAGAGCAAATCTAGCCATCATAAAACAGAGCAAGAGCATGCTTTGAAAGGATTTTCTGTCAACTTTCTTCCATCTTCTAACAGTTATCACAGGTTCCCATAAAGCTGCAGTCTCGTCTGCAGTCACACGAGTTGAGGTCCTTATCGAAAGTTTCCGGAGAAAGCAGCCTTTCACGCACTTCCTGTCATTCCCTCTCAATGATCCTAAAGTTCAAGAAGGATTCCTGCAGTTTAAAGACGATGTGTTGCAGCAGTGTTCACAGGTACATAATTATATACCATATCCAATTTCACAATAAGGAACTGTGATTTCCTTTTATTTTCATTTTATTATTTTCCATTTTGTATTACTTTACTTTTGCTATATTTTTATTCTTATTCTTCTGTGATGCATTTGTGGAGAAAACGCTAAGACACATTCTTTGTATGCTTGCTTGATTTGGAGGCAGTATTGAAAGAAATGTAAATATGAATAGTGAAAATGAGGGGCAGTGACGGCCATGTATTGTTGTAGATCAACACATCATACTGTTAATAAATGATATGTTCACAAATTGTTGTAACATCATGTGTAGGATCATGGAGTAGAGGGAAGCATCTTTCAGAACGCTGCAAAGCTTCACCTGACAATCGGCACCCTGGCCCTGTTAAATGAGATGGAAGTGAGAAAAGCATGTGAACACCTCCAAGAGTGTCAAAACTTCATCAGGTAGGGGCCGGACTATGTTATTATATCATACTAAGATTTTAACCATGTAACAAAAAAATACTGTCTTCATTTGAGATTAAAACAAGACTTAATGAATGAATGAAATTACTGCTTTAAAGGATAGGATGGTTGATATTCTATATTTTGCTTATTGTTACAAAGCCCATGAAAACAAAGAATGAATTAATTCTGCTAACAAGTATTGCCTCTGAAGCCAAAGCTTGATATAACTTCCTTTCTATCACAATACACCATTGTCTGACAGACATGTTCTTTCATTACGATCAACATGGACACTTCAGTATTTTCTTAGTAAATCCCACATACACCTTTCTGCTGCTGTAAATACTCACTCGGGCACCAAATCCACAGTTGAAAGTAGTCCCCAACAAATACAGTATTTACATCATTCATGGGATTTGCTAACATTAAGAAAAATAAAGATTATCACCCGCTTGATCCTTAAAGATAAAGATTGTATTAGATGTAATTAGATTGGATTTGATTGTGTAGATTAGATAAGGTCACAGTTAATTGTGAGATTCTGCTAAAAAATCTCTGGTTTTACAAGCCAGCTCTGTTGCACATACACAGCACAATAAGATTTCACAGACAGCTGCTGTGCATTCCGTCATTTTGCTTAACCCTTGGTGTAAACACATCAAAAAACCATAAAAATAAATTGTAGAGTCAACCCTAAACTATAAACCTGGTGTGTGAGTGCACCGCATGAGTGTGCTTTGTGTTGTCTTTCATCAGGAACATCACAGAAGGAAAACCTCTGCTGTTGGAGGTGACAGGTATAGAGTACATGAATGATGACCCAGCCATGGTGGATGTCTTGTATGCCAAAGTCAATGTGAAAGACAGATCTGACAAGTGAGTGCAACCGCAGCAAATCCTGTGAAGAAACAAATCAATTTAAAAGGTTGACACATCAGCGTTTAAAAATGTTCCTGCTGCTTGAATCTCTGTTTCTGTGTTTTTTCACACTTTAGGTTGCAGACGATTGCAGACCAGCTGGTAGAGCACTTTGTCTCTAAAGGGCTGATGGTCAGAGAGTGGGACAGAGTGAAGCTGCATGGCACTGTGATAAACACGCTGTTCAGAAAGGACTCCACAGGTAAAAACATTACATACACATGATGGGCTAACCATCACTAATGCAAACAGCATCTGAGCCTGTAGCTTGTGTGAAAACAAACCTATTGACCTGCTGTGATCGCATTGGTAGCTCCTACCCTGAACCTATTTGCAAATGTCCCCTTATTATCTTTTTGGCTTGGACGGGAGCTGCAGTGACGACAAAGCTGAATCTTGAACAATTACAGCTACAAATTCCTGTGGAGTGGCAGCATAGGGCAGCTACTTCTGTGTTTGGCCACAGCTCTGTTTATGTGCACAAAGCAGCGTGTTTTCCAAGTACCGTGACAATGGCTTCATTCATTTTTGCCATGGATCAAGTCCAGCCCCAGTTTTTCAAATTTGTACTGGGCTGAGCAACAACACTGCTCAAGAGAAGGATCATGTCACTGCTGACCATGTTTACCAGCATGAGGACACATCCTACTAAAAATTCAGTGTTTTTTTTTCTCCTTAGTACCTGTTTCCCAAGCTAATTTCACAAACTAACTGATCTTTGTTCTCACTTTATTATTGTACTACAACTATAAAACTGTATCAGGAAGTAAACATGTTTATTTGATCAAGAGATAGCATATCTGTATTTTTTTGTCCTATGCTTTATTGTTGAGCTTGTCTTTTACTCTGGTGTTTTTCCAGTTGAAGACACAGGCGGCCCAGGAAGACAAACCATGAGCGATAGAGAGGCTTTTGATGCCAGAAACATATTAAAGGTTAGAGGAAATTTACCCTTGCCTGCCTTTTTAAATGACAAAATTATAACCATCCAGACTTGTGCTCACTGCTTGACAGCTGCTCTCCCACATATACCAGATAACAAATTGCGTATGAGGATTTTTAAGTAGTTTTAAGCTATAGTCCAAATGAACAACATAAACATGGCTTTACTTAAAAATTCCTTAAACACCCTTTATTTGATCATTGTGATCAATTCCTAGAAGTGCAACCTAAAATGTGAAAACATAGCAAAGGTAAGCTATGAGAGAAATGAGAAGTGGTAAACTAAAACATTCATGGAATTGAACTAGATCTCTGTTGCTTTATCAAATCAGCTGCAGTGATATTGCATCATACTGATCCAACTTTGTCTGCATATTCCACATACTGTATTTGGGTTTTTCAACTGTTCTTGACATTTCCACTGCTTTTGGAGTCCCACTGGGATATGTGAGCTTGCCAGCTTATAGGTCTTTAAACAGAGAGATGTAGGTCTTTGGTTAGAGCAGCACAGAAGCATGCACAGAGGATAATCAAGTTCATTTGGGGGCTGATTTCGCTCTTACCGAATATTGCGAAAGGTTTCGAGCTGGGACTAAATAATTATGTTCCCATATCAGGTGCAGCGTTGGCTGTTTAATTAAATGATCTTCTAGAAGCTAGTCATGGTTGCCTGGATTTCAGAACAGAAATAACATTGATGACTGTCTCCTCCTGTCTGTAGTAGTGGGGGAACACTGATTCGTTCTAGTTTATTATGAGCATAATGAGCAGTTATGAGATGGTCTGTTTTGCCTAAATCTCCCACATTGTAGGTTCTACTGAGGGCAGTACATGTCATCAGCCGTCATTACAGTGTTGTTTCTCTCTAGGTCCTCTGCTGTGTGACAGACATTAGACTCTCAGTATTCATTATGGCAAGTACATGTCAGCTGACAAGTCAAGGAATTAAATATTATGTTAGGCTACATAAAAATGCAAAACTTGCAAATTAATGATTGAGGAAGTGATCAAAACAAAGGTCAGGCAGATCTACTACACAGTGACATGAAGTAGATAGTCAGTTGTGAGTTCATTTTCCTTTGTTGATGAGTAATCTTTACTTTGAATCTTCTTCACAATCAATCCTTGTTTGTTTAACATTCAAACAAAGTCCTAAAGTATTGGATTCTAAAAATCTATTACGTGACAGTGAAAAGTCTGAAATATATATTTATGCTAGAGAAGAACTAGTTTGTACGATGCTGCTGTCCGAAAAGCGTTTACAATTGTTCTGAGCAGCCACAGTTGAAGGCAGAGTGAAAAGAGAGAGTGAGGGCGAGACACAAATATTGTTTAAGTATTGGGATAAGAGTGCATAATATGTCCTGGAAGGAACTCATAGCGTTACTTTCTGTTGTATAAGAAATAGTTGTGTAACCAATGGAAAAAGAGAGCTTGAGAGAGAAGCTTATTTTCTCACCTCCGCACAGCACACCAGTCGCTGTGTGAAGTGGGTGTGAGTGCGGATCGTTGGTTTCACAAAGTTATAGAAATTGTCGGACACAGCTCATCCAATTCCAGCATCAGAGAGGTGTCCTGACAAGCTTTTCTCCTGAGTGTACCTCTTCACAGTATATTGATTAAACCAGTTTTTTTGTCCTTTATACACCTATAAAGTTCAAAGAGGAGAGTTTTGATTGATTTTCTTTTTCAAAGAAACACTTAAAGGCAGACTATAAAATGTTCCAGATGTTTTTTCTTTGTGAGTGAAATTGACACTGCAGATAGAAAACTCTGAAATTCACCTTCCTTTCTTCTTTGATGCAGAGGTCTTCACTGTTTGAATACCAAAATCCTTGGTTTTCTTTTCTTCTGTCTGAAAATGATACAAGGTTGCCTAGCAAGTGCTCAGTCGTCTGTAACCATGGCAACGCCATTTTTGTGACTGACAGTTTATCTTCTTTTCTCCAAAGAGTTTAACCACTGGGGTCGACTTTTTAAATGTTTTCTAAATCATGCAGTTTTTTTTGCCTGTTATTGGGAAGATGCATTAAATGTAATTCAAAATTTGCTAGAACGATGATGAAGTTTTGTATTATTGAAGTTTTTCATCATATAAAGACATTTGCTGTTTTGATTACAGAAATTTGGTGCTTATCGTTTTGGAGAGTTTGAGCTGAACACTGTTCTGCTGTCCCAGAGATATTCGACAGACTGTACGGGCTACTACACCTCTGCAGGGAGCGTCAACTTCTCATGAGCTGCCACAGAGCTGAGCCTATTCTGAGGTAAGAATTTAAGTTAAATAATAAAGTAATAAAATTTCTAGTTTAGAAGAACACTGATTCAGACTCCTCTGTGTTGTCCAGTAGGTGGCAGTATAGGATTTTTAAAAATTGCAGATAACTTGCTACACCTGAACCTG
Source organism: Seriola lalandi dorsalis (assembly GCF_002814215.2). Lineage (NCBI taxonomy): Eukaryota > Metazoa > Chordata > Actinopteri > Carangiformes > Carangidae > Seriola > Seriola lalandi. The sequence continues at coordinate 420,810 of NW_019525069.1, read as the reverse complement.
TATCTGAACCAATTTCTCTGTTTTATAAAGTCCATTGAAAGCAGTTTATGGGGCAAAATAAAATGAGTGCAGAATGATTGAAATTTCAGACTGAAGCTCATTCTTTAGATAAAATTACATGCAAATCCATTCTGAAATACTCTAGGCAGTGGAATTTGTGTTTTTGTACTTAAGTCTCCAGACATTTGGTTCTCTTCAGGGAATCTGAGTCAAACAACATCAAAGTAAATGACAGAAAACATATTTTAATGGAAGAGAGAAGCAAAAAAAAAAAAAACTTCACAGTTCACCCTACTTTTGTCTCGACAGAGAACAAACTTGCAAAGAATGGAAATGTTTCATTTTGCATGGGAATCCCAGTCAAATCGTGTTTCCTTGTAGGCAATGTTGTTCTGCTAGAAGAGGATCAGGGCTATAGATTTAGTTGATAGAGCAGCTGTGTGTATGAAATTGGATTGTTGACATAAGTTGAGTTAGATTTGGGAATAAGCTTTAGATCAGTCTTTTTACATTGTCATTTGAGATGTAACAAATATATAATGACCGACACTTTATTGAACACAGTGGTGAAATCTAAGTGTATTTATACTTAAGTACAAATTTTAGATACTTGTATATGAGTATAACCATTTGTTCAGCATAAACCTCCACTCATCTACATTTCAGAGGCAAATATTGTACTTCACACTCCACTACATGTATCTGACAGCTACAGTCACTTTGTAGATCAAGATTTTATGTAGAAAACCATCTTATCTTTCTTTAGCCCACCCTGTATTTTTATACGCTCTGACTTTTACAAACAGATTGTAAGAGTTAAGCATTTTATGATTGAGCTCATGTGACATTCACAGGCACAAGTCATAATAGAAGTTTCAAAAATAAATTGTGAGCCAAACCAGAAAGCTTTTATAGCTGCTGAAACATGCTGCTTGAGTTTCATGCTGATCAGATCTCATCCACACACTACTGGATAATAAGTATTACCCATTTCCTTTCATCCCACTGCCTCATGAATGTGTTAATGCGTCACTGACATGATTTATTATACCAGCCTTGGTTTTCTTTTTTTTCCCAGTCTTCTTTATCAGTGCCCTTCCCACACGAGACGCAACCTTGTTCCCACTCCCGTCTGTTCAGTGTGTCAGTGAATACAGACATCGGACACAGAGCCTGGCCACTTGCTCTTGCCGTCAGAGCTTTTTTTTCAGCCCTACCCTCAGCTGCCGATGCTCTCTGCTTGGCATGCAGGAGGGCGGTTGCCGAGCGGCCAAAAGTTACACTGATGGAAACTGAGGGCACTTTTTGTTTGTCAGCTCTGCCATCCCATGCTGTCCACCCTTCCATTTCAGCCATGGCTTGATTTATTTTTTTCCTATGCTCCTGGAGCTGTGTCAATAACACCATTAGATGGGGACATGCAAATTTCATCATCGGAAAACAGCCAGCCAGCCAGCCAGCCAGCCAGCCAGCCAGCCATGCATGCATTGACTGTTGCACTGTCTGGGCATATAATTTATCTTTTCAGACCCAGAAAAAGGGCCTAATTATCCACTCCCTGTCTCCTGAGAGCATGCTTGTTAGTGGGTCAGGAGTACACATCCAGCTTAGTGCCACTCTCAGGTAACCAATACAGCAAGGTTTCTGTGAATTGCCAATACTATTGCTCATAAAAACAGAGAGAGAGAGAGAGAGAGAGAGAGAGATGGTTTGCAAGTTAATGAAATTCACTGAGATT
>NW_019525069.1:418120-419052 GCF_002814215.2 Seriola lalandi dorsalis | reverse complement strand
TTTTTTTTTTTGCTGAGCAAGCAGGACGATGAGAAAGACTGGGAAGGGGGGGGGGGCGTTCAGTCACCGCTGGACAAGGACCTTTGGGTGTCAGCATATCAGAACTATGACTGTGTATCAGAGCAAGGTCTCTCAAAGGAAAAAAAAAAAAAGGCCACCATGCAGGACTGGCTGCTTGTTGGCTGCTGCTGCTGTTGCTGTGTTGCTCCTGTGATTTGTTCGCCGGGAGACAGTTTGTGTGTCTCAAAGCACGAGTAATGTGCCTCGGTAAATACGCTCTGGCATTTCTGCCGCCTAACTCTAACACCATGATCATTTATTTCACCCTCCTATCTTTCTCTCTCTCTCCCTCTTTACCCCCCCCCCCTTCGTCTCCTCTCCTTGTCACAGTTAATGACTGCCTGGCTAATTGAAATATTGTTTCGTTGTTGCCGTGTTATTACCAAGAAGAAGGTTAAGTTTACTGAAAGTTTACGATGACTGTCGGAGGCCTGAGATTAATATACAGAGCTTTTATTAAAATTCATATAATTATGCAGCAACCATCAAAGGCAACGGGGTTCTGCATGGGGGAGGACAGGGTGATTGAAAATTGCAGCAGCCCCCCTTCTCAACTGATAGCCAAGCAGACTTACGAGAAAATAAAGAGCCCTTTTCTCATTAATATGTGGGAGGTAGTTTTCCCCTGTAAGGCAGGCCTCCTGAGAAGAAAGGTGTGTGTTTGTCCTTTGTGCACTGATGGCCGTGTAGAGAGCAGGCCTGGTTCTGCAGGCGGCTTTGTTTGCACCTGGGATATTTTAGATGGTCTCTGCAGAGAGGGTCTCCTTACTTACTGCGTTGCAGGTGCAAAGAGACATGTAGAGGAAGAAAGATGGGATTGTATGCATAACCGTGTGTTGCAGTGTGAGTGTGTGTGTGTGTGTGTGTGTGTG
>NW_019525069.1:372176-418070 GCF_002814215.2 Seriola lalandi dorsalis | reverse complement strand
ATAAAAGGTTTATAACACACTATAATCTAGTTGTATGCAGCTGTAAGAACATTTTAAGTGTTTTGTGCACTGTTGGGAACAATAATAACATCTCCTATGAAGACAAGACATTTACTGTATTAGTATTTATTTTGTCGTTTATACACCAGCATCCCACTATGGGTGTCCAAATGAGGAGTTATAGTTGATGACAGATGTATTAATGAACACACAACATTATAGTGTGTTATAGACCATTGCTTGAACATTTATATATTGCTCATAAATTCTTAAAGTGAAGTGAAAATGCATCTCATCATTTTTTCCAGAGCCCAAGGTGACATCTTTAAATCATTTCTTTTGTGTGACTAACAGAGGAAAACTCAAAGACATTTAATTTACAAAGATACCAAACAGAGAAAAGCAGTAAATTCTGACATTTGAGTGTTGATAAATGACAGAAACGATGATCGTTTCAGTTTCGTTGACACGATTATGCATTTTCTTCACATTCTAGTTCAATTTCCCCAGATTTGTATGAAGCAGAATGATTTGGATTGATTCTTGACTAAATCATGTTGCTATGCATGTCTGTGTGGGTGAGTTTGTTTAAACACTGCCCGACATACATCTCTTCTTCTTTTTTTTTTCTGTCTGTCCCTGCCACATCTCTCAGCCTAATTAGTCAGCTCTGTGCTTCCTGCTGTGGGAACTTCCAACATGACCCTTGAGACTTCGAGACTAGCATGTGTCCCTTTCAATAAGCCAGATAAATAAGACCTCTGTGTCTGTTCGTGTTACTGCTGACCTATTTCCTCTGTGAATTTGTGTTTCTGAATTTCTGAAGATCTGAAGAGACACAGGAGCTGGATTTTAATTAAAATGTTAAACAGTTTAGTTGTCTTTGCAGGTGTGTGTGCATTTGCTTGTTTACATGCACTGATGAATCAAATACGTTTTGAAGGCTGCTTCACTATAGCCACTGAAAACGAGCCTTTTACAATGTAAAACCAAAAGCTGGAAAAAACGTTCCAATTTATTTAGTTTTTCCAAAAAGTGAAAGCAAATGCAGTCACTTATATGAGCCTATAACATTAAAAACTTGCAGTGAACCATTCAGTAATGAGAATTCATATCATGTTTGGTAACTGCAGTCGTGTGTTATCTCAGCCAAGTATTGTTTTGGCCTCTATCCAATTTGCATATTTAATTTCATGCCCGTTTTCAAAGTAGCCTTTTTGATGCAGAGGCTGTTTGAAATAGGTCTTGCTTGATCAATGTCAAACTTTTTTTTTTTTGCACATTTTGAGGGTTGTGATATTCAGAACCACACTATGCAATTTTTCATAGTGTAATTAGAAATTAAGCTTTCACTCAGGAGGACTGACATTAACATTTGCCGGGAGAAAAAGATGGTGCTTGACAGACGTGGCCTTGTAATCAAGTAGATATGTTTGATTTGCATGCTGCGGTTTGTTTGAATTTCATGATATGTTTGGTTTGCATGAAATCGATTAAGTGCATAATAGCTTTATAAGGTAATGGTAAGTTTTACCCACATGTGCCTTAAAGCACGAATGTTGATCAGGTTCATTTTGCATAAAATATTTTAATTCAAAGCCAATTAAATGAAAGGAACAAACTCTTGGTATCATGTTTTCTTTTTAACAAGCTTGAATCCTGAGTTTGTTTTAAGGAGGTATTTGATTGATCAAACACATCTATCCACGGGAAGTTACAAAGGTGCCCTATAAATGATCCAGCCAGACAAAGCCAACAAATCTTTCGAATTGAATATCGTTAGCTGTGAAGTATGACAGCGTGCCTTTCTTTTGATTGTTCTCTTATGTTGGATGTGAATATCCAGTCAAGTGTCAGTGCCGTTTGAATTTCACACTAATCACTCTGTCACTAATGGCATGAGCGGCCTTGATGTACAGCCAAGGCTAGAGTATTTGAAATGTCTAATCTGTGTCTCCAGTGAGAAGGCAGGTGATCCCTGCAGCAGCTCTTTATCATTCAGAGTGCTGCGTCTGGAGGCTGCCTGCAGCTGTCCATGTCTGTTTACTGCTGGAGGCATTCACACAGGGAGGAGAGGCGCAAAGCCGAGTGTGTTTGAACAGCAGGTAGTCATTCAGAGCTGCTGTTTACTTTATGTACGCCACGCACAATAAGACTTTAAAATAGGGCTGCAACAAACTTTCATTATCCATTAATCTTTCTTACCTGTTTTTTGATAATTGTTTAATCTGTAAAATGTTACTACTGAAAAAGGCTCATGACAATGTCACAAATTGCTCGTTTTGTCCAACCAACCAATGCGCAGAAACAGCAGGTAGAGAAGTTACAGACCTTCACATTTGAAAGGCTGGAACTGGTGAGTGTTTGGCATTTTTGCTTGATAAATTGCTTAAATGATTGTTTTATGTTTTATTAAAATCTTTGGTTATCCACCAAAGTATCAACCGATACAAGCTGTTTGCATAGCAATGCCAACATAAAAGCTGTACAGGTCTTTTTTGGCCACTTGTGGGCAGCAGCAAGAGCTGCAGCAACAAGCTGCGTAAACAAAAATAAGAACATAATTGTCATCTTCTAGAGATGTGGTAAACATGGTGGCACACAATTGCCTGTATACACACCCAGCAGTTACGTAGCAACATTAGCATTCATAGCAAGTGGCGTCCAGTCGGTTTATAGAGGTTTTAGAGGCTGCGTGCTGCACCTGGAAACAACACTGAGTGCAGTGAGAGTGAATCAAAACAGTGAGGTTGCGGACCATAAAATGGAAACAATGAGCTGAAGGCTGCTAAAACGCTGCATAAAGCTGAGGGGAGCTGCAGAGTTGAGTGATACTTTTGTATAAGTCATTTAATCCATATTGATTGCTGCTTCAATGCATAAACGAAAACACAGGTTGATGATGATGTGTAAACACTGTACTGTACTGTGAGTTTTCTTTTGACCAACCTATCAGTTCAGCACAGGAAGTGATGGACTGTCACCATGATCGATTAACGGTTAATATGCAGAAGGGATGATTCACTGCTGTAAACTCTATATTTAAAGCTATAATTTATCAAACAAATCCTCAGCCTGACTTCCACTCAGATGTTTAACCCATCCACTCCAGTGGATGCAGTGACATCCCTTCACTTAATGCTGTTTCTTATTGGTAGGATGTAGAGTGAAACTGATGGGGATTTGACTCTTAAAGTAGTTGGTATAAGCTTCATAATACAGACTAAAAATAAATCATCTACTGAGACTGAGCTTGTCATGAGTTCAGAATTTTAGCCAGCGTCTGTCTATTGTGTACATTTGATTGAAAAAGGTGCAGAACTCTCTTCCACGCCTGCTGCAGCCGCCCGCAGAGCAAAACAGCAGCTACAGAGCTCGCACGCAGCTGTCAGACTGCTCTCAACTAACTTTGCACTTTTAATAGCTGTGTGACCCAGTTTGAATCCAATTGAATTAAATCTATACACATTTATAGCAGCTCCACTTACAGCTGTAAGTCACTCGAGATTACTCACTAAATGCGTCCCAATGTGGTTTATTCTCTCCTCAACTTTCAAAATAACTTCTTTTGATGGTTCTCCTATCCAGGAACGTGCTCTCAGGCTATATTTTTTTCATGCACACTTTACAGTGGTGGCACCTATCACAGGCAATAACTGCCTCACAAACAAGCATTGTTAGTGGCTGTTGTAAGAAATACATTTGAGCATATGTTTGTCTTTATTGTGGCATCAATATTTTATGCTTTAGTTTTGTTTTTTTGACCAACTTTTTCATTGTTTAAAACTTATATGTATAAATGCAGCAAGAACGAGAATAATACTTATACTAAGCTCCCCATCCTTGCGGGTCCATAATATTAATAAATCTGCATGTTTGCCTCTGTACAGAGTCTATACACTCTCATATAGCACATTTCCATAAATATATGCACATACACACATAGTGAAAGATGTAGCTCTTTATGGAAGGAAAATGTCACAAAGTAAAATATACATAATTACTGATGCAGAACATTATACTTAACCTTCTAAGATGATAAATAAAATTTTCAGCCATGTCTGTTGCTTCTATTAGTGACGCAGTTTGAATAAAGGCATAGAAAGAAAAACATTTAACCTTTTCTATTTTCTTATATAAACTGCATGTGTCGCTCTGTATGTCAGTGGTTGTGAAGTACTTAAGTAGTAGATTAATTGTTTCAGTCATTTATCAAGCAAAAATGCCAGCTTCTTGAATGTGAGGATTTGCTGCTTTGTTCTGTTTAAGGTCGTTGTAAATTGAACATCTTGCAGATTTGGAAGGTTGGTCGGACGTCACCTCTGACTTTTGGAAATTGTGATATTTTATGTACTTAAAAAGGTCAGTTTATTAAAAAGCAAACACCACATTAACCATTGATGAAAATAAGCGTCAGTTGTTGCATTTGGATGCTTTAAAGTACAAATATTGATCACTGATTATGTATTTGCAGGTCATTGATCAACATGGGAGCAGGAAGTGAACAGAAAGTGTTCACCGGTTTTGGCTGATGACGGAGCACTCAGCGGACAGTAAAGCACTTTGGGAAACCAGTTTCCACCAGATGATGAACATGAATGGAATTACAACAAAGAGATATTTCATCTTTGCTGAATCTTTTGTTGAAATGAGCTGGGGGAAATTACCATTTGTTTGGGTTGTTTTTTTCCTTCATGGTGGCGGAAGGTGCTACATTTTAATATTCTGTATAAATTTGACAGGAATAAATAACTGTGCAAAGCATCCACCCTTGGCCTGTTGCAATTAATTGTTGTGTACTGGGAATTCCTGAAGCGATACTTACAGAGTTGTTACATCATGTGAGCATATGTACAGCCTTGATAAGCAGTGAAGCTCGCGTTGGGCCTCACGAGCTGTTTGTAAGAAAGAAAGGGATGTGCTGTGTTCATATTTGTAGACAGCAAATATTTATAGATAAGCAAGCCTTTAAATTTTGCTGCAGTCTTGTCTGATGTTATTCAAATGAAGCATCCACCCTGTACTCCTTTGTGTAAACTGATTATGCTTGGAGGAACAGGATAGATAACTTTTTTATCAACATCTGCCGAGAGACGAACTGGAGGAACTGATTACATCAGTTAATCCATTTACAATTAAAAGCACTCTTCCACAGCGTAACTCCGATATGTAAAAGAAGCTGCTCCACAAAACTTGTTTAACCTAAACAAGTTGTGTGGATCTGCTTCCATGTGTAAAAAAAAAAATAAGGCTGCACATTTTTGTCTTGCAAATCAACTTGGAACATTATTCCAGGGGAGTTATATCATGTGACAATATGTACAAAAATAAAGTCAACTCAAGCATTAAAGCTCACTTTAATCTGAGTCTGTAAAACCAGGAGTATGTCTCATGAAACAGGGTCAGTGGTTAAGGGTTAACTTTAACTCACTGGTTCCAAAACTCTGAATCATGTCCCACATCTACATCTCTGATTTACGCACTGATTTCAAGTTTTGATTCTTGCCGGATGGAGAGTCAGTCAACCAATCGCAGCTTCTTGGTGGGATCAACAGTGGGGCAGACATCTTCCTACAAAACTTGCCAACTGCCTTGCTTCATTCATGAAAAAATTTATTCTCTGGAATTCCCTGTCGGTATTTTAAGATAAATATGTCTTTACCGTCATAAATTTGAGCACCTTTAACAACTACAAAAACTATTTTAGCATTCAACAACAACATTGCCTGGCTCTCAGCCTCCTAAAGGTCTGTCAGGGCCTCATGGGAGCATGAGAGCTGTAGTTGAATGCTAACAAGATAATCTAAGATGTGACTTAATTTCATGGCTTTTTGAGGTTGTTCGCCACTGTCATCGAGACCGAGAGGCACGAACGGTCTCTTAGTAATTTGAAAAGTAGATGTATTTGGCGAGGGACTCTCAGTAAGCAGATATAATCTAAATTGAGAATTTAGAGGGGGGCCTAAGGTGGTTTACTGGCGCTGTTATGAGGCTGCGGGGCACTGATCACTGAGAATTCAGTCTAATCAGTGAAGCAGAAACTTGCTAGAAAATATTTTTTTCCTCTACCATATGTACTGCAAGTTTAAAAATGGTCTGCTGTTTGATTACTGGTCCTCAGGGGCTACTGGTCACTGTGCTGCTACTTCAAATACTGATGGAGCAGAAGTGGCGAGCTCATAAGAGCCCTCTGCAATAAAAAAATAAAGATCCTTTGAGTTTTCTCATCCCTAAAACTTCTGAAGTGATGAACAACTCAAAGCCTCTCATCAACATGTTTTCCATTTGCTGTTGCTGTTCTTGCACATGTAGGATTCCCTCAGGAAACTTCCTCCGCCACAGTCCAGAGAGAGGCTTCCCAATAACATCTCAGTCCTTAAAAGTTAATGATGCAAAGCAGAACGCAGTCCTTAAATGCTTTTGAGCGACCCACTTCAGCGTGTGGCCATTAATCTGCAGCACATTCATCCCGATCGTGACATGACAGAGGACGAACTCTTGATTAACACATCATGTCCAGCTTCCCGTGCTGTTGATGTGCACAGCTGGCTGACGCTGCGGGACATCATTCTGCCCTTGCTTTCCCAAATGTGGAGCTCTGCTCACTCAGGAAAGCCTGCATCTGCCAAATCAACTCTTTTGACAGCAGTGTCGGAGTGAGTTCGGCCAGCTAAGCAGCATCACAGGAATGTGATCCTGCCCCTGGCTACTGAGCCTCGACCAATATTGGTAACCTTAAACTAAAATGAATCTTTGCAGAGCGCTGGATTACATTTATCTTCATGGGGATGAAATACAGAGCGGAGGAAGCGAGAGGGAGAGGGCATAGAGAGTTTAGGGAGCAGCAGGAATAACGTGGGTAGACTTGAAATGATGTGCAGGTATACAGCACAGCTCTAGGTCACACATTGCTGCAGAAAAAGCCAGAATATATCCCATTTTACCACTTCAATCCCACAATCCATCTTTACAACATAATTTCGTGCAGACAAACATTGGTCAAACTATTTTAACCAAGACCTCAAGGTTTCAGTATCAAATAGGCTTATGTCATGCTGATTTTGAGGGAGATATGTGAACGCACAAGACATCAAGTGTCTTCCATTGGATGTGGAGCTGAAGTTATAGAGTAAAAAATGTCTTATTTTTTAATTGGTTACTTTGGGTATGATTAATCAGCTCTTAAATCTATGTAGAAAATACAAAAATAATAAATTGCTGAGTTGACTTTAAACATACATTAGCACGAAAAGTGATCCTCTAATGTTTGAACTTCCAGATTTATCCCTGAATGAGACAGTACCACCTCTGGGGAAACTCATCATGATATGGCAACCACCAGTTGTATATCCATGTATGTTTAGAGCTGTCCTCCTTCTACCTTGAAATAACATTCCCAATGACTTGAAGCAGTAGTTTGACCAAGGCTGACTTACTAACAAGGCAAAGTAACAGCAACTGCCCCATAGGTCCACGCTTATTCTGTCTCAACTGTTTTCTGCTAATTTAATTGAAAACTTGCTCTGGAAAATTCTCTGCTAAAGTACGATATCAACTCATGAAGACCTTAAAGGGATATTTCAACATTTAGGGAAAAACGCTTATTCACTTTCTTGTCATAGAGTTACAAGAGAAAGCTGATATCACATATCTGTCTGTTACATGTAATTAAATGGCTACAGGCCAAGCCTTCATTTAGCATAAAGCTAAGAGGGAGGGAACCAGCTAACCTGACCCTGTCTGTCTGCACCTCTAAAACTCACAATTAACACATCGTAACTTGTTGTATCTCTACAAAAAGTATTATGTGACCGTTTATAGACCAATTAATCGATTAATTCAGAAAATCACAGATTAATCCATAATGAAAATAATAATTAGTTGCAGCTATGCTGGTGTTGATTATGGGAAATGGACTTGTGTCACCTATAGTCATGCTTTTATTTCTTATGGTAAAATCATGGTTCTTTCTTTGTACTTTTAAATGGAATGAAACATCAAATAAAACGATTAAAAAAAGACTTGAGCCTTGAATTTGATGATTTCACTCTACGTATTTTGTTAAACTTTAAAACTACTTTAGAGAAAATGTAGTGAGAGTTGGGTTCACATTTCAATGTCGAATTAGCACAAGCTTCAAAAAAAGCATTGACAACCACACAACCATAAAAAAGGCTTGTTCCAGGTGCTTGTTTATCTGTGAAAGATTCAGATTTTACAGTTTAAGAAACCTTACAGACACCTCTGAACTGAGTCAGTCTTATACATTCTCTTTCTGTGCTGCTAATGAATAAATTAAGAATGAAATGGAGCTCATTTTAAGCTAAATTGAACCTCATTTGCCCCGAAGCCACTTGAGAGTCCTTCAGCAACCCTCAGCAGTTTGTGGAGCCCAGTTTGGTCTACACTGCCTTATGGTATTAGCTCAATTGCAGCAATTTCCCTCAACATATTGTTCCAACTTTATTGTTTAATTGAGTCACTAATTTCACTGTCTAATTGTGTTATAGCTGGATCCAGCCAGTCTTGCTGGCATAAATATTAGACAAACACTGGCCTTTTGCCAGCAACATTTTAATACAATGAATAAAATGTGATTGATCATCAGTACAACAATAAACATCTGTTCCACTTGTATGATTCATTCGCAGTGTGACTATCAGGGTTTCTGAGGGAGTGTGTGTGGGCTCCTTATAAACAGTAAAAACAAAAAAAAAGCCGAAAAAGACACTGAAATAATGAATCCAAGTAAGCAGAAATAAATGATTAGTGCAGGATTTAATCTCTCCTTTAACTCTTTCCCACCCCTCCCTCCCTCTCCCTCTCCTCCCCTCTCTCTCTCACTCTCTCTCATTTCCATTCAGTCTGTTGAAGCAGTAGCAGCAGTAGCGGCAGTCTTGTGTGTGGATCTTTGGCTAGAGGACAGCATCAGCAACAGCAGCAGCAGCAGCAGCAGCAGCAGCGGGAGGAGGATACATCCCAGACCAAACTGCCCGAGCAACATGGTCGTTGCGAGAGTCGTCGCTTGCCTGTCCCTGCTGGTGGGCTTCTCGCTCCAGGTGGACGTGAAAAGTGGCAAAGAGGCAGGAAAAGCCGGGAATTTCATGGAAGACGAGCAATGGCTGTCAACCATCTCCCAATACAGCCGTAAGATCAAACACTGGAATCGCTTCAGAGACGTGAGTTGTGTATTTAGTGTAATTATACGCGCGTGCTGTCTCTCTCTTATCTTGTCTCGTGCTGGTGTTTGAGATGTTGCTGCCTGTGGAGGAAACGCGGGTTGGTTGATTTTGCGCACAGTTAACTGTCGCTCTGAAGTGCAGATAAGAGCAACATTAGCAGCTTGTACATCAGAAATACTTTTTAAAAAAAAGAGGAAATGTAACACTGGATAGTGTGTTCAAATATCGTAGGTTGCCTATGGATGAATGCGCGTGCGTGTGTATGCGTGTGCTCGCGCCTTATGAAATGTTTGATAAATTCACATTTTCTTTCATTTTTTGTCAATGTACCTTATCTTCTGATGATATTTCATGAAGTGACAACCCTTGAATTGGCTGAACGCGGGCCACTATTTTTTTTACAATGTAATGTTATGATTAAATTGACACTTTTATTTACGGACCTTCTTATACACAACTCAAAGGAAATCTATGACATTAGCCCAAGTCTCAAAAGCCATTTCCAAGCTCCTTCTGGGTAACTGTGATGCTCCAAACAGTGTCTGTATTCACTGATCAATACTCATTGATCTGCGATATTGCACATAAAATGTAGGACTGGCAGTTAGGAGGTTTCCACAGCTTTCAGACTGAAAAGCCACTCAGCAAGACACCAGTTGTGTATCCTCTAAATCACATATATCAAGGGAACAAACATTTCTTATTCTCATGTGGATCTGTTGGCCAGACTGATTTCTGGGCTGCAAAGGGACAGCTTTGTTTATTCTGTTCAGTCATGCCAGGAGGACTATTCACTAGAGATGGGCAATAAATTCATTTATAAAGTTACAGACAGTATGAATCTCCTACTGACCTGAATTTAGTCATATCATGATTAGAGCTGAAATGATTAGTCGATAGACAGAAAATTAATCTGCAACTATTTTCCAAGCAAAAATGTCAAACATTTACAAGTAGCTTCTCGAATGTCAGCTTTATTTTCTCTTTGTTATTTTTATTGTTTTCTGTCTTAAATTATGACACAGTAAATGTTAAGGACATTGACTGACTTAATTACCTGATAAATCAAGGTTATGTCAAATCCTTTAATTCCAGTTCAGCCACAAAGGAGTTCTGCTCATTAATTTGCAGCATTACCCACAAAGGCCTGATATTAACACAGATATTCCAGGAACAGCAACCTCAGTGCAAACAGAATACCAAACTGGTAAGCACTGATCCTGGTCTAACAGGGTGAGACATTCTTTTGTCTCTCATGCCATCAAACTGTTCAAATGCTCAGGAATAAACAGCTGATCTTCAGACTTCTGTTTAATGTTGGCGGTGAATGATAGGGATCTTGTTTTAACCACTGGGGATTGGGTGGGATGATGATGGCTGGCGGTCCACCAGGCTTTATGTCATGCTGACACTGCTGTATTTAGTTTGAAGTGAGCTTGTGAGGAGCATTTTAGCATGAATTTCTATTCTAGGACATTAAAGTTAAAATTGAGCTGAATGTAACTTTTGCCATCTCCTACAGATTCTGGTGCCTCGACATAGGGTATCTGCATAGTGTATCATGCCAGTACTGATCTTGCATATCAGATCTCTAATAGCGAAATCTGTACTGGTATACAATTTTCTTTCATCTCATGGCATGTACTGCCATATCACACGAACCCAGCCTAGTCCAACAGGAGCTATGTGCACTAATGCACAATTCAGTTACCAGTTTATTACCCAGCTAAAACTAATGCAGGTTAATGCAACAGCCCTGCAATAACTCCTCCCTTCACGATGGTTATAATGTTGTTGAAACTGTTTTAGAGAGATGTTGATTCAACTTTATGGTCATCTTGGAGCCTGATATTGATGGTGCTGTTGAAATGTATTGTGTTATCCTGAGTGTTATTCTGAGGGCAGACTAATCTACCCTCATTGATATAAATGGGGTGATAGATTTTAAATCCCCCAGCCTTGCCTTTGACTTTCTCCTGTCATCATCCAAAACACAACCAACCAGGGGATATGTGGGTGATGGGGAGACAGTGAGTATGGTAAGGGGTCAGGGGGTTATGACGCTGGGTGTGCCACATTGATACAGTTGTGATGGCTCTTTGGTACCAAAAGACAGACAACATGGTGGGAATTAGGATTCTGGGCATCTCTGAGGAGGAGTCTGTTAGCAAGGACTCAGATCCAGGCCTCTAGTTTGACAACCGGATGGTTGTTTGATCTCATTGCTGAGAAATATCACCTGAGAGAGATAGTCTTATCAATGTTGGCCAGACAGTAGCTGCATTACCTTTGACTGTGCTTGGTGGCTTGCAGGAATGTGTCCGACAGGCCTGGTTCCTCGGGGACACAGAACAGCCCTGTTACAGAATTTGTGATTGAATTGCAAATTTGTGCTGTCATGGAAATTTGAATATTATCTTTTCTGGTTTTTGGAGTGGTTTACATCCCCTGTCTGATTGGATCACTGCTTGACTGACAGGCAGGGGTGAACAATGTGGGACTGGGCCTTTAGCAGCATATTTCATACATATTGACCCCCACCCCCCCACTGTCCTGAGAAGATTGTTCGAGCTCTCTAGAGGTCGGGTTTTAGATGTGTCTTCAATCTATCTGTATTTAGCTTCATATGGAATCTAAATTTGACATGTGCAAATGTTGGAGGAGATCTTGACCTCATTACGGGATTAAAACGTAAAAGATATTGAATGTTACAGCATGGTGGCATGTGCTGTCATAAGTGGCCCACAGCTGATCTAGGGTCAAAAATAATGTAGCATTATTACAGTGAATACTCTAAGAAGTTACAGTACAGTGTCTATAGTGCTTAATGAAATTATATAAAATGATATAAAACTGAGAAACATTAGATTTTTTTTTTTTTTTTTAATAAATGACTTAATCAGTGTCTCCGTTATAGATTTATTTTGGTTGGTTGATTGATTGAGCAATGTACTATCGTTTGATCACTTCTAGTGTCTGACTTTTCTTTTCTTTTTTACTTTTTACAACTTTGAGTCCCGGTGGATTAATTAGGCTTTTTCTGCAACTGATAATTACAGAAAGTCTCTTAAATGTCAAAGCGAAAACAAATCTGTTGATCAGTTTCATTAAAGTTTTATTAATCTGCTGTGGTTCAAATTGGTTGGGGGGTGGATACTTTTTATAACCACTGTGTGTGTGTGTGTGTGTGTGTGTGTGTGTGTGTGTGTGTGTGTGTGTGTGTGTGTGTGTGTGTGAGATTGTAGTCGAATGCATATAGTGGTATTTAGTCAAGACCTCTTCAAAGGTTTAGCGTTGGTATTCAGACAGAAAATTCAAGTAATTAAAGTGAAGTAATTACAACAACATGTTGAAGCTTTTTTGGATTGCTTTACAAATGAGACAGATGTACAAACCAGATGGATAAAATATCAAATAACAAACGATCAAATCACATTTCATTTAAAGGGAGGAAAGGGAAATATAGGCAGCTCTGATGTCACCATGGTGATATGGTCTCATCTTCAAGATTTGATACATTGTTGTTTGGTGGGATTAGTGAAAAACGTACAGTAGCCTCATAACACTTACTACTTCTGTCCAGTCAGCAGTGAGGAAGGTAAATACAACCTTTCATTTAATTACATTTTAAACCTCTCACTTATTTGACCCTGGGAAATATGTTTATTTGCTTTCTTACCTAGTCAGATGACGAGGTCGTTACCACTCTGATACCTGTAAACTCAATATTGAGCTAGGGCTAGCATAACTTAACATAACTACTGTAAGCAGAAAATATACTTACCAATATCTCTAAAGCTCACTAATTAACTTGCATTTCATTTGTTTAATCTGTACCCAAACAGAAGTGTAAAAACAATGAGTTATATGCTGTATTTATTTCTTGGAAAGTAGCCATACTTAGCATATACACGTAAGTGGTATCCATTTTGTCATCTAACTCACCAAAAAAGAAAATAATCTAGTTGTGTTCTTTCATTTTTCATTAGATATTTTATTTCGCCATGTTGCTCTGGTTTGAAAGAATATCACACAAGATGCTCATGAGCAGCTGCGTGGAGTTGATCCACTGTCAAACAAAATGGTTTTGATTGGAGTTCACTAGCATGGGAAATATCTGTGCCCTTGCTTAGTCCTGCTTGTCCATGTGAATCTCATCAAAAACTCACAGGCGATTGTTGAAGCTCAGCACATGAGGTGAGTTGATACTGTAGGGAGACAGACAGCCAAATAGGCTTGGTTCTGCTCAGACAGGACTATTCTCTGTTGTACCGGCCAGAGGGATACAGCATCTGAAATGTGACGGGGTTGTATTTGTTTACTAGCTGTCTTGGCAAACAGGTGGTGTGAAAATGGCAAGCAGGAATATTCATTCTGCATTTAAATAAAGCAGGAGAAAAAAAAAATCACCATGTGGGCTTGATTGATCTGACTGGTGTTTATATTGGACCACAGTACATACGATTATCTGGCATGGGGACATAATGAGGAAATGTTGAAAGGCAGAACAATAAGACCAACAGCTGCAGAGGCAGGGGGTGTTGGGATAATCCACAGCAGGTTACAGGGTGTTCTACAAGCACCATTATGACTGGCATCAATGTTGAAGCTGTACTGCAAATGTCGATACATCAAATCTCACACACAATTCACCCAGGCCAAGAGGTTACAAATGCACAGTGCCCAAATTAAGTTTAGGTGTAATTAGCGGATTGCATCGTCATGAAGCCGCTGATCAGTTAAAAAAACTCGTTTGACTACTTGATGTTTTTTTTTTTTTTTTGTACTATCATAAGATCCACTTTGCATTCTGGTGTGTTTGGGTGGATCTGCTCAGTGGGAACTCAGGCCGCCGCTCATGTGAACAATACTGTGCTGTTCATTCACGGCCAGATTCTCCCATCTCTCTGAGCAGTGCAAAGAGGGAAGTCATTAAGGAGCTGTGGAGCCTTTCAGCCAACCACAGAGGGCTGTTTAAGGTTTGCACCTGCTGCACTGCGAGCTACATTTTTAATGAGGGAAAATTTCTACATCTTTTTCAGGTAAATGGTTTCTCTGCTCCTTTGGTTGTTAAGATTAGCACAGAGTGAGGCAAAAATACGAGTGACCATTAGCCTTATTGGTGCTTACAATTTAATTTGATTTAGGACAGTGATAAATGCAATAATTAGATAACAATGAGTGGTTCTTTAACTTTACCCAAACCTCTCAGTGCGCTTAATTCTATATCCTCAATATTCATGAAGGGATATCTGAAGAAAGGGAGAACCAGAAAATAATTGTAATGTTTTATATGCGGTACCTGAGCTTCAGGGCTGCAACTGCTGTTTATTTTCATCATTATTAATCTATTGATTGTTTTTTAAATTATAAAATGTCAAAGAATAGTGACAAATACCTATCTCAGGTTTCCAAACCATAAAGCGGCATTTATAGCAGCAACAATTAGTTCATTAATCCATTAGTCAATTGAGAGAATAAAAATCAAGTAATTATTTTGATAATCGACTAATCGTTTAAATCATTTTCCAAGCCTATCATTTGTCATGGATTTCTGCTTTCCAGTGTTTTATTTCATTGCAAACTGAATATCACTGGATCTTTGGCTGTAGGCCAGACGAAACAAAACATTTGATTAATGCAAGAGGCATTTTTCAGTATTTTCTGACAATTTATAAACCAAACGATTAATTAATTAATCAATTAATGCAGAAATGAATCATCAGATTAATCCACAATAATTGTTATTGCAGCCTTGTTTTAATTGCTTGTTTAGTCCAAATAAGACTAACTTAAGAGTTTACAGCTATGCTAGCATCTCTGTGAGGCTGTATAGGCACAGCCGTGCTACGAGCTAAAGGCACTCAGGAGTACACTGCGAACATGCTGATGCTTAAGGCACAATGTTTATATGTACCAGAACAGCTGAGGCTGATGGAAGGGTAACTGGTTTTGCTGGTATTTGGAGCTGATGTTGGTGCTAGATGAAAAGTCAAGGGGTCATCAAAAGTCATTACAATTCATCCTTAGGGGGGGCATGCATGTCTGTGCCAAATGTAACAACAGTCCATCCGAGATGAAACGTTTGCCATTGTGAGCATGTTAGCATGGTGATATTAGCATTTAGCCTAGAGTACAGTACCTCCCATAGCTGTAAGCGTGGCTATAGACTTGTTTCAAGTGTAAAATGTCAAAAACTACTTAAAAAATGCCCATTACGTGATTTCAGAGTTGAAGGTGACATCTTTAAATTGTGTGTTTTTTCCCCCCAAAAAAAGTCCAAAATACAAAGACTTTTGATACAGCTTAGAAAAAAACACCTAATCCTCACATGTAAGATGCTGGTATCAGAGAATGTTTGCCATTTTTGTTTGGCTTGAAACAATTGAAAATGATCTTGACTATTAAAATTCATAACATTTCATCACTCAGTGGCATATAAGCACTTTATTTGCCAACACATACATAAGGACAGAAAGCCTGCTGGATGAAGTAATTGAGCAATAATAAGCAACCTGATTATTCATCCAAACATGGATCAGAGTCATTACTGTTGCTGTTAGTGAAATGATGCCGATGACCCGGTCACTGATCCTACATCAGCTCAGCTCCTCTGTGAAAACTCTTTGATAAATGTAAGACCAGGGTTCACTCTGTTTTTCTGCAGCTGAGTAGCGAACGTGATGCTCTTGCATCCTAAGTGACACTGAGCTCCCTTACCTAGCTCAAAGTCATACTGCCTGCTGTGGCTTTTTCTGGTCCTGTCATCAACCTCAACCATTTATTAACCTCCCACAGGATTTATGCTCCAGCGCTAACAGCCAGTGTAATTACGGATATGAAAAATTAGAAAAATTAGGGTATGAGGAGAGTATGCAGTTGTAGAAAATATGAAAATGAGGCCTATTTCCAATTAAAAGTGGCAGTGCGGGGGTTGAAAATCAAGACGAGAGAAACCATAACAGTTAAATGAGCTATTAGTTATCTGTATTTCCGCGGCTGTGAGAATCCGAAGATCAGCCTATCAAATCAACTATCTGTTGAGATCTGCTCGTTGCACACTAATGAGATCAAAATGGCAGAAGTGGTGGAAAGAGACGCTTTCTTGCTTCTTGTCATTACCATGTATGTCTTTCACTGGAGGTGAATGTCGGGGGGGATTTGCTGCGAGTATTTGGGCTGCTCAGATACGATTCACAGTGGAAACATAGAAGAAAGGGGATCCTGCTGGCTTCCCAACACAAGCGTGGGTGACTCTTAATTGAGTGGAGAGGCTGTTTTGTGTTGTTGCTCCTGTGGAAAAGCTGGATAGCAATTTATGCTCTACAAAAAAATAAAAGAAGAAGCAAAGAAAACACAGAGAGAAGCTCAACGACTGCCTTCAACAGCAGGATAGCTTTTTCATAAGCAAAGCCGTGTTCCACAGCCCACAGATTGTCCAAATATACAGAATCTCTTTCCTTCTTCTACCACGGCACAGTACGAGGAGACCACTTATTGTGATAGGACAGTACATGTAGATTAATGTGTTTCATAACGGAGCCTGGCTGCACCTACTACATCAGTGTATTAACACACACCAGCAGCAATGTGAGTTGCTGAAATGTCGAGCTGAATAATTAGCTGTTCCAAGGTTCTTCTTCTGGCTCTATTGTTCATGCATTATTTATAGTGGCATCTGCCTGAGAGTTGTCTCTGTACTGGTGAAGCTCCTCTATGCCTTGCTGCAGGCAGAGTGATAAATGCTGCCACTCTGCTTGTGTGTCTGTCTTCATTCATGGCTGGCATGACGGCACAGCCAAGACTCAAATGATCATAGAGCTTTTTAACAAACAAACTTACCGGTAACTATATAATCACTGACTTTATGAGTGGATAATGGAAACTTATACGGTTGAGTTCCTATTCTTTAACTTCTGCCAGTGTGGTTGCAAGACTGTCTGGGCTCCAAGATTACACAGATGTAATCTTAGACAGTTGGATATAATTACATAAAAGTAAAAGAACTAAAACAACAACAATAGTCAGACTCTACAGCCATGTTAGCATCTCTGTGGGGCTGTAGTTAGCACAGTGGTTCTTTGAGCTAAATGCTAAGGTCAGTATGCTATCATGCTCACAGTGATGATTGACATCAGCTAATAAGCACTAAACACAAAGTACCGCTTGAGCAGGGTATTGTATTTCAACCAATGTATTGGACAAATTTATTTAACTGATGATGGCACTAGATGAACATTTACACCAAATTTTATACCAAACCATCTAATAGTTGTAGAGACATTTCACACGAAATCACAGCGCTAGAGGAAAAGTCAGGGGACCATTAACGTTAGAAAGGTTCATCCTCAGTTGACCATAGAAGACTGTGGTGGACCAAGCAAACCACTAACCGACATTACCATCCCTTGCACCACGCTGCTAGCATGGCTAAAAAGCGAAAAGAGAAACATAAAATGTCGCAAAAATAAAAGGATTAAAAAAAAGAAAATCGAATTAAAATAGAAGACTGGCTCAAAAAGACAACAACATCCTGTTTATATTTGTAAAAGTAGTTGATGTGAGAGGCTCTGTTTAATTCTATCTTTTGGATCATTTGTTTTATGCCTGAAGAGATAATTGACCCCTATTGGCATTCCTAATAAGTGAGATTTTGTATACATTTTCTGAAGTATATTAGATGTATTTTGAGTTGTGAGTTGGTAACAGGTTCCAGTCTGAAGAGGCTCTGCATAAACCTATATTAGTCACATAATGTTAGGTATGGGAAGAGATAATTGACCTTTCTTGTCATCCCTGGTTAGATTTAGATTTACTAAAACAGGCTGAGGCTCTTCCCTTAGAAACATATTTTACAAACTGGTGAAATAAAATCTAATATCTGTAACGGACTTGACAATAAGAATTCCACCTGTGTTTATTGACACTTGGAAATTCAAATGCCACTCAACTACAATGACGTCCCTATCTGTTTATCTGGAATGACCTTTATTGTTATCGCTCACAGACGCGAGGCTGAAGCCCGTTTACTCTTCACTGGGTAAACAAATGGCTTCACCTGCTGAAATCTCTCTCCAGAAAAGGTGCAGTCATGGGACTTATTATTTGAATGGAAAATATTAAACCCGGGAAAAAAGGCCTACAAACATAGGAGTGCATACATTAGCTAGGTGGAAATATATTGAGGCTGCAGAAAAGTGCTGTCTTGAATATATTCAGGTCTGCCTCCGGTGTTTTTGTATTTTTGATAGATGTGTGTATGTGGCCGCCATTATTGTTATGAATTATCTTGGACCGAGCTGCACTAAAACACATGGTCTGAGCAAACACAATCATGTCGCTTATGTTCAGTAACAATAGGTGTAATAATACAAGGTGCACAGGTTCAACCTGGCATTGATATATTCCTTGCTTTAGGCCACAAATCACTCACTGTTGAAACAGCAGGGCAAGTACTGTACAATTAGGCCAGGGAGCTACAAAAACTTCGAGGACATGCTCTTGCCTGGGGAGAATCAGCCTCTTTTACTGTCTTCTGGATGTTTGATTTAAATGTTGGACAAGACGAGCACCTGTTCGTCTTTGGCCCGACTGTCCCAGAGCTGCATATGAAGGAGCAGGGAGAGCTGAGCCTTGTCTCTGTATTAGCGGTCGGAGCGAGAGGGAGGTGTCAAGGGCACGCTTGGAAGGGACTGTGATCCCGTCTGTGTAAAAGCTGTATTTAGTATGTGTGGCATGCAGTGGATATATTTGTTTGTGTGTGCGTATGTGTAGGAGAGAGACAGACACTGTTAATTTGTCGAGTTGGCAGGATAATGGATACACACTACAAAGTCATATTGAAATGACCTTAATCAAGCAAATCGTATAGCAGGGATAGGGCGCAGAGCTAAAGCGCTAATAGCTTTTTTCTCAGTTGAAAGAACCCGACAGAATCTCATTTATGCGTGATGTAGTCCTTCCTAAAGCCATAACGTGACATCTCAATGTGGCTCCCTGTTTTACTGTAATATCCTGCTGCCATTGCAGGAGATTAGCATTATCAGCAGCCACAACAACCCAATTTGTTCTCATTGCCATGGCAGACGGGGGGAATTAAATGTAATCAGCCAGCTAGCATATTTAACTTAGCTACCCCTGTGAGCTGTCTCATTCAGATCCCTGCGGCATCTCAACTGGGATGGTTATCATCATTATCTTCTCTTAACTATGCTGCTGGTTTCTAAACTCATGTGTCTGACAGTTGTAAAAGAGCTCTGTAGCTTCAACTGACTTGCTATTGGAGACTAATTAATTTAAATAGCAGGCATAGCTCTTAAAAATGTGGAAACTGCAAAAAACATAATATTCATAGCACAAACAGACAGTGATAAAATGATATTGTAATCACAATTTTTGGAGGTTTGCTGAACACGCATGCTGACAGCGCACTGCACTATGCTCAAACGATTGCACAGCTTTTCAATACAACAAAAATCTTCATGCAGATTTTTTGGTCACTGAGCAGATCAGTCTGGTGAAAGGAACAGGCTGGTGTTATTTTGTATTTTTTCTTATTGTCAGCGAATGCCATAAAAAGACCAAAACCAACAATACTTTGTGACTTCTCTATCCTGTCTGTAGCACTTAACTCCAAACCCACTGGTTTCCACTGAAGACATTAATCTTTAAAACGGGTCACAAATATACTTACATGCTTACTTCCAGTCATAAAAAAAAGCTTAGTTATTTCTTCAAACAGCTGGGTACTGTAGATTATAGTAACTGGAGTTAATATTGCATTTGTTGGGGACTATTTCCAGCTGTGCATTAATACACATTTGGATCTCTACCGAGAATTTACAGCAGCAGGATGGTGTTTGTTAGCCTGGTCGCAGACCTCTGAGTCATGGGCCTCATGTGCGATTTGTCCAGCCATTCACAGATAGGTCCAGTGCTGTGCTCATTGTTGGTCATTTTCACTGGCTGGAGAAACAATTTACCATCAGAGCTTGTAGATGAAATGAAGCCTTTGGACAGTCATCTGCATAACTACCCAGCTGCATCCACGAAAAATAGCATCTGGAAAGTGGACAAAAAAATGGCGAGAAGCGTAGATAAGATGTAAATCAACTTTTCTTTAACTGGCATATTTCCTGGATTGTCATGAAAAATGTTCACTAAAATGAAAAACAAACAAAACAAACCAGTCGAGCTCATTTTTAAAGAAAGTCCTACCCAATGACGTCCCGCGACATAACCTGGTATGAAACAACAACAAATATAAAGTCAATCTGAAAAGAAGTGGTTTAATATATGATGGACTTTGGACTAAAGAAACTATTTGAACCAAGTGGCATCAAAGCACTGAATACATGATGTAAAGAAATACTTTATTTAAAGGAACTCTTTGTAAATCACCGCCACCTGCTCCCGGCAAGAAACCACATTCGGCGGCAGAGAAAACTTACAAATAGCTGTATCAGCCCCTTTAATGATTATGAGGATAGTACACCTCATTTATGTATTCTGCTTCTTGACATTTACCACTACTACTACCACTACTTGAATACCAATAAAAGCTGTTCAATGAAGTCAATTTACAAAACAAGTTACATCAATACCTTAATACAGGCAAATACATTATACACACATGATGCTTTACTTGTGCATGGGTTTGGCTTTTTCCTTCTTGCTGTTTTTACACAGTTTATGAAGAGAAGCAGACGTGACTCTGCTCCTCAAAATGTCTTTTTAATCTCTGAATATTTCTAAATCATTCACAACTCTGTAATAACCACGTCATGAAGATAGCTTTTATTTTTTTAAGTAGCAAAACCTGCAAGGCTTCTTTTATTCTCCCGGGACACAAAGTCAGTTTGTTAGAGTCTATTGGAGTGGAATTTATTTTCTTAGCCTCCACCACATTCGATATTGATTTAAGTTTCCTGAGTTAGATAAATATACCAACAACAAACAAGAGTCAAGCTTATTCTTTTATTTATGTATGCTGATAAGTGTTTGCACTTACAGATCAATATTGATGAGTCTAGCTACTACAAAGTGAAAATAGAAAATTGGCATCAGGTATTTTTTTCTTTGTTTCTGTGGAGCCAAATGCTTCAGCTTGTCTTATTATGTTTTTTTTTCTCTACTAATATTGTATGCAGAAGCAGCATGGCTCAGCACAGTAAAGGAGGCCTGCATAAGCTGCGAGCTCCCTGGGGCATCTGTGTAGAGCTCAACCTGAAGGCTGGCCTCTTCTCTTTCTGCTTCTTTGTTTTGCAAATGGGTGGTGGTGGTGGTGGTGGTGGGGGTGGGGGGGTAACATGCTGCAGAGACTCAGACGTTCCAGGGTTCTGCTTGGCTCAGCAGCGGGGTCCAACAGAATCCATCTTTCTGCATCCGCGCCGTCCTCCTCCTCTCCAATTACTGCATCTCTCAGAGCATGCAATGCCTTGATTCAACTACGGAGTCTGCTACAGGAAAAGTGAGCCTGGCTACTGTTTCATGTGCCGCTTCATCAGGGATTTGGAGACCACAGCTAAAGGGCTCCTGAGAATGGAAAAGGTTCATTTCTGTGATGCAACTTCTTGAAATGTAGTCTAATTAGCCGATGGCAGCAGCTCCAAAAAAAGCCTCTCATCAGAAGGTCTTAATGTTTTAAGACTCTTATCTCAGGTTGAAAAGAGCGTCTTTTATTCTAACTTCATGTAAACCAGCCTGGGACTTGATAGAAAATGTTAGTTGCCGGTTTGTTAAATCATCTGCATTCGTGGGCAAGACCTACAATCCCCATTCAGCCTGATTGTTTCTGCATTTCAGCGCAGTGCAAATGTTTCAGATGGATGCACGCTTGACAGTTGGCTACTTTGTGGCTCAGGAAGAGAGACGTGCCCTTCAGTGTGCAGAGATGGCTGCAGATTGTGCTCCGTACTGTACTGCATTGCAGGCAGGCGTCTTACCTTGTGAAACAACATGCGTCTTTCGCCTGCAGGCCCCCGAGCAATCCGGCTCAGATGATCAATTTGATCCAGCTCTGTGTTGCTGGGCTGCGACTTAATCCCATAATGCTCTGGTGTTTTGTTGCAATTGAGACGCCCCCCGTTTTTCTCTGTGGGTTTCTTATTTTATTTTTGGAGTGTGATGAAAATTCTCATGCTTTCATATGTATACGGCGTGTAATCACACTTAAACAGTCTGTAACACAATCATAGATCATGTTAATGTCTGTCAGAGCGAATATGGTGCAGGAATCTTAGACCTGTCACGCTTCAGTGAGAGTAAACTGAGGAATTGTTTCTTTATACAGGCACAGCAACCACATGAGTTGGAATGTAGAGATGTGAAAATATGTCCTTAATTGTTTCTGTGTGTGATTTCTGCCTCATGTGCGAGTGAAAATGTAATGTTTTGCCACTCTAAAGCCAGAGTACCCAGGCCCAAAGACACACAGTGTCGTTTTGGAACACTAATGCATTTCTAAGTGGTTCAATCTGTGGTGGGTCTGCGCCATTAGTGTCTCTCCCATCTCTCCGTCGTTTTCAAAGGCGGCGGGGTACAAACAGAGTTAGACATTACCTCCACCACTCAGGCCCCAGCTTGCTGAATCGGGGCGCCATAATGACCCGGCAAAGGCAAGATGGTATCCTGCTGCTCCCTGGTAACTACAGAGAGACGGAGGGTGGAATGTAGATTCACGACAGCCTCTGCCTGTGTGCCCTTTTGCAGCGATTTAAAGTAAGGAGACGTAGCTAATTCGGCTACATTAATCAGGGAAAAGCACATTACTGTGCAAATGACCGTGGGGAATGATGATCTGACAGTGTCCTGCCAGTCTGAGAGGCAGATACACCTCGGTGATCTGATAGGATGACACGGCCACGGCCCAGAGCGGAGCAATCAGCTGAGGAAAGCCTCTCGCAGGTCACCGTTCATTACAGACATGACCCGGATCACCAGTCCATCCATCAGCCTGAGTTTATCCAGTCACCGCCAGAGTAAATGACTTCATGAAGCTGGCTAAATAACAACTGGAGGATAGTCCAGATAATCACTTAACCTCTAACTTATATCCTGCTGCTTAAGTTATATCTTTACTGCAAATATCATCTTCAGAATATCAATAAGGACTATTGCGGAGGATGAAGCACGCACTTATTGCCCTGACAGAGAGGGATTTCATTGGAGACGCAGAGCCTCTGAACTTAAACTCTGGAAATGTGTGTGAGTTCAGGAATTTTGGTTTTTGAAGCCATTTCTAACTCTTGTTTGCTGTTGGGAATGTTTAGAAATCTGTCCAGAAAAATGCATCTGGATCATCCAGATGTGTTATGAAAGAAGCTTGGTAAGAATTGGGTGAAATCTGTCATGTATGAGGAGTAGTGAAAAACAATGTTTAACACAAAATGTAATGGCGGGACAATCAATGACTTAGCTGGATTGGATTACTTTTGAACCAACTAATTTAGAGAATAGCTTCCACACCTGGCAATTCAGGAGATTTGGCAAACATAAAGCTGTTATCAGTGGCCACATGCTGCACTTGTTCGTCTAGTGGCCTAAATTTCCACCACATTTCACTGAAATCTGTTAAAATGTTGGGGAAAAACACTCAATCACTTTCTTTTCTTCTTTTCTTTCATGTGGTCTTTGCAGTTTGCATCTGTTGATTAAACAGATGAGATGTAATGTGTTAATTAGTAGTTTAGGGGAAACAGTTCACCTGGCTTTATCCAATGGTAACTAAATCCACCCACCCACCCACACCCACCAACAATTTGCCTTTGGACAGAGCAAGGCTAGCTGTGTCCCCCTGTTTCCAGTGTTTGTGCTAAGCTAAGCTAACCAGCTGCTGCAGCCACGAGAATGGTATTGATCTTTCCGCCAGAAAGTGAATAAGCGTATTTCCCAAAAATATCTAACGGTTCCTTTAAGGCAGAAAAACCTGTTCATTGGAGCAGGCTGTTTGGATACAGTATCTGCAGATAAAGAATCAGTCGCCAACAAAATATGATCTTTCTGAATTAGATAAGGAAATATGATGTTCTGTGGTCAGAGAGGAGCTCATCCTCCTTTCAGCTGTAGATGAGATGAGAGATATATAATATCTGCATGTCTACAGGGTTGTGTGTGTGTATGGAGGTGTTGAGGTCTGTCAAATGTACCCTAGTTGATTTCAAATGTTTCCAGTACATTCTCTACAGCAGACAAGGGTTGAAAACATTTGTGTGTATATATATATCTGTGTGTGTGCGTGTTTGTGTGTGTCTGTTGAAGTTTAGGATGCTGTGTATATGTAAGTGTCCTTTAGCACCCGGGCTGTACCGACCCTGTCACATTACAGGGACAGATGAGCTGCAGTGATGGAGCGAGCGGGCCGCGTGCACTTGATGGATCATTGCAGCAGGGCGAGGAGATGCAGATTTTCACTGTGACATTTCTTTTACTCTGGGAGCATTTCTCCGGCGAGCTGAAGTGAGGTCGTGCTCCGGCAGCTCTCGGTTTGAACACTTGCAGACTGCGAGCTTCTCTCCTCAGCATTTCTGCTTGAGGTTTTTTGTCTTTCCAGTCTGCTCTTTGGAGACGGATACTCCCTTCGTTTTTAGATTACTGCTTAGTTTGTATTCCACGTCGGAGGTGCCAAGGATGCAGGGCGTCGCTTGTGAATTGCACTTGACCTCTAACACTTAAGCTGTGGATAAACACGTGTAAACATTACAGATGGCTCAACAGTACTTTTTCAGACACAAATTACACAACACTGAGTATCTGCTAATACTGATACTAATCCAGTGCTCATTTCTTCCTCTTCTTCTTCTAAGCGCTTCATTAGCCACCATCTCCACTAAAAATGTGATGCATATATTTTAACAAATCACATAAGTTAATGTTGAAATGACTCAGTACTAGCATCAGATGTGTGCTCAAACTCTAAACACATTTTCCAAGGCATTTTCTAAGTTGCTTGGACAGATATGAGAGCACCAATTCAGAGGAGAATTGTTGTCTGCGAGAGACAAGGCTTTGTATTAAGACGTTTTCAAACGTGGATAGCGGCTGGTCATCCATCAAAATAAATCACATGATTTTCTCGGTCTGTTAGCTTTTGCTTGTTGCTGTCTGGAGGGAGTTTCTGACACTTCCACAGACACCTTCCAATGTGTTCCAGCAAAACTTTTCTTGTTGACACATTTATTTCTTATTTTCCATAACCACAGTCTCTGTCAGTCACACTGTAGAGGCCAAATGCAGATACTGGGGAAGGCTCAAATTAAAAAGTTATCTCTGAGCAAAATCTGAGGTTTTGCAGAACTGTTCTGTTGATGTTCTTAAAAAAAAATTAAATTTTATTGCTTATCATATTTTACTCTGATATCCAATCCAGTGTTTCTGCTGCTGCAGTATCAGACCAATACTGAGTAATGCACTAAAGCATTACTGGCTAAATCTCGCATACGCAAACAGCATACCAATTTCCTCGCTAAGAATCTAGACATGCAGTGAAACGGTCAGAAGTTCAGTTCCCCCTCGTGGCTGTCGTGCAGAGCCGGGATGTACGCTCGAGACAGGGTGCGCATGGGTGACGTCGGGGTTGGGTGGTTCAGGGGTTATCGACGGTATTTATGTCACTGAGCAGACAGGGGTTCGGTCGAGGTGAGATAGACGTTAACTCAGAGGAGCGCAGTCAGGCTTGTGGCCAAATGCTGTCAGCCTAATACCAGCGAGCGGTCCGGGAGGAGCAGTCGCAGCATCTGGATAGTCAAGCTCCATTAGCCTCCTGGCTCTGTTTTACACCGGCTGCATTACAGCCTTGTTGACAAATGGCAGAAGAGGTGGTGTGTGCGATATGAATCACCTAACTCAGGGGACCTCCACCATGAATATCGTACCCCCTTGCTCCCTGATCTGTCCCTCCTTCCCTCGCTCTCCCTTTCCTGGGTCTTGCTGCTGTGAAGTGTAGCAGTAGCCTGGCTTGGATTCAGTGGGACAGCACTACTTCTCAACCTTGGTGAAGGACTAAATGGAGCCTCAGTCTGCTGTCCTTGCTGTCACACTGCTGCTGGGAGAAGATAAGCACTCCAGGCTTTAGGACACGCTGTAGGGCCCCCTTCGGTCCCTGCAGCTCTGTGAGCTGAGTAGTTGCAGAGGCGCTGTGAATAACGAATTAAGAAATCGTTACATGTGACGCGTGACATGCTTGAGTCGTATCTTGGATGACATTCAGTGTAATAGCTGTAACCTTTAAAACGCCATGTAAAGATGCACTTCAGAAGAGAGTGGAGTTGAGGTTTTCATTTCATTTGACATATTTAAAGTTTCTTCTTCTTCTTCTTCTTATCACATGACTCATCGCAGACGTCCAGGTGATTTGGAATATTTTTTGTAAGATAACAAACAGTGATAGTGCCCCTCGTGTATGTAGCACTTGGACATTTTCATTGCTATAGAGAAAATATTTACCTCTAAGAAACAGTCTCTGTGGAGAAATCTAGAGTCCTGCTGTGGCCTGGTGATGAATTCCGGCTTTAGCCTTTTAAAGCCTTGTGCTGGCTATTTTGGCTTGTCCTTCTGTGGCCTGTAAATTGCTCATAGTGATATATTAAGATGCTGTCACTGCACTGTTAAGTAGACAGGTATGGCTCTCTGTGTGTGTGTGTGTGTGTGTGTGTGTGTGTGTGTGTGTGTGTGTGTGTGTGTGTGTGTGTGTGTGTATTAGAATTAGGTTTATTTACTGGGTTGAGTTGCTGAAATAAACCATGCAGTGCTATATTTCTCTCAAACACACCGGAGCATTGAATGATGACACACACAGGGAGAGGCTGTGTGGTGGGTATTGATGTGTAATGCCCTTGGACCGAAGCCAAGACGGTGAAATGGAATGAAAGGAAAGTAGTCACTCTCCTGTTAACTCAAGGTTGTACTTTACAGGAGCTATATCTGTCTGTGTTGTCAGTGCTACGCTTAGTAAATGCGCTCTATGTGTCTGCTGCTGCAACTATAAAAAAAAAACATCTAAATCACATCTGCCTGTTGACTTTGAAGATTCCCACCAATTTGCCTGTATTTTTCCAAAGCTGATGCGGTATGTCATGGCTCATCCACAACTTCTGAGCTAGCGGGAGGCTGGCGTTTGGCACTCGCTTGTAAACACAGCCAGAGAATGAGTCCTTAGTGATCGGGATCCCTGCCAGCTCATAGAAGTGGCAGCTGATCATCCTCGGTTAATAGGCGCCCATAATCCTCTGTGACTGTCTTATGTTGTCCCCCGAGAGGAGCGAGACTAAGGCATGTATTTGCAATCAGCGCGCATTAAGGGCTGACAGTTTAACTGCTGCCATAACTGTAATAAACCAACCCACTGTTTGCATGCTGAATGGAAGCAAAATGAAAACTGTGAAGTGTTTTTTTTTATTTTTTTTTTTTTATCTCTAACAATGGCTCTCCCTGTCTTTCTCCCCCACGGCTGCTTGTCATTGCCACAGGAAGTCGAGGTTAGTGTCTCTTTTGTTGTGTACAAAGCACTGTCTGTCTTCACTTTGACGTCTGTTTCACGATGTAGGTGTCACCTGCCTGATGAGTAAGAGCTCATCTTGTCTAAAGAACAAAAAAATCCAATACAGTACAGCAATATTGCACCATAAAGACAAAAGAATTAGAAACAATAACGTAAAACGGATATAACAGCTTCCTAGAAAATAAGTAAGTATCAATAACAATAACAGAATGTGTGGTACGGTTGATCAGTGGAAATTCTCCTTTTATTTCTTCTTCTTTTCTTCTTCTTTTTAGACACTCAACAATCAATTCATTGTAGAAAAAACAAGTGTGAACACAAAAACTATCCCTTCAACTCCTCACCCCGTGCACAGTATTTAAGATGCCTTCGGCTATACTTGTTCGGCTTAACTTTGAGAGCTCAGTCTTCGTGTCCCCTGAGCAGAATAAGACCAAGCGAAACTGAACAGACCTGATCCTCGGGGTCCTCTCTGGGCCTCGTGCCGAGTAGTAACCGCTTTATAGTTGATCCTCTCGGCCCTGACACATAGAGAAATGGGTCAGAATGGATACAGCGGAGGGAGACTGAATTTTTATTATCGTTCCAGCGCAGTGCCGCCGGGGACACAATCTAAAAACCAGAGTTAGTTTGCAAATATTCCCTCTGCAACCGCGTGGGAGCGAAGATAGTCCAAGTTCTTTTATGAGATACATTTAAGCTTTTCAGAGCCTTGCTGTGGTTGTTTACTTAATGTTAGAAGGTGCATGTACAACAACAGCCACAATAGTCATAAAAGGGAATATGATAAGAGCTTCAAAGAGTTTGATATAAAGATAAATAAATATGTCAAAAAGTTGACATTACTGAGTCGGACCTTGGAAACAACAATGGACAAAAAAATCTAAACTCAAGGTCCTCTTACTCGCCTTTGACTGTGACATTGTCTTCATGTGTCACAGATCTGTAGATGTTCAAACTCTTCATGATCGCAATGATTTAATCGGCTGATGAAGATCATGTGATAATGTTGAAAGCTCCAGAACAAGCAAATAAGTGGAACTTGACTTTGTTTTGTGAACATTATCATTGTTTTCTGCTAAAACCATAAAGGAACATTTGACATTTTGGGAAATGCAGACATTCCCTTGCAAAGTGAGAAGATTGATACCACTCTTAATGTCTGCATGCTAAATATGTAGCAGCAGCTGGTTAGCTTAGCTTAGCATAAAAACCAGAAAGACTGTTGAAAGACTAGCTTCACAGTTTGGACAGTTTTTTATAAAGAAATCTTAGCAATTATTTAAAGTTTAAAGTTTTTAGAGAGAAGAAATGAGAACATAAATAAATATAAAAAAAAAAACATCAGGGAAATCTAGGTTTTTCTTTGATCAGGAGGAGGACTAAACAAGAATACTATTTTTAAGAGCATAATTCAAAACTTAAAACTGAAACAAACATACAGTATACATATAAATTGAGTAAAAATTGTCACATAAATGAACAGAATTTATAATATAACGCTGGATTAAAGGTTTTGAGACAGTTTGCTTTTAGCCTGCCTGCTATCCATTGAAGTATGTTATTCAACAGCGAGAGCTAAATGTATTTGAATTGCTAAACATTTAGACTGTCATTCATGGCGTGTAGCAGAGATTCTTTATCATTTTGCATGTAAATTTCCTTCATTATTTATGCTCTCCTGAATTATTCTCTTAATAACTGAAAAATCATTAAGCATGAGAGCGGGAGCATACCTTCTCTACTCTGTCGGCCAACATGCAATATTAAATTAACTAATGCAAATATATTTCCTTTCCAGGATGACTACATCAAAAACACGGAGGAGAACATGGGTTCTGATGAAAGTAAGTCAGAAAAAAGTCTGATTAGATCTGATTAGAAAAGATTTTTCTGCAGACATATGATGAAGTTCGGTGTGTTTTCCACTTGTGTGTGCTACTGTACTATATGCAAAGCTGGTTTGCAAAGATTTTCAGTATTTAAATTGCTTTACTGCCTTTATACATCAGCTCCAGACAATGAAATAGCACGGTACACATTATCCAAGTATGGCTTCTTTTAATTGCAGAAGTTGTCTGAGGTCATGCAGCTTGTGGTGAGCGCAGGTCTGAGGTGTCACAGCTTGTGGAGGGTGAGAAGGCTGTTGTGTTTCAGGAAAGGAGAGGCTGCGCCCTCAGTCAGATCCATTAGTTTGAAAAGCCTGCTATAATTGCCTTTGTTGCTGAGGGCTCAAGTCAGAGCTCCCACCAGGCTCCATTTACCTCCATGGGGTCTGTTTCTCGTCAACAAAAAAAAAAAAGAAATCTTACTTTTAGAAAATCAGCTGTGGAGGAGGAATGGAGACCATGTGAACATATTGAACAGTTCTTTGTCATTTCAGTCAAATGGTCTTTTTGTAGCCAACGGAAATGAAAAATGATACAAGGAAGCGCTTAAAGGGTTCATACTTCTGTAAATGTTTCATCATCTTTCCAATTTGTCATTTTAAATAGTCAGATTACCCAAGTCATGAAAAAATAACCGAGTAATATTGAGTCAAGCATTTGAAAAATTCAACATCAGTGTGTCTTTCCAGGGACAGTGCACTTTATCTTTCACTTTATTTTTGCATTCAGTAGAAAATATGTAGTTCCCAATGAAAACTGCTGATGACTTGAAATCTACTGCTGGGTTCAAACTATTAGAATTCACTGTATAAGCGAAACATGCTGCAAATGTGGTTCAACTGAGGTTTAAAGAGTCTCTAATCAATATTTTAACATCTTTCAGCTCATTGTTTTGGTTGTCTGGCTCCACAAATTTACTGTTTTGGTTCACTCACTACTTTGCATGGCTTCGTTTTTAGCTACAGCAGGCCGGCTGTTTTCAGCAAAACACCTCTGATGAAACAATTCCGTGCTACAGACAAAGTTAGGAATTTCCTAGTTAAAAAAGTGTAATATAGCAATTTAAGTAAGAGCTCGATATTTCCTTCAGAATTGGAAGAGAGTGAACATTGGATGTATATTCATCAGTTTGTCAGAAATACTTCTAATGAATGATAATTGTTGTAAAAGGTGATGATGTCTATGTCAGCTTCTAAAGGGTATATTTTCACTACTCATATCAATTTAAATTTTAAGAGTCAACACATTTAACGGCATCAGGTGTTAAATGCATGTTTTTATTATCACACATTGCAGAGAAAAATTCAGTAACCATTAATCCAACTATGAATAAATACAAGTATATAGTTATAGTCACCCACGTGCAGCTATGAATAATAGTTTTAAAGACAGAAACAAATTGTAAGAATATCATAAATTAAATTCCAGCTGCAGTTTTTTTGTAGGTTAATAAACTGATGCTACAGGAAGAGACAGAATTTTTAAATCTCTTTAGTATTTTATTGTAAGACCAAATCATATCCAAAAGGACTCAGAGTAATAATCAGTGATAGTTGATAATCATAAATGCAATTCTTATAAAAGTGACAACATACAGTATATCTCTCCTTTTGAATTATTTCCCTGATGAATTGAATAGATAGGGTAAACAGGAAAATCAGACATTTAAAAACTAAAACCCATTTTCAAGAGAAATTAGAAACCAGATTGTACAACATCAGTTTAGACCGCTGGTTTGTTATGTTACGATGACTCACTCGGTGTTGGCAGATTTTAAGATAACTCCCAGTTGCATCTATTCATAGGTGTTGTAGCCAATTTAGGAGGCCCTCAGGGTTACCAGTGTTGTTCCTGCTGCAGGGTGAGTCTGGGAGGTCAGGTGTTAGCACCACACCTACACTGCCTCACTTTAAAGTCACTGAAGGCTTATCTCAGAGAAGAAAGATGTGAGAGGAAGCAGCTCCAGACGTTATCCCAGTCATCTGTTTTTACAACAGGGCGAATAATTAATGTAACCTCAGGAAAACGCCTCAGTTGCTGTAGTGTGGGCAAGGTTCATTTGAATACCATTGATTTCTCCCCATCACAGCTCCCACTGGGACTAATTCTGCAGACCTAATTGATCAAGGTCTTCTTAATTGCAAATTCAACAAGACAGCGGAGATTCGGGCAAGGTATACCTGCAAGCTGCAGACAGACGTAACAGGAGACTTCAGACACCTCTGCAGAGTCTGCCCTGTGTTTCAAAACAGTAAGGAGACCACTGCTCTGAGTTAACACATGAGCTGTTGTATGTGACCTTGACATCCTTTATTTGTGCTGATGAATTAGACTTCTTTTGTGCCTAAAGAAAAATTCCACCAATTGGATCATAAAAACAAGTAGCTGTGATTATGCATCCATTTGTACAATAACTTCAGAAAATCATTCAGACATGATGCGTTAGAGTTAGAGGTGAACGTGTGTGTTATATTCTCTCTAATTACAAGTAAATAATTTTATATCTCAATTGTAGTTGAATAAAAGCTATACAGGCTGCTGTGACACTGCGGCCACCAATTAAGTCCATGTCTTCTTAGATGACAGTAATTGCAAATCCAGTTGAAATTAATTTACTAAAAGCTGTCAGATGGGTCAATCTCTCTCATGCTTTTAATATTTATCAGAGTTAAATCTTTTCAGTTTCAAATGGCTGCTACTTTTTCTTGGCAGCCCATTAACAGGTCTTTTGCAGATTTTTTTTTCTTTTCTTTTCTTTTTTTTTTGTGCAGAACCACTGAAGTACTTTATTAAATACATGCTCTGACAATCAGAATGAAAGATTCATGAAAGGTTTTGATGGAGGATGCTGTCCAGCTACAAGACATCACTCTCAGCAGAGAATTCAGATGTGACCAGAGACAACAGGGACACAGCTGATCGAGTACGGGGAAAGCAGCTGTGCTCTGATGTGTTTTTGATCGCAGCGCAAAAATAATAATAATCTCCGAGAGATTGGACGCAGGCTCGGTGCAGTCACCTGCCTTTGTTGACATGATTACAAGAGGATTTAGAGCCCATAATGGCAGTTATAAACGCCCCGGCCCAGCACTGAATTCTCAATGCAGCACGATGTGAACAACAACCGGGAGAGCAGGCGAGGTGAAAAACACACTTGATCTTTAATGCAAATTAAATCTTGTGTTTGGATTTCATTTTCAATATGTAGGAGTTGTACAAGAATACTGTATGAGGGATGTGCTTGGTTTTAAGCTGTTGCTTGGTGTAAAGGTGCTTATAAACACTGAACATATGAGGAGCGAGAGAGCTGCACCTTCTGAAGCTATACTGAAAACACCAAGCTGTGTTTCTATGGGAACATACAGTAAAGCAATCTTGTGTTACTTAGCATGATTTAAAAAGAAATCTAATAAAAGGTTAGGACCTGAACTAAAAAGCAAAATGCTTATGTTTCTTGGATTACTTCATTTAAATTGAATATATCAGTACGAGACATGGCTGTTTGGCTTAAAAACTGCTGTGAGCAGAAGACTCTGCATTTTCCCCTCAGCTCTACAGGATATTTCAGCACTTTTCAACTTTTTATTTTGGTCTTCCAAACTTTACTGTTGCGATTCGGTCTCACCGTTCTCATTATAGCTTAATTTGTAGATACTGCAGCAGCCAGCTGTTTTCAGCGAAAAATGTTTGACCCCCACTTTATGCTACCTGAATCAAATGGTATCAAACTGCTGAACACAGCGGAGAAGTTAACATTTATTTTGTCATAATGAGGTGGTAATATGCATTGTTGTGTTTACAGCTTGTTTCTGCTGGCCCAAGTGGCCAAAAAAATCACATAATGTGAATTTAATGAGCATTTAACTAAATTCAACCATCCCTCCTACAAATTATGTTCAATGTTCACAAAATGTTTTTTATTTGTCTTTTTAAATTCCAGTTTTTCTTTATTAGGTTGCCAAATTTTTTGTTGCTGTGGCCTTTTTGACCTAAATTGCTGTAGGTTCAAATAAACCAAGTTTAGAAATTTAGGTTTACACATGCACCTGTCAAAGTGATCCAGCAACATTTGATGGCATTTAATCTCTAAGTCGGTAGCAATAAGTTTAAAAGTCCAGACTCAGTGGTCATAAATTCATCTCACTCAAAATTTTGTACAACTCAAGCCTTAACATTCCCCCCGACAGGAATTAATCTTGCTATATGATGCATGATCGTCTTTCACCTTATGTGTTTTAATGCAGATCTGGATTCAGAAGCAGATTAAAAATGTATTATTATTAAAATAGAATGAGGAGGATTAAGGATCCTTGGTGGAGTTTAGTTCTCTGAGTGCTTTCTGGTTTTATTTGATTCTTCGTGCGACTGATGGCTCACAGCACAGCCTGTAGCTATGGTTTCCTTGTGAGTGGTTGGCAGGTGCAGCAGCTACTCACCGGTTAAAAAACAATACAACTCCAGACATGAAATTGGGAATAGTTTACGGGATATTACGCTGAAAAACATAGAGTTTGGTTCCTTGCCCCCACAAAAGTTTATGATCCGTGACTGGCACCTGTGTTAAAACCACAACTGCAATATACAGTGACAATCTCTGTAAGATCCACCAGAAGAAAGCCTGAAGAAAACCTCGGTGATGAGTTCCATAAAGAGAGGACTGATGTGATCTGTCGAAGCATATTACAAAAAATATAAGATGACTTTACCTTCTTTGTTGACAAGAGTCAAAATGATACGTGCGGTGACAGTCTGATATGATTTTTGGGAGGTTTTATGTCTTAAATCAAAAGCGAAGTAGGAGACAAATGTGCCGTCTGCCGTAGAGTCTGGATATTGTTCAGCCGCGGGGGTTAAATCATGACGGAGCAGAATACCTGTTGGAACAGATGAAGTGAATAAAAGTCAAGTGGTCACAAAATCTTTTATATGGAATGACTGTTTCAAGTTTATGAGCTATCAGCTCTGCCGGAATCCAGCTATCTGCCGAGCCTAAATGCTACGTCTTGTATTTTTATGAGTTTCTTCCCCGCTGAGAAGTTGCTTTCAGATAAAGGGAAAAAAAAAGATAGACGGAAAAAAATAACACCATCTGTATGTATCACAGATACTCATTTAATTTCTTTTTGACTATTTATGAGTCATTGCCTTTGATATGGGATCTGCTAGCTTATTTTTATACTAATACATCTGAAGTCCTGCTCTGCTTCAGACTCAGTTTCCGTCTTATGAAACTCAAGCTATTATTCCGTACAACAGGTTTCTTTAATCTGTAGATGTGTGAAGATAAACTGTGGGATTTTCTGCTCATATTGTAACTACTACTGTACTTGCTAGTAAAATCTGGGCACAAATAACCCTAGCCTCATGTTTCAGCCTTTTAGACAATATGTAACAAAACCTTAATGCGACCAGAAAGAAGCCAAATCATCAAAATTTAATTCATTTTAATAACAGGAAATGGATAGAAATGTTTAATCTGCATCTGTATACAGATGTGCATCAAAATACACTGATAGAAACGTGTGTGTATGTGCACAACTTTAAGAGATTGATTCCCTTTCAATCCATAGAGGCCAGTGCAGCTATATTTCCTCATTGTGTTTTCCTCTCTCCAAAATATAGTGCAGACTTACTCTTAAAGCTATTCTGAACCAAAGGCCAACCAATTGTTCGGAACTTTTCACCAAATTAAAAATTAACTCTGTAAAGAAGGTTTTGAGGTTCCCAGCCCCATTTGTACTTTACGCCATGATTTAGTCACAAAATGTTCCCTACCCAAACCTTTGGAGAAAAGTCTAAATGTTCTATCTTCAAAAGTATTTTTTTGATCCCGCAGATATCATCTTTCTACCTGGATTACAACTAGCTGCTTTGTTGTGCTCTTCTTCTTTCGGAAAGTGTTTTTAAGTCCGCTGTGCGCGCAGTGGCAGTCCGTGGAAATGGTAAAGAGTTTCAGAGCTCTCTTAACTTGTGAGACAGTCACAGTTTTGGTCAGACTTCTCAGCAGTTTTCCAGGCACGCAGCCTCCTACCAGTATTTTTGAATTCCCTCAGAGATGTCTTGTCATCCACTGATTCCATAAAAGTCCACTGTTTCTCATACCTCCCTCCTGTAGCATCAAAGTATCATCTAGTCGCCGGATTTGCTGAGATCTGGCTGGCAGACACCTCGTCTGTTGACCGTGTTGACTACAAAGCAGCTGCTCAAAGCTGACTCAGGATTTCACAGCTTAAATTTCTCTTCTCACTGCCACTTGCCACTCACTCTTAAATTTATCTGAACATGTGAGCTTTGCGAGGCCTCTCCAGCAAGGCGGTAAATGGACTGGGACAGTGTGACAGTTTCGGATGGCATTGACCACAGACTGAGGAAGGTGAAGGACACAGTGCTATTTCCATCTCAGTCTATCAGTGGAAAAGAGGCTGGCATTGAACCATTCAACTCTCCAAAGATATAGAGAGAGATGCAGTGGAGGGAGGGAAGGAAGGAGGGAGGGAGGGAGGGAGACAGCAAGCGGGGGAAGGAAGAGGATAAGAAGAAAGGGAATGTGGGAGACAAAGATGGAGTGTGCGTGTTAGTGTGAGAGAGGGAAAAGGCAAGCTGGAGAGAGACAGTGATAAGTTGACATGGGGGAAGTGAGATGTGACAAGCCAAGAGAAAGAGATGCTCAATCAGTGCTGTCAGGTTTTCTCGCAATCAGAGACAGCCGTTGGAGACTGCAGGCAGTACTATTGACGATGGGCTGTTTCGCTAATGACAGCTAGGCGTCCATGTTTTCAGCAGTGCTGACTATAAAATCAATGGACTCATTTGTGCACACTGCTAGAATATTTTTCATTACACATTTCTTGATTTTTATTGCACACGCCTTTGAAAATGATAGTTGTGCGAAGATGGAAGATCATTAGAAATGGTGTAAATATACAGACCTTGGTCATACAGCACGTAAAATAGCGGCACTCCTCTTTTCTTTTCTTTTCTTTTTGCTGTTTAACACATGCTCCTTGTCAAAACATGAATAACAAACAGACAGGAATTCAGTATTTTTCTCTTGGTGGTGGCCAAAAAATACAGAATTAAAGCAAAACTCCTCAGCTGTGATTGACACCTCTGGATTTTCAGTGCTGTTGTTTTGTGTTTGCAGCCATGGACACCACCAAGGACCCGTGCCAGAACGTGAAGTGCAGCCGCCATAAGGTGTGCGTCGCTCAAGGCTACCAGAGGGCCATGTGTGTCAATCGCAAGAAAGTGGAGCACAGGTAGGTGGAGAGGTGTTTTGTGTTTGCAAGACGTGCTGCCGATGTTTTTGAAGATTTCTGTGTGGACACGACGGACATTTCTGTGGCACCAGCTGTTAGCTGTGCGTCAGTTGAAAGCCTTTCGATGTCTGGTTGGAGAGCTATTGATTAAACCCAGTAACAGGGCCAGAGAGTGTCATGAGTCAGGAGTGAAGTCATTTTTTGATGGAACACTCATGCTGAGCAGTGACTAATTAACTGTGTAGATGGGAGGTGGTAAAACTGAACACAGAGAGTTATGGAGGCAAATAAGGGCCATAAAGATTTCATATGCAAACTGAATACCTAATTTTGAACTTTCATCACTACAGGATACTTTTTTATACCACTGAAATATTTGGCTTGGTCAGATCTGAGTTGTATATCTTAATTTAAGTGTCTGAATTTGACCGAGGCGATTTTGAGTAACTGGACTTTTTGACTTGAGTTGAATTTTTAGATCTGAATTCAGCAGAATGAATCTGAGCAATTTTAAATTATGAAATATAAATTTAGAAAATTGGCTACTTGAATTTTCTATCTGAATTTGTGAAGCTTAAAAAATGATGTGTACTTGAGTTGAAAGTTTTGAAACTTGCAACTGACAACTGAACATTTCAAAGAGGAGAATTCACGCCACATTCATGAGAGATGGTCTTCTCAGTAGAATATTTCAGTGCTATAACTTCATTGGTATTTGAATATTACATTAATAATTAGTTTAATTATTCAGTAGTGATTAAATTTTAAAATCAAGTATTTAGTTGCTTTGTGGCGATTATTTTCTCCCATGTGAGCTTCATACATGGCTACACTTGCAATCATGACAGCTCTGCTCCTATCAGACACAGAGGAAAGAGATGCTAGTTTAATGGCTAGCACTTAATGTCAAGGGTGCATACCTCATCATCAATTAATGCATAACTAATATATGACTCATGATTATCTAATGCATGATGTATCATGAACTCTCGTGGCTCAGTATTAATTATTAATGATGACACTATTACTTTTAGTTTAATTACTTAAAACTACATGGATCATCAGTTTGTGAACTCATACATATATATAGTTAAATCAGAATAAAATGAACATCTCCAAAAGCAAGATAGCGCCAGATTATTACGTTTGAAGCATACAGTATGAAACTGGCTGAAGAGACTTTGATCAGCATATACTTCAGCTATACTGTGCATTAATGGATGTCTGCATTTGGTCTGTGTATTCACACATACAGTGTGTTTACAATCTGACCACATCTCAGCAAAGAGCTTGATCAGATTGAGGTATACTTCAGCTCTTTTGACAACCCTGGTCTCATTTTATGGGCATAGAAAAAGGAATATAAGGCCTGTATTAGTACCTTGACTGTGGAAAACACTTAAGAGTCTGAACCAATTCTGTGTCAAAAGCTGTTGCAGTGATATGAGGATCCTCGACACAGGATAAGGAGACTTAGAGCTAGTAACAATAAGGTGATAACGGTAAATGGTAAAAAAGCAAGGTAACAATAGAAAAGTCTGTGAACGGACTCAATAACCTCAGTTACACAGCAGCATTTTGGTAACATTAGCTACCTTAAGCTACCAGACAAAGTAAGGCTATAGCAGCGAAAGCCTTCAGCATAGCAATGTGAGTATAGGGGTTTGTTTTAACTTTTCATTTGTGAGCAGAGCAGTTTGTTATTTTTATCTCTTGAAACTTATATGGTTTTGCTTTAAATGACTAAAAAGGTGGACAATTGTTTTAATGAATTACATTTAATTGTTTAGACTTTTTTATGACCCTAAAATGACACTGAACTGAAAATAGTCCATTTTATTGACTGTCACTTAGCAACAGTTTTTTTACGTCTCAAACCTCTTGAATGCTGAGTTTACTGTGTACTTGACCTCTTACGTTGAAAATGATGCGTCACTGAGCTGTCTATGTATATAACAGGGCAGCTTTAGAAAACATGGTACAGACCTATCAGTGGAGGAGGTTGAAAACATGACAACTAAAGAATATAGAATACTCTTTAACATTCTGGTCACTTAATACAGTGTAATACAGGGGTTTATTCGTGTATTTCAGATGTTACTCCCTTCACAAAGGCCCTTTAGTTTTCTGTAGTAAATCTCATGAAAAAGCGTTTATCTGTTCCCTCGCCCATTCATCCCACTTTGACTGAAAAACAAATGAGCGGGGTTGCAGCCTGAAAAGAATTAATGGAGTGAATTATTACTACCTGCAAAGCCTATCTGCAGCGGCAGGCATTTATCTTTTTCAATAAAGTGCTTCATTTACAGAGTCACTCCAGAGATGAGAGAGACTGTGTCGAGTAATGGGTAATAAGCACGAACGCAACTGCACTAAACCATCCCAGCATCATTAAGTAGCAGCCTCAGAAGTCGTGCTGCAGAGAGCCTAATGCTTGTGCTCACTGAACATGTAGTCAATCACCATGTAAGAGGAAAGCAAGCAAAGGGAAATTTTATGAAGAAGCGCATGCAAATATTAACAGGCAGATTATGACTTTCTGGTAATTATGATCAGAAATGTCTGTTTCAGTTGTATTGATGTTGTAGTTTACAGCAGAGATGCCAATGATTTGTAGGCTAATAAAAACATCTTGTTAGAGAGGATTTGTAACAGTAACTGTGTTTGACCTCAGCAAGATGGTTGACATTAAAGGGCCAGTTCACCCAAATTACAGAACAAATATTCTTATTTAACTGTAGTGGTGTGTACCCACGCAGACAGTTTTTGTTTTATTAGTCCGGGATTTTAGATATCTGCCTCTGAGATTTCTGCTACTACACCATGGATGGAATTTCCTTTGTGCTTACAGCATTCAAAAATTACATTTAAAAGATTCAACAGCAAAGTGTCTACTCCAAAACAGTGTCCCATTACATTACAATCATTTTGCAGACGCTTTTGTCCAGGGCAACTTATAGTAAGTGCTTTAAAAGTAGACAGCAAAAAGAGGTAGATGTCAACAACAATTGGAAGTGCATCTCTCTCGAACAAACAACTGAAAGCATGTTCAGTGCCACAGTACAAGTTCACTTACGTTAGTTGTTGTTGCTGTTTTTTGGTTTTTTTTTTTTTTTTAACGAAATGACACATGAATGGTGTGGGGTGTTGAGATGTTGTGTGAAAAGCCAGCAGAAGAGGATGAGCAGTGACTCTGCTATCCTGGCATCAATACAAGACAAGACAGGCATCTGTTATCTGTTACTCTGGATAATCCACAGACCTCTGTCAACAGTTCTCACTGGAACTGCTGTCTACCAAATAAATAGTCCCTCGGAAAACTGTGAACCAGGAACGCTGTTTCTGGAGAGAGTTTTTAGCCATGATAGAGGCAA
This sequence comes from Seriola lalandi dorsalis, assembly GCF_002814215.2. Lineage (NCBI taxonomy): Eukaryota > Metazoa > Chordata > Actinopteri > Carangiformes > Carangidae > Seriola > Seriola lalandi. Next base: position 377,870 of record NW_019525069.1, on the reverse strand, counting down.
AACTAGTGAATATACTTAATGTATTTCAACATATACTTAGTGAATTGGCACAAAAGTTGGTACAGATTTGGTGATCCCATCTAATGTTACCATGAGTTTGATATTTGTGAGTGAAACTCGTGAAATTATTTTGAATTGCTACAGATATTCTCTGCTCTTCTTCAGGATAAATTGCAGTCATTTTGGTGATCTTCTGACTTTTAATGTAGCGACATTATCAGGTCAAAATTTAGTTAACCCAGTTAGCTATTTAATTAATGACTACCTCCAAAATGAATGACAGCTTTTAGTAAATTATCTCATCAACAAAAACTATTTAATCTATTGTCATGACATTAGCACAGTAATTGATATCCGTGTCAACCTCAAGATGAATTAAAATCACTTTCATGATGGTTTATACATCATGCATGCAAGTACCTGCAAAGCTAATGACATCCCCATTTATTTCAGCTGTACTTTGTGTTTACCGCTATTTAGCAAATGCTAGCATGCTAACATACTAAACTGAGATAGTTAACACGGTAAACATCATACCTGCTAAATATTGGCATGTCGGCATGTGAGCATGTTAGCATTTTGCTCAGAGCACCGCTTTGCCTGAGTACACCTGCACAGAGCAGCTAGTTATCTTGTTTAATATAAATTTTAATCGCTGCTCACTGAAACTGAAAACTTAGCTTCTCAGACTACACTAAGAAAAAAAACAGAGACTAACAGTACAGACTTGTACTGTAGAATTGAATATGTGTTTAGTTGTGTGTTTGTGTGAGTTGACATCTAGCTCTTGTTCCTATCAAGTTTGAATCCACTTGTTTTGCACAAAAGTGTCTTCAAAATAAGTTTAAGGTAAAATGTAATGATACTGTTTTGGGGGAAGACACATCGCTGTATGTATTTTTTAAGCATTGTGAGCACCACAAACAAAATCTATACTGGAGTAGTAACAGACACCTCAGAGACAGACATCCATTGGCAAGTAAAACTGTTTGTATGTATAGATGGGGTAGAGGTAAGTGAAAAGGTGTTTTGTGTGTAATTTGGTTTGGACAGACATTTTAACTTTTCCTTTTTCCCCCTCTCTAATGTTCAGAGTGAAACAGCCAGGGAATCTGGAGGCCCATGAAAGCGGCTGTAAGCCTTGTCCTGTGGCCGCCTCCTCACCTGTATGTGGCTCTGATGGACACAACTACGCCTCTGAGGTAAAAAGAAAACACTATGTTCTGCACCGGCATCTCTCTTTGAGAGCACTTAGACTTGAAAGCTTAGATAATTTTTCTTTTGCTTTATTACTGGCTTCTGGCTCCATAAAACCCTGAGAAGAAATGGAAAGTGGCCGTGTCATCGTTTTAAATAATGAGAGCAGTCCAGTCAAGTGCTGTTTCCTGCTACGCTGACACATACGTGGGCGCAGCAGGCCAGCACAGTTCATCACTGCTCGCAGGAGGACAAGTGCACCAGCTCAACGTGGCCGTATGATTGATGACTGACGTTGTTTTGAGCGGCATCACCGTACACCGGCCACTACCAGGACTCTTTATTGATTTATGTATACTTTTTAATTTTGACCTTGCATGAGAAGATGGCGGAAAATGACAGCTCATTCTTGCTGCCTTTCTCTAAGTGCTGTGTCTCATCTGAATGAGCAATCTCCCTTTCCTGCGGTCACCCCCATAAATATTTTAACTGCATCCATGCAACTCTCTCTCTTTCTCTCTCTCTCTCTCTCTCTCTCTCTCGTACAGTGTAAGCTGGAGCAGCAGGCCTGCCTCACAGGCAAAGACCTGAACATCATGTGTGCTGGCTTCTGCCCCTGCGCCACAGCCTCCGTTACCATCACAAATGCTGACACCAAACGTGGCAAGTGGCATCTTAATTTTACGCATCTTGATTTCTGGATTCACACCTCCCTGTTTGGATCACTCTCAGTGTTTTCATGAGTCAGAGCTTCAAAAAAAAAAAAAAAAAAGAAAAAAAAAGAAGAAAGTTATGATACACTGGTGGCCACACATGGCACGCTGTGTGTAGGAAAGGACTGACTCCAATTGCCTGAGACAACCAATCAACCTGATGCTTGATGTTTGGAATCAATACTCAACAATTTCAGAGATTACTGTTAGCCAAATATCCCCCATGTGGTTAAACTGCTCTTCCAATCATGTTGTAATTAATTATTTAGAGTGTACACTATCTATCATAGCAGCCAAACACTATTGATTGTCAGGGCTCTCGGGCACGTGAAAATGCCAATTGATCAAAGGGATGAAATGTTACTCCTGTTTTTCATCTGTAGCCTGGAATAAGTGTTTAGCCTGAGACTAAAAGTGGATTTTTATTGGATAACAGCGATTTGCTGTAGTAGAGTTAATTGCAAAATAATGTTTTCTTTGATTAGCAGATCATACACTTAGAAATCACAGCATGAAAATCCAACAGTACACCTCAACAGCTTTGCAGTGAGGGAAACCTGCGCCTTATGTTCTGTGCACTGTACATCAGTGAGAGCAATATGAAGCTGCGCTGAGTCCCTTGCCTGCTTTTTGGGAAGGTGAGTCAGATTGCTATTAAGTGCCTGCCAGGGTTTTAAATGCAGGGATTCCCTTTTTTTTTCTTGCTCCTTTAGAGAGCTGCACTGGCCAGGACCTGGCAGACCTGGGTGACCGGCTGAGAGACTGGTTCCAACTCCTTCATGGAAACGCGAAGCGGAATAACTCTGGCAAGCTCGGAGCTGGCACCGCTTCAGGTTAGTAACTCACAAAGCGGCTTTATTCTCCTCCGCCTCCAAACTTACAACTCAATTGTCTATGCAAGGAAATGTAGTGTAAACAGAAGGAAACTTAAGTATTATGCAAATTATTTCTGACAGCGCTGGACAGGAGCCTGGTAGCGAGCTGCAAGGACTCCATCGGCTGGATGTTCTCGAAGCTTGACACCAACAGTGACCTGTATCTGGACCAAGCTGAGCTGGCTGCTATTAACCTGGACAAGTACGAGGTCTGCATCCGACCCTTCTTCAACTCCTGCGACAGCTACAAAGACGGGAAGGTCTCCACGGCGGAGTGGTGCCTCTGCTTCTGGAGAGAAAGTGAGTGAAGGGATCCCCACTGAGATTTGAGTCAAATCTCTAAAAGGGTGAAATGATAACAAGGTTACATCAGTGAGTGGCAAAGCAAACTTTTCTAACTGTGAAGTGAGTGGTCTGTAGTCACTGAAAAGTGCCCAGACATCTGTTCTGACACATATGTTGTATGTTTGGGTCTTTACCTCAACACCAGGGAAGCAGCAACACCCTTACAGGAACAGTTTGATATCTTAAGAAAGTGCATTTCCCAAAATATTGAACTATCCCTTCAGCCAAGTCTGACAGCCGACAGCAGACAGCTATTTTAAAGCAGGATTTGGCAGGCTAATCAACATCTTCAAAGCACATTCTGGTTGTCTGTTGCTTCTCTTTATTTTAGACTTCAGCAGTTTGTGCAAACTTGTGCCTGAATTCTCCATCCATTCATCTCTCATCCACTACTTATCCAGGTCCAGCAATATTCCCCCAGCATGGTTAGCAGTTCTTCTTCCCTGCTGAGAACAATCTTGGCAAGACCTCTTTTATCTGAGTCATCTGACAGTTTGTGAAAATGTCTGTCTTGCCAATTGACAGTCCTCCTCCATGTCCTCAATGAACTCTGCCCACTCTGCCCAAGTTTTGTCTCTCCACCAGAAAATACAGTCCTTCCCTGATTTAGGGCTCCCCTGGGCTAAAACCAAGCCCCAAAGGCCTCCGTCTTCAGCTTGACAGCTTCCTTCACTGCTGGTTTCTTTGGTTGCCACTGCAAGAGAAACCAAAAACTTTCCAGCCACAAGTGCAAAAAACAACAGTTTCTCACAATGGAGGCTTTGAATAACACTATGTCCTGTCCTGGGATGCAGTAAACATTGGCAGTTCCTCTGTGGAACAAGCAGCTACACAGATGCAGTTTTCTCATTCTGTGGAAAAGAAGCTATAAATCTGTTTTTACCCATGTCTTCATGGATTTTTATTCCACATATGAATGCAAAGTAGCAGATGACATATGGTTTATCAGGTGCATACCTCCTATTCTACAACTTTACATGATTTTAAGATTTCATACAGTGTCCCCACATCGTAGTACTGGAGGTGTTTTAAATAAGTGGAAACGTGGTTTGAAGTCTGGTTTGATTTGGTGTCAATATTTTGACAAAGAACTACAGGTCGCTCTTATTGAAAAAAAAACTACCAAAAGCTTATTTCATTTGCATAGAATTTGAAAGCAAATCACCAAAGTTACATGGTGACACCGTCAGTTGCATTAATAGAAATGTCAGGCAAAATGATCATAGAATGAATCTAGAAATAGCTGGTGTGCTTGAAAATAAGTTGGAAAATGAATTTTACTTTAGAAGTCATGTTCTCTACATGTAGTAGTTATGGTGTTAATATATATTATAATATAAGTGTCTCTATGGATGTGTTTTGCACAGATAACCTGTGCTCACAGAGCTATTTACACAGTGCACATGTGCACCATTTGACCTTTACTAAACAAATACAGGATATTCCTGGCAGTAACCTCATTTGCGCGCAGATTATCCAATTGATCAGGCATTTAACCTGCATGCAATAGGTTACACTGACACCCTAATCAATTTTTCATCTCTAGCCGCTGATAATTATAAACTACTTCACCCGTAGCCAATATGTAAAAATGGTTTTATGATAATGATTTGGACACATACTATATGCAGGATAAAGAGTATAAAGAAATATTTACAAACCACTGTAACAGGCCTTTCTCTTTGTGACTTGACAATGAAGCTTCAGAGAACTGATAAAGACCCATGACTTGTTGTTTTGTGCAAACACACCAGAAATTCTTTTCAGATGAGAAAACTTTCTCCTCTTCGTTTCTGTTCCTATCTTTTCTAGAGATATCTTCGTCATTCTCAGACTACATCCATATGTGCTTTCACCTAAGCTCTCGACAATCGATCAGGCTCTGAGGGAATGAAATATAAGACTTCTTAAACAAATCAATATGGGTAAAAAGTGTAATTATGAAGAGCATTGATTGAGATAAAGTTTGAGGGCGAGCAGTTTCAGGTATTGTCTGTCATCACTTTTCTTCTGTGATTCTCACAGAGCCGCCGTGCCTCGCTGAGCTGGAGAGGATCCAGGTGCAGGAGGCGGCCAAGAAGAAGCCTGGTAAATACATTCCTCCTAACAGCAGCGTGAAGTTCAAGAATTATTTGACTGAACATTTTTAAACACCACACGTGCAGAGAAACAGGAAATTACCACTATGCGCTAACTAGCTGGCGTGCCCCCGCATCCGCTGCGGTGTCTCTGGGTGTACCTGTGTAACAAGGCGCTTGCAGCAGCAGGCGAGGAGCTGGAGGAGCCTCATTAAAGAGATCACAAGCTCACGGCTAGGATTAGGCCCTAATCAGGCTGGGGGGGATTAAAGGGCAGCTCTGGCTTTGGGAAGGAGCAAGGCTAACGTGCCTGCTTGGCTCCCTGGGAAACCCCACGTTGCAGTATCAACCCAGCATGCTCAACATGCTGTACAGCTACTTTCCAGTCTTCAGCTCCAGAGATGTGTTCTTCCATCCCCGTAGCCCACTTGTCTCATTGCTTGTGTTTTCTCTCGTCCTCGCAGTGGCTGGGGGTGGGGGTTGGGG
>NW_019525069.1:305768-372156 GCF_002814215.2 Seriola lalandi dorsalis | reverse complement strand
GGGGGGTGGGTGGTAGCTTGTTAGAGAACTTCACTTCAGGTTTGACAAGAGCGTCCTGAGGGAGGCTGGAACAGTGGAGCTCTGTCACTGATTCTGTCACTACATTTTTACATGCCACTCTCACAACACAAGGAAACACGCTACGCCAACATGCTGTATGAAATCACATCCGCCAGCATATGCATGCTTGTGTAAAACAAACAGGGTGAGCTCTCTCTCTGTCTGCGTGGTATCCTCTGCCAAAAAGCTGCTTCTCCGTCCTGACTGATGGTCTTATCACAGGTTCACTAAGGCGTGCTGGCATTCTCGTTTATGCTGCGCTCATCTCAGGCATCAGCATGAGGCAGCTATGTGTGCTGAGGGCATAAATATTTAACATCGTGGTGTGTGTGTGTGGGTGTGTGTGTGTGTGTGTGTGTGGCCGTGCATGTCCTTGCAGGGATGTACATTCCCAGCTGTGATGAGGACGGCTACTACAGGAAAGTACAGTGTGACCAGAGCCGAGGGGAGTGCTGGTGCGTCGACCAGCATGGTGGAGAGATGATGGGCACCAGAATCCATGGCAACCCCGACTGCGGTAAGAGAGGGGCATTTGGCGAACACATATTTCCTCACACTGTGCACTACAAGAAAATTTCCTTCTTATAAAGTCATCTTTTGTTTGTGTCGTGATTTTTATTTCTGGATTTTGGTGCACTGACCTGCCTTATTCTTTCATGTTTCAAATTACAGACACTCATTTCGAGAAAATTATTGATAAGATCGACAGGTTGTAATATTCTTTCTTCATCTGCTGTTTTTTGAATTTGTTTTAATTAAGGAATCAGTTACAGACGAAAAATGATTGAACAGATGGAGATTTTTGGCAGTGTAGGAAATAATAACTGCATCTGTTCAAAACCTTGTGTTAGATCTCAGTATCAGAAAAAGCGGTGAAATGGATGGTTATTTTTGTTATCAATTACCCTCTCAGTTATTCTTTTGACTTATCAGTTCATTTTTAAGTCAATTAATCTGTCAAATGTCAAAAAATTTGAAAAATGTCCATTAAAAGGTCTCAAAGCTCAAGGTGACACATTCAAATTCTTTGTTTTGTCTGACCAGCAAAACCCGAAGATATTCAATTTACAGTGATATAAAACACATAACAATACATAACAATTTCTTATATTTTTACCTTTTTCCAGATGAAGTGGCTGGATACTCTGGAGATTTTGGGAGCGGTGTTGGATGGGAGGATGAAGAGGAGAAGGAGGCAGAGGACAACGGTGAGGAGGCAGAAGAGGAGGAGGAAGAGGAAGGCGAGGCAGATGATGGAGGATACATCTGGTAGAACTGTCTGACCCCACGCAGAGAGCCATGTCACAGCTGCTGGCCTGAAAATCTACAGGAATGGCTCTCTCCTAGCAGCAAAAGATTTTGGGATCGGACTCAGGAGGCATGGAATTATGTATCATCCTGGTGGGATATGTGGTTCCGGGCAGGTCCAGTGATGAGATAATGACCAGTTTTTGTCTTAGATAGGTGTAATTGCTTCATTCTCTTCTCTGTTTTTTGAGCAACAGAGCTTTTTGTTTTGCCGTCCTGAAAAGCAGGACCCACTGACTACTGCGCCATAGGTAGCTAAAGTCCATCAGAATTCCTATCTTGTCAGACCGCCATCTATGCATATAGAGATTACCAGTAATTTTGTATTGTGTGAACAACTGCTTGAGTATTAGAGCCGCCGTCCCACTGGAATGACTAGAGATCAGAATTTAAAGGAATAGTTCAGCATACGCTTTTTTGCTTTCTTGCTGAGAGTTAAATGAGAAGCTTGATACCACTCTTATGTCATTAAGTTAAATATGAAACTAGCAGTTACTCAGTTAACTTAGCTTGTTTTAGAATTAAAATTGGAAATGGGGAATCAGTTGCCTGGCTCTGTCTAAAGGTAAAACAAAATCCACCAACTAATCTGTACAAAACCAAAAAAGCATGTGGTGGATGACCAAGGAAGTCACTGTGCCAGTGAAAGAAATATTCCAGCACATAACATCCTGTAAAAAACGCAGACTGTCATTTTTACACTTTTTGTATGGATTAACCAAACGAGATATAATGTCTTGATTAGTGAGCTGTAAAGGTGCTGGTAGGTGGGTTTACTTGCTATTTAGCTTAGTCAGATTAGCTGTTTTCCCATGCTTCCAGTCTTTAAATGACTAAGATGGATATTTTCATAATAATCAGATGAAAGTGTGAAAATGTGACACAGCTAGTTTCTTTAGCTGTGTGGTCTGTACAGGCAACTTCAGGAAAAAAACATTTCTTAAAAATCCACTTTACACTTTGTGCTCAGCACCAAACAGCAGACAGACACAGTGAGCAACTAACTGGTGAACATAGTGGAGTGGAGACCAAAAACAGAGCTAAAAAAGAGTAAATACTGGACCTAAATTCATCAGTTAGACAGAAACATGGCTCCATATGAAAGCTGAATGTGTAAACAAGCAACTGTGATGATATGTTGATGTTGCAAGTGTACAAAAAAAATCAGTTATTGCAGGTTTAAGAGAAGTAAGATAACCATGTCCTGGTTATAGCTTCATAGTTATTGTACAGACAGAGAGTGGTATCAATCGTCTCTGACTCTCAGCAAGAAAACAAAATGTCGAACAGTTCCTTTAAAGCAGTTCAGAGCAACGTGGTAATGTATTTCTTAACTGATTCTGCTTCTGTATATAAATCCAGTGTAAATTATCTATGAAGCAAGCTTAGAGGGTTTCAGGTTACTATGGTTTCAAACCACCTTTATGATAAAGGTGCACCACAGCTCATGGCAGTTTTTAAATTGTACATGCTTTACGAATTAAGTGGATACACACTACGATACAGGACCTATATATTTCCAGTTGGATTACTTTTATTGAAAATCTGTAGAACTGCACCTACAGTAGAAACCACTAATCGCTGTCCTCTGCTATCGCTGAAATCATGTCAAAGAATGTGGCACAATTACGTTTTATTCTGAGTTTGCAACTTGAAAATCTGTATTTTGTGTTTATAAAAAATGTGTGCATTACTTGAAGTTCTGTGTGTATACTTGAATTCACATTGTAATTTTTTTTTCTATGAGAATATTGTTGCCATGTCTTCATTCATGCTATTGATAGGCCAGACATTTGGTTGTTTTTAGTATTGCATGTTAGTGAATAAGAATGTACTTCTAGGCTGAGCACTTTACTAATAAAGGCACTGGAGCCAAGCTATGTGTTGGTTTTAGTCTTTTCTAACTATTTCAGGTTTGAGAAGGGTTAATCTAGGGACAAATTAGGTTGTGCTTGTGGCTACTATGTATAACACAGATAGGTTAAATCAGCAATAAAAGAAATAAATATACCTCTATGTTAATGCTGAGAAAATCATACAGTTCCACCTGGATTAACAGCCAATAAAGTCAAGTTAAGTTTCAGTTTAGCCAATCAGAAGCTTCAGTCCGCCTCCCAGCGGCCCACTGACTGGGCACGTTGGTGAGAGGTTAAGGGACAAGACGCAATGTTAGCTGAGCACAGCGTGTTTATCAAAGTGGTAAGAAACTCGGGTTAAGCAATGGAGTAACTCACGAAAGTTAATGTTGTGTTTACGGTTGTTAATTCATACTGTATTGTTACCACATAAAATCACGGAGTGGATAGAAATAGAAGAGAAGACCGTGCCGTTACAGGTCGAGCACTGAGACCAGACGCCATTTTCCAAGCTAATGTCCTAATTCATTGCACTGGTGAGTTGAATCAGCTTCTAGCTTGTAATTAACTGGAGAACACATCTTTTAGCCCGGATGCTAATTTTCACTATGTTGACTTATGCTAAAAAAGTTAGCGATAAAACTCTGCTAGCTTAGACGCTAACGAGTGCTATGTAAAATCACATTTGACTATGCTAAACGTGTTAACGTTTTAAAACGTTTAAAAATATTGCTGATAAACAGCTATCTTCTGGCACTCTAGTGTGTTAAAGAGACTGTTCCTTATTGTGTTTTGATGCATTTTTTGTACTATTTGTGTGGGTTGCTGCAACTTAGCTGCTGCTTAAGATGTGTGCTAGTGAATCCCCCTTTTAGCATTTCTTTGAGTGAACATAGATTTCAGAACATTATAAAGGTGCACCATTAACTACATTTTTTTTTTTTACTGTTAATTGTGTTTTTGCACTCATCTTTTATTGTATAAGGATTTGAGAATATGTTAAAGGTGCGTCAGTGACTAAAATTTATATTGTTATTTCTATTTTATATTATACACCTTAACTGCAACTGAGCTTATACCAAGAATATTAGCTCTCTAAACAAATAATTTTGTTTGGTTATGACTGAAATTGTAATTTTGAAACTGAAGTGAATGGCTTATGTTGTACAGCATAAGTTTGTAACTTAGAGCATTGAGTTGATATTTAATTAGCTTTATCCTATGATTGTAAACGCTCATAGAATTAGCATAAAGGTAATTTTATTTTGACCTTATTCTTAGATCAGGTTCTTTTTAGTTGGATTGATTCTCCCGAGCTGAGCCGAGACTTTGGAGAAGATCTCGGAACCATTGGAGGAGTTTTGAGAGACGATTCCAGAGAAAACCTTTTCCAGTATTGGATAGCTAGCCCCTCCCACATGACACCGAACCTGAGATACCGAGCCTGATGCCTGCAAGAAGGAGGCGAGAACACTCAAGTATTCCACGCCTACTTCAAGTGCGGTAGGATTGAAGTGTACACACATATATAGCTCCGGGAATAGCTAACATACAAACTTACACTGGAGAGTGAACAAGAACTGTGACTCTTACAGATATTTCAAAAAGACCTGGGTCTAACTTTATTTTTTTGAATCTGCGCTAGGCCTGCATGGTATGATGAAAATTTGCGATGTGCGATGACACTTTTCAATATTGCAATGATGATGCATGCATGCATACATGCGATAAATAAACAAATATCGAAGTGTGCATATACAGTTTTGCTGAGCGAAGCTGAATAAAGATTACAGACAATGGTCACTATCAATCTTCTCCTCTGTCCTCCTCTCTCTGCTGCAGGTAACACTGCTGAGGGGGGTGGCTGCTGTCTCAGGCTGTAGTTATAAGTTTATAAAGGTGTGCATGAATTGCAGTCTACACACAGAAAGTTTTCCTTTTATTTTGTTCATAACCATTCACTATTAGCTTAACGTTAGCATGCGGTGCTCGTGTAAAACAAACCGCAGTGGACGGGACACGTTGAAAATGTGGTTTACTACATGATTAAATCTTGTTGAACAGGTGGTGTGATGAAGGACGCTAATTGCTTTTTTACTCGCAAAGGTTGTGATGACACTCAGAGCTACGACCGTAGTTGTTGTCGGCTCCGTGCTGTCTGCTGAGTGTGTATGAGAGGCTGCAGCCTGACACCAAAATGCAGTAGTTTTTTCTGGTTCATTTGGCTCAGGCGCTGTGCCTTGAAAACCCTGCGTACATGGCGTATTAAAATGAAATGATTTTTTCTAATGTATCGCATCTCAGTCAGTCTTTTGCAATGTGTTTATTGCACATGTTCATATCGCGATGGCGAAGAAAATAAGATTAATTGGTCAGCACTAATATGCACACATTTTTTTTGTTTATTTTTTTTTACATGGGGAATATGAACAAATATATATTGGAACTTAAATGAACCTGCTTACCGTTCAATATAAGCAGTCAAACTCTACAGCCGTGCCCTGTGTCTCTATTTCACTATTATCTCTATTATTTTGGCTCATGTCGTTCCTAAAGTCTTCTGAATCTGGTCCAATCTTCACAGTTACTGTTATTATTATTATCTTATACTGTACTTTGTGCTAAGACATACTGGATACATGTGCCACCAAGTCACTCTCCATTACCCTCTGTAAAAAAAAAAAAAAAGGAACACTTTGCTTAGATTGGGACATCCAATGAATTTGTAAGCTAAAGGCAGGTTTTTTGTGTCCTCAGTGTGGTCAGGAGAGGATCTGTATTACTGACTGCAGCACTCAGCTTTTCACCACAGCAGATCCATAAATAAACCAACGCTGTTTTCAGTAAGCCTACCTTACGTGGAGTAATCTGCTTATAAAACATAAGCTGGATGTGTATATAATGAATATTTTAGAACACAGAACTTTTTTCCCATGACCTTTTGGTCCCCCACCTGATGTGTGAAGCACTGATTGCTGAAGATTCTTTCAGCCACAGCCTGTTACACACACGATTACATCTGATTGTGGTTAATTTCATCATCATCATCATCATCATCATCTACACTCATGGAGCTTCCAGTGGAATAACAAAACAAGATGAGGTTGAAAGCTCCAGAGTTTCCTCTCAGTTGAGACTCTGACACGCAGATGAGGATATTTGCTGGGGTAATTTTGGTGCTTAGCTGCCACCTCATGCTAGAAGAACAAATTACAGCAGGTTGGCAGCTTAATACCACACCACTAAATGACCACAATGTGAAGACAGCACTGTATTATGGATCTGTTCCAGTTTAATTGAATACAAGTGAAAATCCTGAAGCTACAAGTAAAGGGTCCAGGGTCATGCAATTTCTCCTAAACTGGAGATATGCAGAGAGATTGCATGATCTTCTACATGTTGAACAAAAAATAACTCTTGTATAACTCTTAAGATCAATTTGAAAATGAGTTGTGTCACTGAGCAGTAACAGCAGCAAATTCCCTTGAAAAGGTGATATTTTGGAGATACATTTTCACCATATCATAAAAAGCAGCTATATTTTATAAGTAGCAGGGCAAATTGACATGTAGTAGATGAAAACTAGAAAGTCTCCCAAAGTGGAAATACTCAAGTAACATGACCTCAAAACCATACTGAAAAAATGTATACAGCAATAAGAAACTCAAGAAACTTATTTCACAACAATGTTAAAGAACACATTTAAAAGTGCATGGAGTTAGACAGCAAAAGCCTGACAAGTGTTCAGATCCATGGAGAGTTACAGATACTGTATAAGTATAATGTTTTAAAAACCAGCAGTAAAATCTTTAAATAAAATTCTGAAAGTGGCTACAGTGACTGGTGTAAAGTGTTCACTTATTTTGGAATGTGTTATGCTAGAAACCTAAAAAAGTGCTCTGAAATAGCTGTAGTCAGTTGATATCAAAATAAGGTGTGTCACAATAATTAAGTCTGAAGATAAAAGCACCAAAGCCTTTCTCTTCATCTGACAGTGAAAAGAAAATGACTGTCATGTGCCTTAGTTGAACAGAACATGATTACACCACTGAATCAAAAATGATAGCCCTTTGGTCAACAGATAGGTTACTAAGACTTCGCACAAGATTCAGTGTTCACCACCCTGGACTTGAATTTTTTTTTTTTTTTTTTACAACACTAAAATTACAGTGGAAGTAGTTTTGATTTTTATACCTTGTCAAAGTGATAATCTCAAAACAAAGTGTTATAACTTAAGTAGTGACATAAAAAAGAACAATTGATTGCAAAAGCACCAACTCAGAAAAAGTCAATATTTAGGAGGCCACTATAGCAATGTCAACCTGGAGCTTTGCAATTATCCATCCCCACCCACACATTCCTTTGGACCTTGATCCTTTTTATTAGTTAAATACTAAATCTGTTGTTGGATTACAAACCAATGTTTTGACTTTTGGATTTCTACAAACTTCCTCTTTTAACCATATTAATTATTTTGTTTTATGGTAATATTTAGAGAGATATGTTTTCACGATGACATTGAAGTGCAAAAAATTCGAATTAAATGAGTATTAAACACAACAATGTTAAATAGTGGTGAATGAGCTTTATAGCCTCTGTAAATAAAAGTGTTAGTGTTGGACAGAGAATAATAAGGGTCCCAGGATAGACACTTGAAGGATGCCACAATGGAGTGGGGCACAAGAGTATGAGGCTCTTCCAACCACAACAGTGAAGAAGTATTTGTCACTTCCCACTTCTGATAACTGAACCTTTTGTCTTTTTCTGCGAGGCCTAACGCATGTAAAAGACACAGACAAGCATTGTTTCCATAAATCCTTGGAGAAAATTCTAGCTCCCGAACAAAAATGTATATTCTTTCTGAATAGGGAATATGAGCACATGAAAAACACTGCAATTGAAAATAGAAAAAAAAGAAATACTTGCCCAGACGAATCAATAAAAGGCAGATTTTTATTACAACAGCTCATCACATGGACCAATCTTCTCATCTTTATATTTGGATGTTGTCATTCAAGTTGAAACTATTTGCAGAGAGACTGTAATTGCTGAAAATAGTCATTCAAGTTAATTTCTGCTACTAAAGTGCATGAACTGTACAAACATTTACATCTGTATTATACATAATTTACAGGAGTTCAGTTACTGATACAGAACAGTGTTCAAAAGGAGAAGAACAGAATATTCAAAATGTCTTCCTGTAAACATGGGATGATGTTCACAATGATCACATGCTTCTGTTCCTCATTATCCATTTCCACCTTCTCGTTATGAGGATACAGTTTCATACAAGCCATTGTAAAAATGTTTACATCCACAGACTTGAAGAACAAAAACATTTAAATATCCAGAATAATATTAGAATATTAATTTACAGGTTTGCATATTAATGTTTGCAGGTTACACTCTCATATCTTTTCAGATAGTCAAAAAGTGCATTACCTGCAGCACTTCAACCCTGTTAATGTTGTACAGCCTACATGCTGATTACATGACGATATATTGCTTCAGCTCTAGAATAAAGGAATAAATAACAAAAAAATAAACTATCCTCTAATTTTAGTCTATTTAAAATATTGCCGCTTCAAACCTGACTTTAATCCATGTGAGACACTGTATTTTAAACAGTATTAGTTAATACCTTTTTAAAAGATGAACAGATTTCAATAAACAGACTCAGGACTATGTATATTCTTTCCTGCTCTCAAATGCAGTGGAGTAAGACTGTCTCTGCTACAGTACAGTTGGTCATTCTTCATTATTGCTTCCTGACATTTCGAGAGCGATGCATTACTGCTACCTCTGTGCTATAATAGAGCAAGAAGCAGCCACTGAAAGTTATCAAAATCCTTTCAGAACATACCAAAGTCAAAGATAATAAATATTTTGTTTCAGCTCAACTAGCACACTAAAACTTAGCTGCCTTCAACACAACATGTAACATCACTTTGGGTCAACAGATTTGAGAAGAGATGTAACTGTCAGAGCTAAAATTAAATAGCCAATTCCATCAAGACACTGAAAGTGAGCAGCACATTCATCACAACACAGTCATCAGTGAGCTGTTCAGTTTGACTCAGTTTACTTCATCTTTGCTTTTATCTGTGGGATGTGCTGTCTTTTCAGCTTTTTTGTGGTTTGTAAAGGGGATTTAATGTTATTTTGGCTCTGTACTCAGCCTGGAGGAAATGTTTTGTTGAAGTTGAATCTCTCTCCCTACTAATCCCAGTCATTAGCATACATCTTTGGCTATATATTTTGAAGGCGGTGGCTGCATACCATGACATTAAATGAACGAAACTTAATCTTCTGTATGTAGTTATTTGTCTAATTAATTGTTTTAAAATTTAAATCAACCATCTCAGTGTGATGTCACACAAGCAATAAACCAGTCACCACAATTACCATAAGTTCTTATGTCTTTATCACTCACTTCCTAATAAATTGCAACTCAAGCAGTTAGTTTATTAAATAATAATAATGCAACAGTGATGTCTTCATATCTACTTTCTTGCACAATGTGTGGCTGCACATGTATTGTAATCAGGTATGGTGTGATCTAATTAGCATGCCACGCAGTTGGACAACTCAGTTAACCTTCACATTTATATTTATTCATACACAACATGAACCACTTTTAAAACTTTGCATAGAAACCTTTAAACCCCAAATAAATGCTTTAAGAATTAAAAAGAATATGCTCTTAATAATAGGATTTAAAATTTGGACTGATTGACACTTAGCAAAGAAACAAATTTAGTGTCATGTTTCATGAAAATGTGTCAAGGAAATCCCTTCTGGTTAAGGTTCAGTCCTGCATGTCAGTCAATGTACTGTGATAACCATCTGAAACCTTCACCATAGCCTTGTTTTTTCAACACACTGCACATAAAAATCTCCAGCGGTCGAATGTTCAGCTCCTTCAAAGAGACATTTCCCTGTTGATCACAATAAGGATAAATGAAGATGATGGTCAACAGGCACCAGTACATGTGGCCACACACAGAGAGATCATATGATCTCTTAGAATTCAAAGATAAGGCCTACCTTTCCTGTAACTTGACCATCAAGAGCAAAAGCTCCTCTCAGTCCTCCTTCACTGATGGCCTCAGGACGGTCGATTTTATTACCCAACACCAACACTGGTACATTCACTATGGTTTCATCTGCTAGGAGAGCCTGGAAATACACAAGCAAGCACAATCATCATGCATTCACTGTTAACAGTCAGTATTGCACAGTGGAAACGGCTTGCAACAGTGATGGTTAATCTTACATCGAGTTCAGTCTTGGATTCTGTGAGTCTGTCATGATCTGCACAGTCTACAAGAAAGACGACTCCATTCACAGCCGGCAGGTAATTCTTCCAAACTCTTCGAGCTATAAACAAAGGAAAAACAGTTAGTGAATCGGCTGTACTTGCAGCAGTTGAAGGTGATAGTGAAGGCCACATTTAGCATGTAATGCAGCAGATTTAAACAAACTGGTGAGCATTCATTTCTATTCATTATTGTGTCTGTGAAAATAGTGATATAATTAACTAATAACTAACTAACTAAATACTCACCCACACAAATATTTGCAATAACTAATTGCTAACTGAGCCTCAAATCTTGTTCCTGCAATTTTGCTCTGTATGCCAAAATAAATAAGAGAATATGAACACAAATATTTATCCTGATAATGTACTATACGTCCATTTAGTGTTGAGGTGCCACTATGGAAATCTGCAGTTTAATCCTGCGCTGAATCTTGCAGTTTTACTATAGTGTATCATTATTGGCAAAAATGAAGCTCTCACCTTGTACATGTCCTCCCAGATCAAATGTAGTAAATGTCATGCCACCTATTGTCAGCTCCTCAGAAGCTTTGATGGAAAGGAGACAGGAGACAATACTGTCATTATATTTTGCCAGCAATAAGGACTGTTTCACTACATAGGTGATTCCATGAGACAATTTATAAGAGAGTCTCACCTATGATACATGATATCACTGTAACTGAGGTAGAAAATATACCTTTACATGAACAAAATGTTTTTAATTCTTAAAAAAGCAGTCATCGATTATATATTAATTAAACAAACAGTTTTTACTCTCACTCATTTTTTATAAGCAGCTTACACGAAATAAACACCAACACATTTGCAATCATCTAAATGTCAAAAGTGCCAAAAACTAGCAAAAGGCTGAACTGCCAGAAAGTAAAACTGCTCAAAAATCTTAAGGTCTTGAGTCCCAAGAAAGGAAAAAAAACTGCTCCTTAGGATCTTAGCTGACTGTATTATGGTATTGGTGCCAATACAACAAAAAAAGGGTCATATGTACTATATTTTCAGAGGAGAATAAATGATATAACCTGTACTATAATACGCTGTGGTATAACATAAGCTAGAATAATAACTAATGCAGACAAATACACCACCCTAGTATGGCACACTACTGTTATGGCACACTACTGTCTACTGTATGTCTGTCCTTACTTGGATGCAGTGTGGGCACATGTTGGCCAAGTCGGTCATCTTTCAACATGTGCAGCAGTGTTGTTTTACCAGCATTGTCCAGGCCCAGGAAAACCAGCTTCCCATTCTTTTTGTACAGACCTGGAAGAAATCACAAATGGAAGAACTCATGTAAATGGTATCCCACTACTTAATATTATAGATTACTTTGAGGTCTAACTATGCAGTAGTTTATGACGTTGACCTAGCATCACCTGGACCACATACAACATTTCAATACTGCTTACATGTCAATAATTTAACACTGTAAAGTGGTATTGTTTCTGCTTTTCATAAGTTTGGGATTTTAGTGCTTTTCCCATCTTTTAAGTCATTTAAGAACTGTAGACAGGACTTACCTAAGAATTGTAAAACACTACTAAACCCCCTGTAGATCCAGTCAAATAAAAATGACATCTCGTTGGTCTTTGCCTGAAACAGGAAAAAATGTCAGATCACTACCAGAAATTAATGCCCTAAGAAAAAAAGAAATGTCTTTAACAATATGTTGACAGAAAATTAATCAGCAACTAGATAGATAGATAGATAGATAGATAGATAGATAGATACTTTATTTATCCCCTAGGGGATATCAATGTATCCATTAGCTCATTGTTGATAATAATAATAACCACATTGTTGTTTTAGTATCTTTTTAAACCAAAAATGTCAAATATTTGCCTTTCCCATCTTCTCAAATATGAGGATTGCATGTTGATATTCTTTGCTGCACATGATAGTGAACTAAATATCTTTGGATTTTGGAGTGTTGGTCACACAAAATAAGTCTGTTAGAAATTATGACAGGCATTTAAAAAAAACTTCTGGCATTTTAATCGTCAGATTAATCAATGATGAAAATAACATTAGCTGCAGCCCTAGTATGCAACAATTACCATCTTTGTGAAACGTATTATTATAATAATTAGTTATCCACGTTGTGCCAGTGAGGTGTAGAATCATTTCTTGAGGGCATAGCTTGTGGTAAGATATTGCACTTGCTCTTCCATGCAAATTAGGCAGACAACATCCAGTAGTATGTCGGAAGCTTGTACAAAACGGAACATTTTTAAAATAGATAGTATTTATTTACAGAGTAGAGGTTGTATTACATTACATCATACAGGTGTTTAAATCTCTTGGTGTTATCATCTGACATAACACTGTAACTCCTTCCATACGTATAACAGGTGGCTAGCGTTACCTTTTAATAAAAAGATAATTTAGATTAAGCTTAGTGCCCCCAAACACCTGTACTCATCATCACCTCTCTGTGACACTGAATGTAGCTGAAAATATATACATTAGCTTGATCAATGGCAACCTCTATATACAGTCTATGATAGTAACCTTAGGTAATAGCGCTCTTTTCTGCTATTTGTCACTCGCTGTTTCCAGCATCGTAAAAAGACAATTACAACCTTCAGCAGTGTGATGTTCCAACTGTCAAAAACACTGCTGTGTTTGTAGCCATGCTGTCGTTGCCTTTACGCTTGTTACGCCGTGGTTCGTGTGTTATTTAATTAACGTAAATCAGATAACGCTAGCTGGCTAGTTAGCATTAGCATGTTAGCTGACGTCAAACCTCTGGTGCTTTCTATAGTCTGACCTCATGTGGGTCAGGACGACGTTTAACAATGAGCAAACTCGTTAATAAGAGACGTCGACAACACAGTATGCTGTCCTATGGTATTATACCAAACTTACTGTCAAGCTTTAGCTAACTCACCTCTCGGCACGACCAGCGCTCAGTAGTATCAGCGGTCTCCTTGGAAACAGTCAATGAAGGTCTTCTTCTTCGTGGTTTAGAATTGGCGTCCAGTTTGTTTTATTAGCGCCCCCTCTTGATGTTTGTCGGTAAATGAGATAGGATCCCTCTTGTAAAGTGCACTACAAATGTGAGCTGCACTTTCAGGATAGAAGTGCATAAATTATGCTCTTATTTACTTTATAACAGGACTGTAACAGAATCATTTAACAGGAAGCAATAAAGTATATTTATCAATAACGTAAACTTTCAATATTAAGCACGTGTTCTCCCATTATATGATCTCAAAA
Source organism: Seriola lalandi dorsalis (assembly GCF_002814215.2). Lineage (NCBI taxonomy): Eukaryota > Metazoa > Chordata > Actinopteri > Carangiformes > Carangidae > Seriola > Seriola lalandi. The sequence continues at coordinate 358,374 of NW_019525069.1, read as the reverse complement.
TACTGTCTTAATGTAAGAAATGCATGTAATTTTTGAAATGTAGAAACAATGGAATACTTTCTCATAATTTGTCAATTCTAGAGAGAGTCATTGTAAATACACGGATCATGTCAACATATTCTACTACTTCACGCTTCAGATAATTGTGATTCATGGCAAATTCTCCATTAATAAGATGAAAGGCCCCAACAAAAAGCCAATCCTGTCATGGATTACTCTGTTAAGTGGAAAATATTGACTTGATGAGTACTTGATAGAATGAGCAACATTAAGCGCATCCGTAGCAAGAATAAAGGTGATATCCAGGCAGCAAATTAATTTGAATGTCATATGAAATCAAACAGGTTTGATGTCATCAGGAATCAACTGTTTTTATCCCATGAGCTGCATAAGAATACACCATAGTTTCTAACCACACGGTAAAGGAATATAGAGGTTTATTGAAGCTTATTCTTTAATTGTCACCTACTGATGCATCCCATGGCTTTTACAGCCAATGGTTTTAATAACCACCAGTCATTTATACTTTTAAGTAGCTATTACATTTCAGGAACACCAAATACATAATTTACTGGAATAGCATATAGGAAATGTGTCATTTATTGAATGTCTACAAGAATTATTAGGCTATGGAGTATTGTATAGAAATGAGTAACAAGAGAAACGAGGCTGAACATAATTTCTCTCTGTCTTTTCCCATCAGGGCACCATTATCCACTTTCGATCAATATTCTGAAGGTCAGCTCAGGTCTAAATGATAATAATAATAATAATAATATGAAATAGTGGCAATAAAATCAATACAGAATACACCATAGCCTGGGATTTAGTCTGGTTTATTATAGTGTCCTATCAAGCCTGAAATTATGGGCTACAATGTAAATGATGAAAAAGTGCCTTCACATGGTCTGAATTTTACAAAGTGCGAATAATCCCACAACAAGCAGTAGAATCAGATGACAACAACAACAACAAAAACAGGTAAAATGTGAAATACAATATACATTCAATCTGTCCAGTTCATGTGCCACTGTAAGCAGATAGAAGGAGTGCAGGTGTGAAGTGACATCTTCATGTTTCTGCCCAGGCTTTTCCTTCCTACTTCTCATAGTAGAACCATTTGTCAACTGAAAAATAACCAAGCATAAGTGATTTTCAGAGAGTAACAACATAGCCTTGCTGCAATAAAACAAATAAATGTACAAAACACACACCTGAACTTGGAATAGGATCTTCAGCTCCAAAATCGCATGCCTGTAAGAGTTCATGAAATCATTAAAAGGTGTTATAATAGTGTTGTGAAATAGTGTTGTGCATATCTTGGGAGGCAGTTTTCTAATGTGTGAAAGCCATGACATTCTTGCTCAGTTTGCACCAAAAACCAAAAGTCATATGTGGACCAATTGGATTAAACTGAAAGAAACTGCCTTCAGATTTTCTCTGTCTTCACTAATGATCCTCTGCTTTTGTCTGAAGTCTTGGTAGTTACCAGGTTATCATCTCTATTCTCATTTAGGAAGGGATGGTTGTGGGAATTTTAGGTCTCTAACGTGAACATGAAAATAGTATAGACTTACAGACTTAACCACAGCCTCTGCATCTCCAGCAGAGCAGCAGAACGGACTGTCTGAGACACTGGTGTTCATGCTAACACAAGAAAGAGAGAAAACAAAGGAAACAATTTCATCCTCAAAACTGAAACAGACCTAAAAGGCATATATTCACAGATAGAAAATGATCTAACGAGTGTTATGGCAGGAAATATCACTGATAACATTTGTCACACATACTGTCATAGAGCCTACTGTTTAAATAATGGAGTTTATTCGGATTATGAACCACCCACCAATTTAACTCGCCAGCATCGGTCTTCTTAGAGATCAGTGCCTTCCAAAACTCATGGGTGCTCTTCACTGTTGCAATGGCAAAGTCCTGGAGAAAAACACAAAAGATTTCCCCTATTTGCATCCTCCATGAAAGCATAAGTTTACCAGGAAAAAAGAAAGCAGATAAGCTTAGGTAAAACAGAAAAGATTAAGGAGTTTAATAGCACTTTCCCTTCTAAAAATGTTTTATTATGTAATATAAATTCAAGTTTTCTTTTTTTCCAGGAAGTCTAACACTTTCAAAATACAACCCCATGAATAAAATTTTAAAAGTGTTACCCTGTCTTTGAATTCTCCATTGAAAGCAAACTGGTTTTCAGGTTTCCCATCTGGGACCTTATATCTCTTGAACCAATCAAAAGTCGCCTCCAGATATCCAGGCTTAAGTCGTCTCACATCATCAATATCTGCAACCAATCAACAACAAAGGACAAGTCTAAATACAGAATTCATTTAAATGTAACTGATGGTATAATATTTGGCAGTGTTGCAGGTAATTCCTACCGTTAAAGTCGCCGGCTTCGGGATCCTCCGTATTGATCACAATGACCTTCCAGTCTGTTTCACCCTCATCGATCAAAGCCAGAGTTCCCAAAACTTTCACTTTAATTATCTCTCCTCGTGTGCACACCTTGGAGTCAAAGACACGTTTGAAAAACCAGCAAACAGATGCAATTATTTCTGTGTCCTCAACATCCAAAAATGGAATTGTTTCACTACCTTATTTCCTATGTCACATATATCAATAGGATCATTGTCTCCACAGCATCCTGTGTCGCTGTCCTTGTGGTTAGGATCTTCCCATGTCTGTTGAAAGGGAAAGCAAAGAAAGATGTTTGATGGAGCAGAGACATGGTTTGGTTTCCTGGTATTTAACTATAGCCTGAGCAGTACTTGCCTGCGGGATAGCTCCATAATTCCAGATGTAACCTTTGTGAGGAAACACATTAGCTACGTAACGAAGATTCCCCTTCTTCAAATCTTGTTTCAGTGGATTGAGAGGATCTTTGGTGGCAATCTGAGAATCATGGACACAAAGCAAATTAAATGAACTGGTCCATGTAAATGAAAAAGAGGGAAAATACATAATTGCCATTAGTAGGTAGCTTCCATAATCAATCATATCATTATTTGTTAGTGTAATGATAACAAAGTCATCATTGGGTATCACATCTTGAGAAATCCCTATAACAAGTACAGGACAAAGAATATGGTTCATTGTCTTAAGATTTAAACACTATTTACACCTTATCTTTACCATATTTATGAGTAAAATATGTAAATATATACCTCCATCTTTGCATTTGTCCATCTTGGAACCTCCACAACAGCATGAAAAATATTCTGCAGGATGATCAGAAATAGCATTTTGTTATGCTAAGGATGAATTCTCTCATTTTAAATAAATTTCGACACAACATGAAGATTGCAGAAAGGAACAGCTGATGTTTACAGTATACTGTCTAAAAAACAAAACATCCATTTATTACCAGGGAGATGGTAAAATTAGAAAAGCGAGTGTGCTATAGAGATAAATGACTTATAGCCAACATAACACTCACAAAAAGGAGAAACAGGGGCAGTACATTTTTGTACAAATTATTTTTCACACAGGACCCATAACAGGCATATAATGTGGTTTCTTGAACCTGTGATGTGAACCTTTACATTTATAGGTGCATTTACTAAAGTCAGTTGAGAGGCCCACAGACTGAGGCTCCTAGTTGGTGCTGGGGAAAAAGCATCCATCCATCATCACAGAGAAATATAACTGACAGTAGAGTTTGGTACTGCGTCTGCCTACACTGTCCTAAAGCCCAAAAAAGGATGAAGGGCTGCAAAAAAAAAAAAAGACACAAAAATGTACCATAATGTACTTGTACAGGTTCCACCATCAGCAACACAACTTTGGCTCTATTTTTTCCAAGAGTCTAACAGAAGTCATACAGAATTGATAGATACGTGATGCTCACCTCTGCTTCATTTGCGTAGATGGGTATGTCATGGAACGGAGAGATGTATTTACCCTCAGAGTTTTCTGTGTGAAGGGAATGTGCATTGTAGATCTTATTTATAAGCACAAATGAAAAGTCGATACTATAAGCAACTAAAAAGTTCATAAAGCTCTACGATTACTTGTCAATGCAGCTATTGCAGCAGCTAGTTTTTAAGCAACTATTACATTATTAAACTATCAATGAAGGGATTATTTCACTCCAAGACATAAACTAGTTCATTGCTTACGGAAAAACACCCTGTAGTCCTGGGTGTTGGGCCTGCCCCTCTCCTCGATGGTAAAGCTCATTTCTGATGTTGGTTTCAAACTCTCCCTCTGAAGTCTGTGCACTAACTCAGGAGGACTAAGCAGCTCCTGACTGACAGGCAGTCACTGAGGCGGAGGAGCAGACATGCGCACTGCTTAAGCCAAGGTTACAGACCTGACTGCTTGCATGTGACAACAGAGCTGCTGTATGAAGAGTGCAAAGGCCAGATGACAGAGCTGTGCTGGCTTCTGTCGGTCTCTTTATACTGTCTGAATGCGAATCACATCCAATACTTGCATCTGTAGCCAACACGAGTAAACAAACCTCTGGGAGAAGCAGAATTTCTCAGAATGGTAATCAACAGCTAATCCCTCGTCACTGCCACTTCTCCATGCTGCAGCATGAATGTGAAGTTTCTACCTTCTTTCTCTGCATGTGAAGTGATTTGTTTTTCATTTCCCCGTTGTAAGCTGCGGCCCTTGAGAGCTCTTTTCAGACAAAAACAGATGGAGCTGACTGGTGTTAGCTGTAAACCAATTAAGAAAGCAGGATTAGGTGGCGTGCCCCTTCTGGCCTCCGGAGTTTCTCTGTAACTATTTGATAACATACTTATGGGCTCGTTTTTAGGAACATAATACACATATAAAATATTTAAATGATCTCTTAGTTTCTCTAAAATCCATCACTTTTAACAACAGGTAGCAGGTGATTTCAATGGCATTTTATGGTACATGGAATGGATATATGGATAATACAAAAACCAAGTAAATCTGTTTGTTACCTTTCATTCGGAGCTATTGCACCAATGTTTTTTGCATTTGCCTTTTTTATGTCAAATTATACGTTTGACTCCACCAATTGAAATACATTTAATTCATAATGTTGTATAGCTAATGGAGAAGCTAATTTACTCGACTTTTTGCATCATTACAGATCTAGTCTACAAGTAAAAGCAACCAAAGGGAAAATACTAAATACCAATATTATATGAAAAATACTTATTATTATCATTATTATAAGGTCAGTAAATGTAGCATTTATTACATAATGAATAAATTATTATTAATCAATGTCATTATTTGGAGAAATTGTTCTGTATTTAGTTTAACTAGAACACATGCAATCTAGTTTACAGAATAACACCTCCTGCTGTAAACATAATCAAAAGCATGTCGCCTTAGAGAGCCAAATATCTATAACTGTACACTAACACTGAAAAAATGAAAAATGACTGTAGTTTTCCTCTGGTGTATGGAAAATTAAAGTCATTCAGATTGCAGAGTGATGCACAATGCAAGGTCACAGGCAGAAGTCACGTGACGTTGTGAGCCTGCAGCCCTGTTGGCCAGGAGACATCCTCCTTTGGCTGACTTGTGAATATAAGAGCTTGGCATGCTCTCTTTGCATATTTAAAGTCTTGTTCACAGAAAAAGGATACACAATAATCTGGTCATTAGTGAACTTCTTATATATCATAATGCCAACACCCTCTTGTGTTTGTATGACAGAGAGGCTCCCATCAGGCCAAACATCAGCTTAAGTGATCCAGACTCAGCAGTGCTGCTATTTAAAGAATGCCTGGAAAGTCTGAGCAAAATACTTTTAATCACTCCACTATGGGCTAGTCTCTGTTATCTGCAGCCTTCATTACAGATGGAAGATTTAAGAGCTTGATCAGCACTTACATTACCATCTGTACTTTCTCTATCGCCTACTAAATCAAGCCACTGTGGTGACCAGGTAGCTTCAGAAGTTAGCTTTTTGCTGGTCTCTTGAATAGATTTTTTTGTAGACAGTACAATAATTAGAAATTAATTGTAACATTATTGAAACTGAAATAATTGCTTTGTGCCCTAAATAGACTATACAGTAACTGAATCTGAATTCAGCTCAAGCTATGTGTCTTCAGTTTAGTATAATAAATTAAAAATTCATTTAACATAGTCTCAACAATGAATGAGTCACCCAGTGAAAAATAATGAAACAATAATGCATAGTTCCCTTTGTATAAGCTTTAATTGAAAAAAAACTTTTTTATACTATCAAAAGTAATAAATAAGTAATTGCAAGTATCTCAGCTGAGACAAAAAAAGTCAAATGGTGCATGAAGATGGACTGATTTCATTTCCAAATATCAACTTCATCAGCCCTTCACAGTTCATACAAAGGACAAAGTAGAGGCCAAAGGGTGTGGTCACCAGCAGGGTGTAAAAACAATGGTCTTTACACACCTCTGTGCTCTTGTTTCTTGTACAGCATTGTGATATCTTCAAGTATCATGTTTTCTCATCTCTCAGGCACACGAAAGCATCCAACTTAAGTAGTTAAAGGCACACAGCATGCAGTCTATATGTGGTGAAATATCATTTATGACACCATCTAGGACTGTGTTGTGGACAAAATGTCAAATTTGAGGGGAGACTGCAGAGCAGACTGAGTGTTTGAGTCCAAGGGGTTTGACTTTACGTTTAGCCACTTAAGCGCTGGCATGGCAGACAGCTTCTCCGCGGGAATTTCTGTAAGTAAAAAAAACATAAAACACAGAATGAACTAAAGCTTAAAAAATACAACTCTTTCTCTGACACATACAACATGTATTAATATTTTATTATTACCAGTGAGGCTATTTCCCTCCAGGTTAATCCTCTCCAGTGTGGCTATCTCAGTAAGCTTGTCTGGGAAGGTGGAGAAGCTGTTATTAGCCAGATTGATGCTGGTCAAATGCAGCATTTCTCCCACGGCGTCAGGCAGTTTGGTGAGAACATTTCCTTGCAGGTCCAGTTCTGCAAGGTATTTCAAGACACAAGTAAATCAATGGGTCGCACAGCATAAAACCATTCTGTCAACATTTGTGAGGTATTTATTATCCATTACCTCTCAGCTGTGTGAAGGTTGAGAAGAACTTGCTGGAAAGTGCCTTCATCTCATTGTCAGCCAATGTGATAACACGGATGTTTTCTGAAACACTCCTCAGGACCTTGAACACACCGTCTGGGAAAGAAATCAGCTTGCAGTTTGACAGATCTGCAGAGAAAAAAAAAATACAATTATGAGATTATCAAGCATTAACACAGCAGGGTGATATTGAATATCTATAATTAACAAACACTTTGGGATTTAAATACATTGTTACTTGAACTAGCAAATGCAAGTCTCTGTCACCATCTGCTGGTGAAATCTGAAATAGCATCAACTACAATACAATACAGTTGTTAGGAAACTGCAGAAGTAAGGAGTAAGAGACAAAAGAGACTTACCCAAACAATCTTTCCCCTCCTCTACAGTTGCATTAATCCTCCGGGCCACATTTGCAACTGCCTCAGCCATTTCTCTGCAGTAAGTGTTCCTAAGGGAAGTCATACAACTTTACACTTACACATACTTTTTGTAAGTGAGATGTAGCCAAATAATATAGTAAGAAATAATGACAATATATTATTACAAATGTATCTGGCTTCATGCGGTTACCACACTGCTGCACTGACTTGATAATAAGTAGGTGATGTATCTCTTCTTAGGCTTTGGTTGTATTTTCCACATCATATGTGACAGAATGAAACATTTACTGGCAACTGACATAAAGGGAGGACATAATATAAATCAAATCCCCTGACTCTAACACTGAATTAAAATTTTCTGTAAATTTACATTCCTTGTGGAAGAAATACTCAAATCATTCAGTGGATAGAAATTCAACAATGAAAATACATACTCATTTTGAAGAAAGGCAACTTTCAGAAAGTTTTGTAAAGATTTCTGACCTACAAAATAATGAAATGATAAAAATGCCACAAATTTGGAATAATTATTGAATTTTATGATAACTGGTACTTAATGAAATAGTAAGGCAAAGGTAATGACAATCTACAATATGTTGGGGATTTTTCTGCTATCATTGGACTTTTTATACTAGACAACTAATAATTTATCAGAACATAACCACATATTTTTCTGTCGATCTAGTAATTGACTAATCTACTTTCAGGTCACTAGTTGGTGGATCATGCAGTTAATGCTCTAAAACCAGATGAGTCCCTGAAACCTTAACCCTAACCCTTGACTCTGACTCGTCACTACAGTCGTTATTAAAACGAAATAAGACCTCAAAATGGAAATAGCAACATTAGAGTAAGAGAGTGAGCGACCTCGATATTTTATTTAACGTTTCTTTCTACTGCTGAATAACCCTAAAGTTGAAACCACTGCACTACTGAACTGGACCTGGTTGCTACTGAAGATCACATTTCCGTCCTACTACACACATAATTTAATGTAAAATATGATTTTGGCCAACTGTTCTATGGCCCTACACTGTCAGACATATACAAATACAGCCTGTTGAGCTACAGACAAACAATCAACCATTATTCATTAGTGTTTTATTAAAACAACGCCAGGGAGTCACTTACCCAGACTAGAAGCTCCTGTTACAGAGCCTGACAGCTGCTAGCATTAGCTAACGTTAGCTGCACCGCTCAACCACAGTCTAATTTGGTGAGTGTGTATTTTTAGCCCCGGGAGAGGGCAATTCACCTAAAATATTTCGATATGTATTAGGAAGGTAATACCCACTGGGAACACCTTACATAGTAAACAAACGTTGGATAACTTTGATGCTACTTTGTGACATGAATTAGCATGAATTAGCTTCAGGCTGCTAGCAAACAGCCAACTAGGAAACATGTTGAGTGTCAGCCCTGCGCTTTCAGATTGCAGACAACGCAGCTCAACCACAAAGCTCAACTGAAGTAACAAAGTAAGCAAGATAAGCATTAATGCTTCCGCTGGTGAAGTTTCAGTTTACATCCATGTCTGTCCAGACCGGTCCAGACTCATATAATATATGTAGTGACGGCTTTGAAGGAATTTGATAAAAGATATTAAATGCATAACATTTTTACATTAATTTACATGGATTACATCAAATACATAAATTAAATTTAGTTCAAACAATAAATTCATTTTAATTGATAAAATGTTATTAAATTAAAATGAATAAAATGGAGTTAAATTCATTACATGACATTAGTTTTAATAAATTGATTAAATGCACAATATGTAATTTTCGGCTGCTTGTTCTTCAGTGTTATGCGTTCAGGAGGTTTTTATCGGGTGCTGAATTATCTGCAGAGGTATTATCTGCATCTCTGACACTATTTGATCCTTTAAAATACAATTAACAGAATTTAACTGAGTAATTGAGTTTAATTGGTAAATCTAATTAAATTTAAATGAAATAATTATTAAGTTATTGTTATTATTATTAAAGTATTATTATTAAATTATTATTAGAATTTAATTAAAACATCAATTGAATAAAAATGTAATTATTAAAATAAAATAAAGTACAATATTAATGAAATTAAGTTTAATGAAATTAATTTAATTAGATTAGATTAACTCAGTTCAATAAAACATTTCATTACATTAAAATAAAATAATTAAATTAATGTCATTATTGTTAAATTATTATTATCAATTAGAATAAAATAAATTATCAATATCAATTAAATAATTTAATTGAACTGATTTCATTAATTGATTAACTCAAACAAATAAGAATAAATTCCATGAATTGAATTAAATTGAGTCAAATTAATTGCTCCATTAAATAAAATTCTTAAATTTTAATTCTCAATTATATAGACTAGATTGACTGAAATTAATTCAATTACATTAAATTAAGCGAACAATAATTTAATTCATTGCACACCAAAACATGTTTTGTGAGGCCACAGTGACCTTGATTTCTGACCTTTGGCCACCAAATTCTAATTAGTTCATCCTTGAGTTCAAGTGGTCCTTTGTGCCAAATTTGAGGGCCGGCAGTCCTGAGATGTCCTATTTGAAAGAATGGGACAGACGGATGGCTGGTTGGATGGACAGACAACCCAAAAAACACTATGCCTCTGCCCAACGCTGTTGCCAGTTGTAAAAAACAATAACTTCACATATTACTACAAATATGTTTCAGTTTGTCAATATTGGGCGTCGACATGGGAATATTTAAATAATATGCAGAAAATATCTCTTTTGCGCCACATCTCAATATAGACTGCAACTAACAATTATTTTCATTATCAATTAGTTTGCAGGTTATTCTTTTGATTAATCAATTAATCACTAGTCTTAAATATCAAAAATAGTGAAAACGTGCTGATTAGAATTTCCCAGAGACCAAGGTGACTTCAGAGGTCTTGTTTTGTCTGGGCAACAGTCCGGATCCCATGGAAATTTAGTTTACAATCATAATATGACAGAAAGCAGAAAATGATCACAGAGGCTCAAACAAGAGAATGTTTGATGTTTTTCCATTATCTTTCCTTGAAAAATGACTCAAACAATGAATGAATTATCAATATAGTTACAGTCATTTTTAATCAATTGATTTACTTTCAACACTGTAATCACTTGATGTTTCAATTATTTTCTCGATCAATCATTTAATTTATAAAACATTTCACAGAAGACTGTGAAAAAGTCTTATCACAATTTTCCAAAGTTCAAAGTGGTGTTCTCAGATATCTTGTTTAATACAAGCAAAAGTCCAAAACCCAAAGATAATAAGGAATAGCGACAAATGATCACTCTTGAGAATCTGGAACCATGAAATGTTTGGCATTTTTTTTTTTTTCAAAATAATTGCTGATTTAATTTTCTGTTGATCCACTAATCATTGTAGCTCTAATTTATTTTGAATTATAAAGATTTTTTTCATATTTGCCTGAGGCTGAGATTGTTGTCTTACCTCTGAGTCCTGATCCACTATTCCCAGTTTGACCAATGCTGTGGTCATGACTCTGGCAAATTCCTGGTCAGTCAGTGTACTTTCAAAGGATCTGAATACAATGAGCCCTCTGGCTTCAGAAGAATAGAACTTAGTTTTGCTTTGTTACAACCAGCAGCCACTTCACAGTATTTGCTAGATATTACTCTGCTATACAGAGCTTTATTTTGAATTAGTGAACATCAGTGGACTTTGGCAATGACTCACTGTGAATGACTGAAACAGTGTGGAACTAGAAAAGTCTGCCTCCTTTGATGTGCCTGTTCTTTGTATCACACAAAGTAGTTCCAGATAAATATGCCAGTGATCCAAGCAGGGACATACTGCTGCGTGTTGTGGATATGTTTGGAGGTATGCTGTGTTTATATTGTGTCATGACAGCATAAACCAAACCAGACAGTTCAGAGAAAACGATGCTATTAGACCAGGTATCATATATCCAAACAACCCTTTTTCTGTTACTTTAAAATGTAAAATGTTGTCAAAATGCAAGTCATCAAGAACTAAATAAAATGATTTCAATACGAAAATATCTGATCAAAGAATGTCTCAGCAAGATTAGAAATCTGATCAGACAATCAATGGCATCTTTTCGTACAGACCCCTTTATATCTATCTATCTATCTATCTATCTATCTATCTATCTATCTATCTTTGATTGGTACCAAAAAATAGGTAATGGTTGGACAGTATTCTTGCATTTAAACTGGCTAAGTTGTAATAAAATACAGGCTTAATAACTTTCCTATGCTCACATGCCCAGAAAGTTCAGTATAACTTATAAAACATAACAAAATACATACTCCATTTGCAAAATGTACATAAATACAATTTTCTTTAATATTTACAATAAATATACATTAGTTTAGAGTTACACAAATGGTAGTGTACAATAAAACAGTGCTGGAATATTCAATAACATTGCCATTTTGTGTTTACATTGAGGAAATTGATAAGTTAAGGAGAATAAACTTTTATATTACATTGTGACAACTACACACACCTGGAGGGCAAGATGCTGCGGTATTGTTCAGTTTGTGTTTTAGCACATCTTAACATGACAATCTTCTCCTTCGGAACCAGAGCTCATCACAAATAAAGTTGTGTCTCATAGATGCACATAGATCAGCTACAATCTCACAGTGTACAGTGACAAATATCAAAGAGCTTTCTTTCCTTCTGACTAAGTGTTTTCTTTTGTTTTTCAGAAATTGGTTGCTTCCTCACAGCATTTTTGGGCCGTTATGCTGCTCAGCAACACAGGCCATGCTTAGATGGGGTTTCAGCTGTCACTGGCAGCCACACTCATCCACAATCATGTCTTCATGGTGTCGAAGGAGCATTTCTCCGTTTTCGTAGTACAGCATGCTTAATGGGCTCATTTTGGTTGGCGCACAGCAGGGCGATGCCACTCTGTCAGGATGATAATGTTTCAGTAAACTCTGGAAAAGGAAGAGACAAAACAGAGAATTTTGTTATATAGAATTAAACCAATTCACCCTAGTCTATAACAAATATTCTCTATTACAAATAGATAGATAGATGGATAGATGGATAAATAGACTGTAATACCCACCTGCATGTAAGCATGATTTGTTGGATTTAGGTCTTCTCCCAAAGGACCAGGACAGGAACCTTCACAGCGGTAGGCATTATACCTTTTAGGAAAGATGATCCAGGACCCCCAGCCTATTTGATTAAAGTCTACATGCAGGTCGACTCTGCGACAGAGAGATTTTTCACTCCCTCTTTTGGACACCTGCAGGCTTCTCACTGTTTGTTCTCGCTGGCCCCGTTTGCTCCTGCGCCTCTTCGGCCAGCGGGCCTTTTTGATTTCAGCAGGGGACAAGAACTTGGATTGTTCAGCTGTATGAAGCAAGCTTGCTTTGGCCTTTGAGTTTTCATCCGAGCCAGTGTGTGAAAAGACGACCAGCAGGGCTCGGTCGCTAACATCCTGCTCGCTCCTCGGGCTCGCCACATAGACAGGCTGATCAGGAAGCGACAGGCCTCTCTTTGTCTTTACCATTTTCCTTCTTGATACTCTTTTGTGTTGAATTCTTTCTGTCGATTTTCGTCTAAGCCAGTCCAGGAGAGGACTTGTCATGTTGAATACTTTCCAGCTCTGTGATGAAGTGACCAGTGATGATTCAGTGAGCAGCCCCACCAGCTGCTGTTCTTGGCAGTGCTTGTGCGTATGGCATGCCTGGCCATGGTGATAGACCTCCACTGAGATGTTGTAAGCGCTCGGTGTCCGAGGGAGCCTGATTCTCAGCTCTGCTGCCTGGATCTGCTTGTCAGCCAGCAGGGTGTGGAGGTCAAAGGTCGCAACCCAGCGCCTGTGTCTGTACGTCAAACCTAATGAATTGAAAAGAGAAAGATTAGCATCATTGGGGTTCACACTTTATCACAAATAGCTCATCATTATAGTGGACATTATGGAAAAATCAGGATAAATATCAAAATCTATGTTACACTGATATGACCAGAAAGAAAAATTGCAACACATGCAACATGTTTAGGGCGTTGTACTAAAATAAATGTTACCTGTTACCCCCTGAATTCTATATTAAAGTTGAGGTAACTTGTTCTCATCTGCTTCATTGATTTAAGATTTGCTGTTGGAAATACTGCTAAATCAATACAATTGCTATTTCTGTCTCTGCAACAAGCATTGAGTTAATCTAAACAGGTGAAAAGTGGGAGTAACATTGGGTGATATGATGACATATAACCTGAGAAGATATCATGAGATTATAGAAACGCAAAGGAGATCTACACAGTCATCTACATCATGGTGTAAAACTGAATTTATATCACCTAGCAATACATAATATAGAGGTATTGTAGTAAAACCAAAATCTATCTTGTATTATCTGAAACTGAACCATGGGTATTTCAATTAACTGACATCAGAAAAATGTCACTATTCTCCAGAAATAATATATGTTTTTAATATCATATAAAACCTTTAAAAGTCATTAGTCTTCGTGGTGGCATCCTTTTAATAGTCTTATAATTTATATAACTGCAATTTTGTTTGTAGGTCCTTGTATACTTGTTTATGTTTGCAAAGTGAGGTGCAGGGAAAATAATCAATGCAAAATATAATTGCTTCTGAACTTCTATTAGCTTCATGATTAATACTTGCATTGATGGAGATTTCAGCAAATTAAGGTTGCATGTAAAAATAATCCAGTCATTGCCCCAGTGTAGGACAACATGTGCTGCGCCCACATCTGTAATGGAAGAGGGGGTGGAGGTTGGGTCATTGTCATTCAATGAACAGGTGTGGTTCGAATTCATCTAAAGGATTAAAGCATTTTAAACATTTGACTTCTGCATTAATTGTCCAGTGCATTGACCCATTTAGCTGGACTGTTAATCAAAAGTGCAAACTGCCCTCTCTATGAATCCACTCAGAGCAAACACAGAGCCCCCGAAACCAATCATTTAGCACATCTCTGCCTGTCCTGGCTTCTGCATTTCCTCAGTCAGACAAATAGGTAATAACTCTAACACCTAGCAGCGATGTGAAATTGGATTCAGCAGCGGGGAGGGCTGTCCTCTGATGGCTGCTTGTGCCACCATTAAATCCCGAGCTCTAATCTAATCAAGCCAAGTGTGAAGAAAGAACTGAGGGAAGTTGTTGATTTGACTTAACAAGAGATTTGTATAGGGGGATGTCTGGCGAGGTATCTAATCAACATCACCTATTTAAGAAAAAAGAGGTTTGCTTTGAGAATTAGACAGAAAAACCGGCCTTTTCACACGCTGATCCCTGCGTGGTTATTCACCCACTGAGCGGGATGTGGATTGAAACCCTCTGAGGTCGTCTGGCACGCAGCTTTGACAGGACAACACTTGAGCCAAAGGAAAAAAAACTAACATTTAAGAGGTTCTTGAAAGGGTAGAGGAGAGATCTGAGTCTGAGCGGAGCAACTAAAGCTTAAGGAATAAATACAACACTCTACATTTGCCATCACCTTGTTTCCCTTCTCATTTGTGACCCATGAACTGCTTTTTTTTTTGTTTGGTTTTTGGAGAATAATCAACCAGATCTTACTTTTAGCCATCACACTCTTCACGGTGTCTGCTTGCTTTGCCGCATCTTGCTCCATAGTATCCATCGGCCTGGAAAAGTTTGACTTGAAATTCCTGTAGAGGTGCACCATGTAGGTTGGCAGGTGATACCCGGTTGATCGGTCCATCACGGAGAGACGATGCAGCGGCCTCATATAAACTCCATCTCTGGATTTATGAATCCCTTGAGCCAGCAGCACCAGCAGAGATGCGTGCAGCGCGACACCCAGAGCTCCCAATGAGCGCATGTTTTAGGCCAGTTAATGACAAATTCCTCTACTGGGAGATTAGGGGTGTCTTATATACCCTCACCCACCCCCTTTCATGTTTAACAAGTAGCTGAGAACATTAAAGGAAATTGACATGCGTCCTCAAGACTTGTTACCTGACAGCTCATCATCCATTCACTTGGTAATGAGGCGCCCGGGTGCGTGTTTACAAGGAGCGCTACTTTTTGTTTGCGCCATGATCTTTGGGCTTCTGCAGACTGATTCCCCATCCGTGGACTAATTGTTTCAGCTATTTGGCTTACACTAATTGTTAGCCTTTCCCATAGTGTAATGTAGTCTACTAAATGCCGTCTGAAATGGATTATAGGGAGAAGGATTGGGCTGTTGTGCTTATTAGGCACAGACTTAATGAAACAGTACAAACATTAACATAAAAAACATGTCAAAACATCATCCAGTAATCAGTTTTATTCAGATTATAAATAACATTTATAGCATAGTATGGCCTAGCTTGGTGCAATTTCTACATAGGCATATTTGTAGTTGCATTTATGGCTTCACACAAGCATATTGAGATTAAAAGATAGATAGAGGACTAGTACAAAATAAGATAAGGTCAATGAAAACTTTATATTGACATCAGGCACACTATCAGGCTCAGCAGGGGTAGAATTAAACAGGAGACGTCACTTTATCTCTAATAACTTCCTGAGGTTCAAACAGGAGGTGTACAGCTGATATATAGTCAATATTGATTTTTTTTTGTGACCTTGCCATAACTTTTTAAAGGTGTTTTAGATTTTCATGCCGTTTTGCTTTCAATACTACAATGATTCTATAGAAAATGATTTTTTTGGTTCGAGTGACTTGTAGAGAGCATCTGAGGATGGCCGCAGACTGCGCATGCGCTGTCAGTCTATTCACATAGCGAAATCCTTTTCTTCGTAAATTTCCCGAGAAAAGGACCCAAAAAAAAAAAAAAAAATCAATGAACGTTTTTCCCAGTGGTGTAAAGCACCGGTGCAGCTCTGCTACATCCTCCACACCGGACAAACCGAGCTCTGGAAACATGTTCTCTTCAGACGCTTTGTCATCGACCGTGTGCTGAAATGGTGAGTAGCTTTAAAGTTTACGGTTCTTGTTGCACGAGCTACGGCAGCCCAAAAGTGGACGTTGATGCCGTTTCGGATGCTAAGAGTCTAACAGAGTCTTCGTACCTTCATTAATTCTGCATTTTTAATACCTGCAGTGGAGCAGTTTGGCTATACTTGAAGGGTATTTTCATGAAGTGTTTTTGTGGTTGATGGAGCATACATGTGCTTGGCACCCCCCACTCCCCGTGCCTGCTGTGTATTGTGCACTGCATTCAGTCAGTGACTTCTCTCTCAAGCAGTGATGAAAAAAAAAATTGGGTAAACTGTCACCTTTAAGTTGGTGCACATCATTAGGTTAACACACATAAATAAGCACGTTTTCACAAAATGTCAATTTATACTTTTGTTTTCTTTGAAAACACTTATAACATCTTCGTGTTTGCTGTGATACACAGCCTTTAGGCTAGTAAATGGATGCTATAAACTCTTGCCTGCCTGTGAAGTGGTGAAAATTTCATTATCAAAGTCACACTTTTCCATCTTTTTTTTTTATTATGACATCACCCCCCCCCCTCCTGAAAGCAATGAATGTGCCACTAATAATGGAAATATTTTGGCATATGGTGGCTCTACACTGTTGTGTTACTTATTAGTTTAACTACTAAAGTTACAAACAAATGTGGTCTCCAGAGATAAAAAATGAACATACATGCTTAAATATAGTGTAAAAACCCATCTTTTCAGACTACATCTCAACGACTAAAGCTTTTGTCTTGCTTAAACAAAAACAATCAAAAAATCTTTAAGCGCTTGTGCTGCAGCAATGAACATACTTTTAGTTGTTTGCTTAAAAACGGTGCAGTCCCAGTTTTGGATGATATCCAGATCTTTATTCTACATTGTTTGAATGCATTTATTGTTAGTCATTCGGACATAAACATCTGCCAAATGAATGTAATATAATGCTAACGCATGTTAGCAGGTCATAGGTAATTTTTTACAGGTAGTTCAAAACTGGAGTATATTTTGAATGTAAAGCAGAGCTGAGTTTCTTGCATCTGGGATCATTTAAGTTTGCCTCTAAATAAATAATGTCAGTGCTGAAGGATTTTTTCCTATTGTCTTAAATGTCTCTACGATCAAGATTCATGAACTGTACCAAGACATGTTCGTTGTTGCCATTAGGTGCAATGTAATGTATGAAAAGTCTATAGAGCAGTAAGACAAAGCACATGACGCCCCTTTGATGTATTATAGTCCCGGCTTTTGTTTGATTTAGCCCCGTCCAGCTGGGATCAGTCTCCTCTCTTCATATCACTTTACCTCACTTACATCCTGGGGGAAGACAGAAACCGGCTCTTGACAACCGAGAGCGCAGATCAAACCGTGAACATCACAATTAATCAAGACTGAGAGCATGAAACTCCTCAGTGAGTGAACACCTGGATCATAAATGATTGAGCTGTTTATTCTTGGTTCAGCTTGATAAGAGGCATCGAGCAAAAACTTCACTCCTCCCAGGCTTAACTTGAAAAGTTGCAAATTTTCTGTTGTGAAATGTTGCCATAGCGAATGCTTTATTATCAACTATTTATAGGGATATTGGTTGGGAATTGATAAACTAGATAGGTGTGGGTTTTTTCTTGGGCAAGTTTATCCCCCTAAAATCCAGGGGATGCTTCAGTGAATATGAGAAATAGCTGATTTCTCTATAATTGTAGTCCCATAAAAGGTTTTAAAGCCTCATTGTTTTGATCCATATTCGCAGACTGTAGGGTCTCTGTGAAGTTGTGCCAAGTTACTGTATCAACACCTGTTTGGAGTTGAAATAGTTGTCATAATAATGAACATCTGTGTACCACTGACTAGAAATTTTGTGTACACGCCTGAGTGCATTGGATAATTTTAACCACAAGGTGTCATATTTGATCACTGGCCTCAAGAGAATATTGGATGTCCCCATAAAGTGGTCCCTCTGGGTTTTTTTAAATTCATTGTAACTGTAGATTCGTAGGAACTGTAGTGTTTGTTAATACATTTTTATATGACTATATTGTTGATAAAAGAAAGAAAATGATATAGTGATGCTCCTTTATTGCCAAAAAGACATTGAAAACAGGATATTGAATTCAACTTTTTTTTTAGAGACTTAGTTTATGAGTTATTTTTCATGCTCATTCTGCTCCTAGGAACTCAGCTCTAGTCCGGATGAAATATTTCCCTTTTACTATCTCTGCCTTTCCTGTTCCTGTTACTAGGCTTTTAACAAATTGACTTTTTTTGGAGGTGAGACAGACACCAGGCCTGAGAAAAGATGTGGTCAAGACAGGTGATATTTACCGTATGCTCCTTTTTTCCACCGGGAACATTTGGCAGAGAGGATGTTTCTTTGAATCTGTCACAGAACATATTCTCTTCATCCACTTACTTGGACCTGTGCTCTGTCTTATCTCCTTCCAATAAAAAAAAACTGGAAGGAAATAAAGGATTTGTACTCAGAACTAGATGTCATAATCTGAAGTTTGTTTCTTGATGTGTGTGGGTTACTCATACAAAGTGTACCCCCCCCCACAAAAAACTGCTTATGACTTATGACTGCTCTCCCTCCCTGGATTGATTCATTCATGTACGGTTTATATGGGAGGGTTTTGTTTCACATTCATGGTGTTGCAACAACAAGAAGAGCCTTGGCCTGCACTGCTGCAGGAAGGAAGGAACAGGTGTGGCATCCATATCTCGAAAACCACTCACTCACTTTTGCGAATAAGCTTAATTTGGGTATTATCTTGTGACAGGCTCTTGATTACACAGACTTTTGTAAGACAATATTCTCACAGGCAGCGACTGGGTGTTTTGTTTCCCCATTTGCAGTCATAGTTGTCATTCGGTATGATTTATGTTTCGCAGAATTAGTGATTTTCTTCGGTGTGTGTCTGCACAGGTATAATATCACGAGCTGCTGCTGGCTTTGTTCTTACTTCAGCCCACAGGATGAAATAGGACACCTGGTGCATGAGAAGTTGCTCTGACCTCAGGGTTACGACTACAAGAGGTAGAGCACACAGCCCTTTTGCAGCTGAACCTCAAGCTTAAATCTAAGTATTTGCCCAGCTGTAAGCCTGTTTGCCCTCAACATGGCATGTGTTAACCGCTAATGAATGGAGTAATTAGAGCATCGTAGTGAATTAGGCTTACGTGATGTCATCTGTGTGCAGTTGTTACTGATCGTCAGCCTCCTTTTGGCAGGTCGACATTACATCATGTCAGTGAGGCTTAATGGCTGTTGCTGACTGTAAGAAGTTTAATAAGTGAAGGTTTAATTTTTGTGTTGGAGACAGTTGTTAAAAGGTCTGCCATGTGTGGGAGGCATTGTGCTGCCAGGAGGCTCTGATAGTGATTGGACGGTGAACCGAATGATGAGTAAGCCTCTCTGGGTCCGCCTCCACATCCTCTTCACACATCCCCACTCACAGTTACACACACACACACACACACACACACACACACACACACACACACACACACACACACACACACACACAAGATCTGTCATATGCGAGCAGCCTTGCATACAAAAAAGTAACACAAAAAAAACCAAAACAACAAGGGAGCATGCTGTCGCCCAACTAAACCTCAGATGGAGAGCTGTCTCTTATACACATCTCACACACACACACACACACCCCCACGACCACCCCTCCTTCCCCATTCCTTGCCTTCTCCTGCTGAGTGCCTGTCTGGCATCCTGTCCTCCTGAAGGACATGGTCATTGACTTGCTTTATTAGGGACGCGTTAATGACGCGAGACCGCTGCCTGCCGTAGTGTGTGTGATCAGCGGGGCAGAGACAGATTACCTCACAGATCAGAGAGAGAGAGAGAGTGAGTGAGAGAGAGAGAGAAAGAGAGAGAGAGACAGAGAGAGAGAGACATGCCAGCGAGGATGTCCGACTGAGACCAGCGCTGCTTGCCTGCCGGAGAGAGCTGTCACCCCGGTTCTCCTTAACCCACTGTTTTCTGTTTTCTCGCTGTGCTCCTCAGAGACTCGAGCACCTCTCGGATGGTGGACTGAACAGCTGAATGTCAGGTATAGTTGTGATATACTTTACGCTCTGTTGTGATACTTGACTCCTCGCTGCAGGCTTGTGGTTCCTAGACATATCATCAGTACGTCTCTGAAGGATACAAAAGGAAATGGCATACGTTGTTGTCTAAATATCACTTCAGATGCCTGCCGTGATTCTATCTCAGACTTCAGACTGAACTATCCTTTTCAAACTATAGAATAGAAAAGCTCCTTCTCCTTTTTCAGAGAGATCTTCATTGGGTTAACACATTCTGTTATAATACCAGTCATGTTTGATACTCACACAGCTACATGGATTACATTCTTCATGGCATGTGATGAAATGTTTATCATTCCTTCACCGGCGGACCAGCGCCTGTTTGACAGGATTCTGGCATCCCCACACCAACTTAGAAAATACAGCTGCTAAGTCATGATTTGTTTGCACATACACATGCAAGTTTACAGATTGCAATCTGAGCGGCAAGTGAAACGAAACATGTTAACAAATCTGTGTAAAATCTGCCAGTGGAGAGGTTCTCCAAGGCTGTGACAAATGAAAATGCTGTCAGTTGGCCTGGCGGTGCTGAACAGAATATTGTGGTCAGACGCTGGTGGTTTTTGAAAAAAGAAAATGAAAGCCACATTACTGCAGCCTTGAAATCATAGGGGGATAAAATTGCCATCTTGTAATGAAATAAATTACAGGCAGGCTTTTAAAAATAGATCTGCACACCCTTTTTAGCAGCTCCGTGTCGAGCTGTGATGAAAGCAAGAATGTGGAAGGCTAAAGGTTATTCATGTGATTTATGCCATATTCACTGCATAGTTTGTTTTTGTCTCATTCATGGAGTCCCAGTAGATTTGCTGCTTTTGCAAGAAAGAAATAAGTGCCTTTCAGTAAAGTTGCCTTTCAGCCATTCTGTGCACTTTGACAGTTAATCTGGACTATCTGTCTTCCAGTGTAGAATCTATTCCGGGGGAGTTTGATCAGATTTGGAAATCGCATCCTTGAACAATGTATCGCATGGCTTCCTTTGGGCCACAGTCTCTTTCTGAACATGCTGGCGGGGCGCTTTATTTTGGACAAAAAACAAACATCAGAGCTGTAAGCTGACACAAACTCACAATGAGGTCTTTGGAACAGTCGGAGGAAAGCGAGAAAAGATTTCATGCAGAGGAAGGACTGAGCTCATTTCCGTGCAGCACTGATATTTAGCTCAGGAACTAGCAATGTCCTGTGGAATCACGCCTATATGTAACCCTTAACCTCATTGGTGAAATATGTGTACAGCTGCAGGGAGGAAGTTTCAGAGAGTACAACTAAGCATTTCCTGTCAAGGTGTGCTTACACTTCCTCTGGTTTGGGGGGTGTGACTGGGTTGTATTGCTGGTCTAGTATCCTGTGATGTGTGAGAAACTGTGGGACACTGTGTCATTATTATAGATAAGACTAAAACCGGATTGCTTTAAACCTTTTAATTGGCGTATTTTTAATTCGATTTTTGAACAGGTTTTTGTAATTTTCTATGTTGTCAGATTTCCAAAGCTGTGCAAACTCAAAACAGACAGAACATATTCATAAATAGTTGGTGCTGGCGCTGCTTTAGAAACTAAAACCTGACTGCATCATATAACATCAGCTTGTGTTGTATTTATACTATTCTGAACGAGTGGCTTCTCTGGAGTCCAATAATACCCAGGATCCTTCAATACGATGAGCAATGTTGCCAAGTAAAGTGAGTTGCATTCATTTTGGGCTCTTTTGGGGTGGGGGGGGTGGTGGCTCTCCTCTCATCTTTATACTGGAAGTTGTGTTGAAAGATCTTCTCAGTGTTACAAAGTGATACCCATCTCCTATGAACCCCTGCATCTCTTGTGAATGAAGAGTGCTCTGCATCCTTCCTCGGGGCCACCAACAGATGCATCCTGCAGCTGCACGCTCCTTCCTGTCTGCACTCAGGCCCTTTTGTCTGAAGACGTTGCTACAGCAAAGTTGGGACACCGGCTGAATTTAGATGGGGCAGCCCTGAATGGAGTAACACTGGTAGGCTGGCAGGAGGTTCCAGTTTCCATGGTCTTTATTCTTACTGTGCCTTCAGCGAATTTAAATATTAGTGCCATTAGCTAACCTCGGCCAGCTGTTCACGGCCTGGCTCATGGTGTCATCGGCAAACTTTTTACATCGTCGTTCCACGTTGTCAGAGGAAATCTGAGTTTGTCTTGTCGTTTTATTGGCCTCACAAACAGTGCGACACTACTCCGGCTGACATGTGGGATAAACAGCTTCTCTGATGAGTTGCCTTGATTGGTTCTCCAGGAGGATGTTTATGACTGAGAGCTATTTCTACTCAGGCCTCCGCCCCGGCTGCCCGCTCTCCTGCCCATGCTGAAATCAGTGTGGCTGACGAGCTGAGCTTGTGTGTGGCGGGGACTTATGTGTCAATGTGTGTGTCACGCCTTTTCAAACTGAAGTTTCTGTCAGGAAGTGTCAGTTAGCTTCCTTTAACACTCAGATGTTTTACAAATAACTACAGCACATGGGATAGGACTTGGGAATTTCCAGTGTCTGGATGGGAATAATGGGAGAATCTGCTGTCAGAGTGTTTTATAGCCTTCAAGTCAACCACATAGGAACATGCGTATTATCATGCATGACTGTGGTGGTGTGTAAAGGAAACCTACTGATTAAATGTCCTTAAAGTGACAGAGAATGAAAAGAGCTCGCTATGTAAATGCCCTTTGCCGTGAGGAATGCACACACTCTCAGCCCAAATAGGAAGTCAAGGAGACGGAGAATACATCTTATCTAGACCATGTCTCATATTATACCTTTTTACTAATGTACATCACGACACTGTGGCTGCAACTGTTCATGTTGTTTACTATTAATTCAAGTCAGTTTTATTTATGCTTTTATTTTTGCCTCAAAGGGTTTTTACAATCTGTACAGCCTACAACACACTCTGTCATTAGACCCTTCGTTTCTGTAAGGAAAAACTCCCAAAAAAGCTATTTTTGGGGGGCGGGGTGTTGACATTTAAATGCGTTTTGATCCATCCTTTTTTTGTGCATTTTCAGTTTGTGCATTAAAAAAAAAGCCCTGATTGGAGAGAGGAAATTTGCTGCCACTGACTGTTTATCTTGATGCACCCAACTCCTAATAATCACATAGCAATAGCGGAGATGTGCATTTATTTGCATTCTATGTTTAAGACTTCCTGGAAATTTGGTTAAAAGTTGCACAACACTTGATGGAAACTTGACTAGGTATAAAAATAGTAAAATTGCTATGTGGCGAAACGGAATGATAATCTGTTGTTTGGTCTATTAACTGTCCAAAAGGTTCCCAGAGTTTACGGTAAAGTCTTCAAGTTCTGCAAAATCAAAAACAGTCTCTAATACTCACTCACAATCACATCACTTTTTTGTATCAAAAAAAGCAAGTTCAAATGAGTTTGGAATGGCACATAATTCATTTGAACTAATTCAAGCTGATGGTGAATTTTAGGAGCATCTGCTGGACCACAAGGCGAACTGCTTCAAACGCTCCGATACGCTTATAGTCTGTAAATTTTGAATTTGAGCAGGTCATTACAGTTCCAATATTACGTTCAAAGGATTGCTTAAATTTCACATAAGAAGTGACAGCCCCTACTGTACAAGACTCAACTGTGTGGTCTTTGTGCAAATCCTGTCCCTGTGAGAGGGAGCTGAACCTTAGCCATCTGGCTGCCAGATGTACCACTACTTTTGTCGGTCCCCTCTGTAGAGACTTGAGTCTCTATTGCATGAATCTACTCCCCAACATCAGACTGGAGATAAGACAAGGAACGTGGAGGACGCTGCCTGAAAGCTCTTGTAGGTTTTTTGCCCAATGCCAAGCAGCCGAGCGCTTTGAGCTCCCATGAGGGGTGTTTCCCACCGACTGGGGGTGGGCGAGGGGATTCAAAAGAGGAAGATTTCTTTTTGGATGTGATGCCAAGTTCTCACACTCCTTTGGAACCATGGCAGAAAACAAGCAGCAAAGAAAAGGGTCTGGAAGTGCAGATCGCTCTTCAACTCACACGTAAGACCATGAATTTTGGTGGATTGTTGCAGCATGGAGGGTATTTGTTGTTTTTCCTGTGGCAGTCACAAAATTATGGCAGCCTAGATGCTTTTGGTATGTGGTGAGGACTCAAATAGATTTGGGCAGCCGGGGCACAGTATTCTTAAAAACTTAACTTCCTTTTATGGAAGCTAAGTTTTTTTTATTGGGTAGATACTGAGCGTCTTTTTTTACTCCTTAAGCGTTTTTACTCCTCAGTTATATGATAGCAGCATATTTCCTAAAATCATACAATTATTCAAGACAAGCTTTTTGTGTTTAAAAAAAAAACAAAAAACCCAAAAACATTCCAGCAGACAAAGTAGCCTAACAAGCAAATCAATATGTCGTTGTCTTACCCTTGAGAAGAAAATCTCTACCGAATCAAAAGGTACATGGTTGACCTGCCCACTCAGCTACAGACGCAACAATGAGGGGAGTAGCGGTGACTCACCCGCCACTTCTCTCTCCACAGAGCCTCTCTGCACAATGAGAGTCCACTCTGTTCAAAGCTGGAGATCACACACAGAGGTGCTCTGAGCTCAGGCGGCAGCAGACTACCCCGCCATACCCCTCAGCTGTATCCCATGAAGTAGATATTGATGTTGGATTGATTCTGTGCTCTTGGTCTACACTTTGCCGCTCCAGTGTGACAGTATGTGTATGTGTGAGTTTGTGCTGGGTGACATACTGTCCTTTCTAAAAAAATGTTTAAAGGTTTTATTTGGGAATTGTGTGTTTTTATTTTCTTCCTCTGATTGTGCGCTCTGTTGCTGTAGTGTCCTGATCAACTACATGTTATAAGTGATGTTAAGGAGCCGTGTTGTTCCTGACACTGACTGCTAGCTTGTCGGAAGACTCGTTTGTTTATCTGCAGAGCTCCCTGCAAGGCTCACTGTTTATTCAAGGGGGAGGAGGGTTTGCTTGAAACCTGTGGCTGGCTCGCGTGGGTGTCTGAGTGCTCTGTATCAAGTTGTATGATTAAAATATAAATACTGTCACACTCAACTGTAACCCCCTGCCACAGTGTTTTTAAATTGTAGCGATATGAAATTAAAGATGATTTTAATGTGTTTGAGTGCTGACTAATCCTGTAGCGAGGGGGGGGGGGGATTCTCTGCATGTTCTATCTCTATGAAAATACTTTACAAAACATGATTAAAATCTATGGCTCCTTATCAGAGGTACAGAGAGCTTTTTCTGCCTTTTTAATGTAATAAATACAAACGAATAGCAGGGGGTTGACAGTATTTCAATGAGAAATAACTCATATTTACAGTTTTTGGATTCATCAGCTGATTGAAATAGCTGTTTGTGCATCCACACTGTTTCTTGAAACCTCAGCATAAATATGTATCGAATTAGATAATTCGATACAATAATGCAAAGTCCAAGAATAATGACTTGGCATTTAGGAATTATTCACTTTCTTGCAGAGAGAACATAGCAGTTGCTTGCTTGTTGATCTTTAGTAGATATAATGTTTACCATCTTCACCATCTTTCTTTAGCGTGTTGACATGCTGAGGGTCATTTTTACTCACTTTACGTATGTTACTGTCACCGCCCACATACTGGTTGCTAAGGAATACATCCACTAGAGAGCAGCTCAGAGTCAAAAGTTTCTGACGACAACAAATATGGCGACGGTGGAGGAGATTGTTGTAATGTAACTCTGTTGAAAGAGATAAAAGCAGAAGCTGTGTTTGAGACAGCGGTGGACTGTGAGACCATTAAACACGTTGCATAACCTTTCCTCAAAAAGCTCTGCCATTTTTTAAAATGTTTCATTGTGTCCTATGGTCGTGTCTCGCATGAACTATTGGCTTCCCCCTCCCCCACGGTTTCCAGGGGTCTTTCATCTGTATCCATAAGCTTTTAGAAAACGTGCACAAATACAGAGAAAATGAACACAGAATATGGACAGAAGGCTCCGTCCGTTTCCTTATACGTATCTAACGTTGAACATAAATGTGCTGTAATATTTACTAATTGGCCCTGAACACAAAGTACATCTGAGGCTGATGGAAATTTCATTGTTTGTGCCAGTACTTGATCATAAACCAAAGTATTAGACATGATGAAATGTCTCTATCAAATTTCCCAACAGTCTATCCGGCAGTCAGGATTTACCAGTATGTTTAAAATGTGAAAAATCTGCATTATTTTAAATATGTATTAATACTATTTATACAATACCAGTGACTAGTACAGATTTTTTTCTTAAATCACATACGTGTGAAAGTGTGAGACATTAACCGACTAGCTTATCACACCTTAAATACGCCTATGTGTGTCGTCACTCCCCAAACATACTGTGTGTGTTGCCACTGTGTGTGGGCTTTTTATGAAGGTGTGTGAGTGTGTTTGCTTCCTGTTTCTGAGTCCGCTGTGATGTCATTCACAGCTGCTTGTGGAGCATGGGTACAACTGCCAGTGCCGCACCACAGCCTGTTTCCGTAGCGTCGCCGCTTGAGAGTGTCCATGGCAACGGGATGGCCGACAGCAGGCAGTCTCTTAGCATGAGCCCCTTTCAGACAGTCAACATCCACAACAACAAGGCCAAGTCCATTATCACCAACAAAGTCGCACCTGTCGTCATCACGTAAGTCCCTCCCCGAATCCGCGTTCTCACAATTGGGTGTTAATCCTCTTTGATCACTGTGGTGACATCCCCCCGCCCTCCAGCCGAAGTGTTTGCCCCTGTTATCATCTCATTTGTCAATTCCAGCCTGGCAAATAGTAGCTGATAATTGAATTGACCTCTTTTTACCAGCCAGACCTGCTGTTTTGTTCTGTTTCACAGGTATAATTGCAGACAGGAATTTCAGATTCACGATGAAATCCTCAAGACCAACTACAAGCTCGGTCGGATATCAGACACTATGCCCGAGCACTACCTGGTGCAGGTAAGGACGACACAACAAGCCCCTCTTCTCAGCTCCCAAGAAAGCACCGCACCGTCGCGGCGAGACGTTGAATCACGTCACCTGTCTTTTATATCTGCTCTTTTCACATTCACATGTCAAACTTACAGAGTGGCGTAGGAACATTGTCATGCGTCGTTTTATGATCTGGTGCAGCCACTGAAACAGGAATCGTTGTCACCCTCCTCTCAGGGCTTTGATGTGCTCTGTCACCTCCTCTGCCGTGGCTGGTCAAGCATGCAGTGTTTTTTGTCGGTGTAAACCCGCAGCTTCTGTTTACATGTGTGGGTAGGTTGGTAGTTTCACCTACACTAAGGTCACGTCCGCATGATAAACATCTTTTCCTCTCTTGGCCTTCAATCCAAACCAACCAGCAAAATCCAGTTCAGAGTCGTCGTCTTGCAACAGAACCAGTGGCGTTCTACAGATTCTGTTGTGTTGAACGGGTGCAGGGCTTTCGCCACATAGTTTGTCACTGCTCTGTGAGACTCAGTCCCGGCTCAGTTTTCCCTTTGCTGCGATGGAACAAATAACGTTTGCTCCTTACTGTGCTGTGCTACAGCCGCAGAAGTAAAAACAATAGAGTGGAAAAGATATTTATGCTAATAGTAAATAGCCATGCACAATGCACAATGCACTTATCATTACCTGAAGATGGAAGCTTTGTTGCACAGCTGTAGATCACAGACTTTACTCTGAAACTGGGTCTTACTTTAGTTCTTACTTTAACATGATGGACGGTAAGGGTTGGGTTCCTGATAGCCTGTTCCATTTTGGATCCAGTTCCGACTCTCTATTAAAATATGGAGGACTGGCAGGAGGGTACTCATGACGAGGGGGGGGGGTTCCTGTTTAAATATTTATCTCACACCTGAAGGGATGGGGTTTGATAGCTTTTTTCGACTCTAAATCCAGTTTCAAATCCTCTTATTATTATCTTATTGAATGAGAGCTTCACAAATCCATGTGTTTCACCACCCTGGAACAGGGTTGTGGTCAGTGACTTGTATTTATGTGTATATAGTCAGGCAACTCAGAATAACATTATGATTTGATTGATCGGTAAAGTCCAGTAGTGTAGGAATTCACATTAAACTCTAATTTATACTTCACAGCGTCAATAGAAGCTGAAGAATATGACAGTATTTTGACTCAGCTCAATTGAAACACAGTTTAACTGATCTTGCGGAGATGGAGGTTACAGAGCAGAGATTTAATCTGTTGAGTCAACAGAGTAACCAGACTGTGTCAGTTCATTTGTTTGCCCAACTGAACGAGGAGGAAGCAAAAGAGATTTAGACTTTTTCTAATTGTTTTTGTTAAATAAAACTCAGCTAAAAAGCTTAAAATGGCAGTGAAGTTGTTTTCACATTTTTTTATTTTTTTTTTAATCCAACCACTTTAGTGTTGACCTATTTGCTCTGCAGAGTTTACAAATGCTAATGAATGCTAGGGTGGAAGCTCATGCTGGATTCAGATGAATGCATTGCTTTGCAGGGGGAGTACTTCATGGTCCAGGACGTGTACAGTAAGGCTGATGTCCTGAACACCACGGGCAGCTACGGGGCGCCCAACTTCCGCCAAGTGAAGGGATCCTACCCGCTGTTTGGGATGGGCCAGCCGAGCCTGAACGGCTTCAAACAGGTTCTCCAGAGGCTCCAGGCGCAAGGACGCGAGGTCACTGTTAATTTCCTTTTTATACATGTTACTAACAGCAGAATTTCAGACGGCTACACTTAAGCTCACATAAATGGTTGATAGAGTCTGTGGTAGATTTTTTTTTTCCCCCTGTGTTGGTGCCTGTGTTGCTCTGCCTGGGCTCTTTCTAGCCGTGTTGTCAGTAAATATTTGAGGAGTCAAGTGCTCAGTGGAGGCTGTGGCTGAATTGTAGAACTGAGCAAACAGAAAGTTGCGGTCATGTGTACCAGTGGAAAATGAATCTCTTTGCTTACAGCAGCGAGAATCTGACCGTAATTGAAATGAAATTGACAAAATTATACATCAGGCCTCTCTAAACTCCTTACTCATGTGCTGCATGTCATATGACAACGGATTGTTTCCAGTTGCTCTGGGAAGTGGTGGAGTTGGTAGTAGGCAACAAGCGTTTACTTTTAAAAACCTATCATTTGATGCTCTATCTCGCTGTGCTTTTGCAAACAGGAGGTTATATTCTTCTGTGTAAGAGAGGAGCCGGTGGTTTTCCTGCACAAGGATGACGACTTTGTGCCGTACACCCCCAGGAGGAAGGAAAACCTACACGAGAACCTCCACGGCCTGGAAAAGGAGATGCTGGTGGAGAGCCTGGAGCTCACCATCAGGAAAGAGGTGGTGAACACACACTTACTCAGCATCCACATGTGATAAGGTTTTGTTTGATACGGTACAGTTTATAGAAACCTCGTCTTCCCTCCTCCACAGCTCCACGACTTCGCCAAGCTCAACGAAAACATCTTCTACGTCTACAACGACATCGAGTACTTTAAAGACGAGCCACAGAAGATGTCCATCACGTGTGAGGAGGACATCCATGTGACTGAGGAGGTCTATAAGAGGCCCATGTTCACCATGCCAACCTACAGGTTGTTTACATTGTTCCTTTATTAGCCCTTAACCTCCTCGTCTCGCACGTCAGTTTAGACGGAGCAGCGCGTGGCTGACTGCTGCAGAATATGCAGGGCAGGTTATAAATAGTGGCGCTTGTTTGTGCAAAGGCTGGTTGCCCTGCTTTTTTGGAAGACAGGGGCATGCAAACACTGAAGACTGCAGCATCCTGTTTCGCAGCAGAGTCGACTTTATGTCACGGGCTGCGTGCGACATTTCCAGGTCAAGAGAGGAGAGCTGAGGCCTTGTCTCTGACTCTTTTGAAGTTTTACAGATGTTTTATTATAGTTTGAAAGCTCAGGTGGCTTTCTTTTATTTTTTATAAAGGAATATAAATGATCTCATGATTCTGATCTTTCCCATCATCCCTTGTGGATTGCTGGAAAAAGTTTCTATCTGAGACACGAGGGAGCTCGGCAGCCGAGTCTGTGCTTTAGGGTCAAACGTTTATGCGCAGTGTGTTGTGACCTACATAAGCATGATGTTGACACAACACAGGCGCGGGTTCAACTCTCGGTAACAACATGTTGTCTTGCAGGTACTACAGATTACCATTACCAATGGAGGGAGCACCACTGGAAGAAGACTTTGACGCATTTGTTAGCATACTCAGGGTAAGCCCACTTAAAACTGTCAGTCATGGCACAAGCACACCAATTAAATTAACCTTTTTTGGTTGTGTTTTTCTCATTGGTATTGTGTTTTGATGTGCCATTAAAGTTATTAATGGC
Source organism: Seriola lalandi dorsalis (assembly GCF_002814215.2). NCBI lineage: Eukaryota > Metazoa > Chordata > Actinopteri > Carangiformes > Carangidae > Seriola > Seriola lalandi. The sequence continues at coordinate 327,621 of NW_019525069.1, read as the reverse complement.
TGGAAATATTGGAGTGCATCTGGACTGTCTCACGGAGGCAGCGAGAAGGTCATAGCAGCTTTTTTTTTTTTTTAGATCCACATGTAGCCTTTTGAATCTGTCCTGACTGTGCTATCAATCAGTAATAAGTGTGATAGTTATTTTAAAAAAAAAAAAAAAAAAATCGCAGAAAACCTGCAGCTTGTACTCACTTCATGTCCGTTCTTCTGGTCATCCGTTCTGTCTGGTTTCCGTCCTGCCCTTAACTCACACAGGATGTTCTATTCGTCTTGTTTTGCCCTTTTTTGGACTGACTTGCAGCAGCCGGTCCAGTTCCCTGTGGTTGGAAAGTGGCTCCTGCTTTTTTTTTTTTTTTTTTTCATTCAACACAGTTTGGATCTGAGCTTTACTGAGTCCTGCCATACTCTTTCTTTCACTATTGCACTTTCTGTCTGTAATTCTCACTTATGATATTGTCCTCCTAAAGACTTCCTTGATGAGAGATCCTTCACTTCCCATTTTGAACAGGCTTTAAAACCACTTTCCTCATCTCATCTCAGATATTACCAAAACCACAAACCTTATGACCCAGTAAAAACAGATTGCTCTTAAGTGGACTAAACTAAACTGTGCTAAATTTGGCTGAAATCTTTCTGAGTAAAAGTAATAAGACTTAGAATTTTTTGACCCACGCTCACTGGGTTTCATCTTTTGTACTGCCGTTATGATAGTAACATGTTATTCCCACCATAAAGATGAAGCGACGCTCATCTCTTTAAAATAGCACCACTGAGTCTCTCCCCTCTACACGTGCTCTGTTTTCCAGGAGAGCCCCAGCTTGTCTCTGGGCCATGATGCTTCCCGGCCGCTGCCTGCGCTGCTCTTCAGCTGCCAGGTGGGCGTCGGCCGCACCAACCTAGCCATGATCCTGGGCACGCTGGTCATGAATCGCCTGAGGGGAGATTCACAAACGCCGTCTCAGTAAGAGCTCAGCAGCAAACGCATCTGGAAAACCAGGGACTTCATCACATGTTTAATAAATCAGTCTGATGATGAAATCATTCGGCATTTTTTGTTGGATGTCAGGTAAGATCGGAGTTGACCGTGTTTGCTTTTGTTTTGCAGAGTCGAGGAGGCAGCAGCTTCACAGACCAAACCACTTTTCCAGGTCATCCAGTCTCTGATCAACAAGCTGCCTAATGGACAGCAGGTCATGGAAGAGGTAAGGCAGAATACTTACACCATCATAACAAAAAAACAGAATAGATCATCGCTATGTCCTAAACTACAATTCTTAAAGCAATACAGTGTGGCTTCTTCAATGAGGGAAAGAGAGTAGATGTAATTTTAAGAATTTATAATTATTATTGTTATTTATGATTCAAAACAAAGTATTTGTATATGTCTTCACCATTTCTGGATGGGATCTTCTCAGTTGTTATTTAAATCAAGGTCTTAAAAGGTCAAATTGGTTTTATTTCATTCTGACTCTGACACTCAAAAATGTTGAAGTTGGTAGTGGCTGATGATAATGTCTTTTTATTTGATAGGTTGACCGAGCCATCGCCCTGTGTTCAGAAATGCACAACATAAAAGAAGCAATATATGAGAACAAGAGTAAGCTGGAAGGGATTGGTGAAGATTATCAAATCCAGGTTAGTGTGACGTGACGCCAGCCACCTGCAGTTTGGTCTACCGCTCAACTAAAGCTAAATAAAGTAAAAGCGAGACCACAGACAGGGTAATGATGGTGCATGAAAAGTCCTCATCAGTGTGGGCTCTCGAGCTGATGGGGGACTTAAGTAACAGAGTTGAATATTTAGCATAATTATCCCCCTGTCTGTCTGTCTGTCTGTTTACTTTGTCTGTCTGTCTGTCTGTCTGTCTGTCTGTCTTTCTGTGAGGAAATCAGTGGGATCTTAAATGCAGGTTTACTTGAGGTTGCTCACCTTACAGAAATATGAGCTGCCACTATCAGGAGATATTGAGGCTTCTGTTTGTTTCTTAGGGAAGCAGTACCAAAGACTACTTTCTCAACAGAACCATGCAGAGCTTGGAGCGCTACTTCTACTTGATTGTATTTAATGCATACCTTCATGAACAGGTAAAGTTCTTTCTTTACCGATACAAATGGATATTCATCAGAGGTAGATTCCAAAATGATCAGAGTTGTAACTGTGTTGTTGTATTTTGCAGTATCCTCTTGCCTTTGTGTCCAACTTCAGCCAGTGGATGTGCTGCCACGCGTGGCTGTACCGTCTGCTGGCCTGCATGGACCTATCAGAGCTGTCAGCCCCAGCCGAGCTGGTCACCAGGGGAGCCCGCATCCTGGTGAGGAAGTCAGACGCAGAAGGCTGATTCTGTGGTCTGTAGGCTTTTGATTATATCTGTGTCTGTAATGTGAAACCAAAACCATGCTGTGCAGGACACAGATATTGTCTCAGTGTTTATACATACAAATTCTAATGCTGTGTGTTTTTCTTTTTCCTTTACTGATTAATCTCTTCACACGAAGTCCGTGTTTTATAAGATATCTCAAATCTGTCATCATCTTCTCACACAATCATGCAACCATCTGTGTCTTCAAACGCCTCATGCATCATGTGTGTAATGTGTGTCTGCGCAGGTTGCTGATGAGTACTTGGCTCCTGACGTGCTCAGCACAGTGAAGGAGATGAAAGCGGTCAACTTCAGACGAGTGCCCAAGATGCCTGTTTATGGAGTGGCTCAGCCAACATCAGAGGTGCAGAACATTTCCACGTTCTGTTATCAAATCAATACAAGAGCTCTTATTTACTCTGTGACAATAATTAATCGCAAAAATCCCAAACATAAACTTGAAGGATGGAGTGGGTGTAAGATTTACGCTGATTGTAATAGCTATCTCACTAAGTAATGTTTTTGCGCATATTAAAGATTATTAAAGGTTGGAGGCTCACAAATCAGCATACACAAGGAAGAGAAGATGTATTTGATAAAGACAGATTTTGCACATCCCCATCATCACAGAAAATTTAATGTCCGATTTTGTAATCATCACCAGTATGCATCCCTGCAGTCATGAATATTCCTGAGTGTAGAAATAGACTCGGAGGGATGACTCATGGTGATTTTTGTGGAGACTCACACGCCCACCTCAGGATGCCTGAGCCGGACTTCCACCTACTTGCCGTCTTATCGTAAAACTTTCTGTGTGCAGGGTGCCGGAGTAGTTTTGGCCCATCTGACGGATGAGAAGAGGAAGCACAGCCACGTGTTGTGGGTAAACTTGCAGAACGAGCTGGTGTTAGAAGGAAATGGTCAGATTTTTACACAGAGGGAGCCCTCGTGCCTGGACCAGCACATTCCTGTCCCATCATCTGACCCGCAGCTAATAGAGGTAGAGCAAAAATTATGCTTTTTAAGTGTTTTTCAGGGCTGATCCAATCAGATTAATGATCTGAGTGTTACCATTTCAAGCTTTTAGAGTTGCCCTATCTTCAAGCGGTTGAAGTGAAAGTGCTCTTTTTCCCTCCTGGCCTCTAGAAACTGGAGAAGTCTCTGACGGAAGTGATCCTGCAAGCTCAGAAGTGGCTGGAGGTGACGCTGGAGCAGGAGAAGCAGATGAAAATGTTTAAAAGCTGCCTGACGGTGCAGGAGATTTTCAACCAGCACAAAAGCTCCCACCAGGGCCTCGTCTACAAACGCATCCCTCTGCCGGAATGCAGCGCTCCAAGGGAGGAGGTAATCATCCGGGGGGGGTTTCATAAACGTGCACATACTCACAAACATGCAGGTATGAGTTGCAGAAATAGCTTCTAGCCTCCTTTAGTAGCAGTTTTTAATGTAGGGAGATGCCAAAAAATGAACCTTGTGCTCCCTCTGGTGGTGAAGCTTGTTACTGTTGTACTGAGCTTTTCACCATACAGTTATAAACTCTAATAAAATCTAATTTTACTCCTTTTTTCTATCATTCAAGTCATATTTGCTCATTTTCTTCATAATTATTCATTAATTTTTGATTTCTGTTAGAATATTTATCTGAATGTGAAGTAAAAATGTAAAATTAAATTTGTTATTGAGGTTAAAACAATCTGATTTAGCATGAATTCAACATTTTAATTAATTGTGTGCAACAAACATGATATCTGCTCATATAAAAATGGACTTTAATCAAGATTCAAGAATGTGATTGAATATGATATTGATATGTTGTTATATCCTTGATTGATTTCCTTATAATACACATAAATGTAGGTCAAATAAAGGGATATTGTGGTAGAGTTTCTGTGTCTATTTTTTGAATATGAACGCCGTGTGTTCTGTTGTTGCTCTCAGGATTTTGATAAGCTGCTGGAGGCCATGAAGAGCGCCTTGGCTGAGGACTCCCGCTCAGCCTTCGTTTTTAACTGCTCCAACGGCAAAGGCAGGACCACGACCGCCATGGTCGTCGCTGTTTTGACTCTCTGGCACTTTAATGTAAGACGCTTCCTGGAGTTTTCTGATGACTCAATGTGGCTACGATGTTTCCGTCATCCAAAATAACTCACAAACTCGTGTCTTCCACTTACAGGGTTTCCCAGAGTTTGCAGATGACGAGATTGTAAGTGTTCCTGACGCCAAGTACACAAAAGGAGAATTTGAGGTATGAACACTTGAAGCAACCAAACCATGTCCTTCACCAGCTTGTAAAGATGCGTTTACTTTGTTCATTTTTGAAATTCCATTGTAAATGGACGGAACATTTTTTTTTTTTTGTAAACTCAGAATTGCAGCCCTTCAAGGAATACTGATTGGATTTCCTTGTCAGTTCCATCTGCTCTTTCAGTTTCATGGTCAGATCCCATCTGAGTCTTTAGGGACTGTTTTCATATCAGTGCTGCGATGTGATCTGTGGCTGCACCTCTGAAGTAAATATTTTAGGAAATAAACAGTTATTGGGGCCGTAATCGAAGTGGATACACATAGCAAGTCAGCATAGTCACGTCAAAAAAAAAACCAAACAAATGTTTTTGGGAAATTCAGAATGTATCAAAAGCAGCAAAGAATCATGCCAACACATTTTAATTGTAATTACATTGATTGTCATTACCTTTTTCTGTTGAGTTTTTATACTACAGTTTTTATATTATTGTGTTTTTGCGTTGCACACACTTGATTGCATACATTGTACTATATCACACACCATAACTTCAGTGCAGGAGATGTTTGAGGGCTTTTCCAAGCATGCGTTTGCCTGTGGCAGGGCAGCTGTTATAAAGTGCGTTGTTGATGTCTACTGCATTCAGATTAGTGCGACCTCTTTGTTGAATCACACCACCAGTTCCTCCAAACAAACAAAACATGCAATACAACTGTATATTGAAGGGGTAATGTTCGTTAGTTTTCTAACCTCTAACTCTGCACCTGTGATTGAAAGCTTTGGCCAGACAAAGCCTGAAGCCAAAGCTTTTCTCCTCTGCTCTGAATAGTGTCTGTGAATTAGAGCCACTGGGGTTTTTTTTGTTTTTTGTTTTTTGTTTTTTTTCTTCCTTGATTCAGAGCGGTGACAATGAATCAGTGGTTGGAACCTGTTGGCCGTGTCCTCGGCACTGTAGACACGGACACACAGAAAGAGGCCACAATCTGCAGGCACACAATAACGCATGCCAGTCACAGCAGCGCGGCCACCGGAGTTTCTGGGATACACAGAGCTGTCGCCACGGAAACCTTGTCTGCCTCCAATTTAGCCGCCAAAGGAAGTGTGATGTCGCCTTATCTGGCAAAAAAGCTGTCGCTATGGCTGTGAGGTCCAAGGCGTTATGTGATGGAGGAGCTGGTGTTGTGTTACATAATCCTCTCCTAGTGTGATATGGAAGTTCCTGTGTGATATAATGAAAGTGTGACAGGCAATCCTGTGATAGGGCCCAGGTATATGAAGCATCTTGAGAAAATATTCCCCTTAGTAATTGATATTTTTTTAATAATATGTGTTGGTGAACACATTGGAGCATTTAGCAGCTAAAGAGCCTGATATTTCCCTCAGGAGTTGGTAGAGACCAAAAACAGAGCTAAAAAGAAGGTGATTATTGGACTTACATTCACATTATTTCAACTCCACATGAATGCTAGTGTTGCTCCGCGACTGCAGGGTGTGTCATATCACCTTAAAAAGGTGAAGATATGTCAGTGTCAGTTTTTTTCCACTGCCCCTGTGTGGCACATTTTATTTTCCATGACTGACATTTCCTGAGATACCCAATCAGTCATTTTTGACCATATCAAGCTAAGGTCCACACAAACACATCAATGAAAAGCTTAAGTTACAGATAGGAAAATGTCTTTTTGTAAAATTTAATAAAAAAATCAGTACAGGCCTATTTTACCTCAGTAATAATATTAGTGGTGTAAACAAAGCAATAAAAAGGTTTCATAACATATATTAACAAGCATGTCATAGACTGCCACTGTCAGTAAGATACATAGTAGGTGAGAGAAAGAAGAGAAATCCTAAAGAGAAATGTGTAGAAGTTTTATTCAAACTGGCACAGATTGTGTTTAGCGCAGTGATCAGGCTGCATGCTGATGCTGCTTGTCTGACACACACTCTGAATGAGAAAAATGGGGTTTTGCCTGCAGGCCTGTTCTGTTCTCTGACCCCGCTGTTTGTCCCCCCCCCACCAACTCTCTCTCTCTCTCTCCGCCTCTTGCTTAGTGTTATTATTATTGGCATCATCATTAGTATCTGAAGTAAACCAGCTGCACAGGGGCCACCAACACAGTTTAGTAATCTGGGTTGCAGCAGTGTTGTGGTTTTACATCACACAGACACGCTGATGGAAACGATACAGGTCAACGCCGCTGTACTCAACACTGTGCAATGCTGACACACACTCGCACCCATATTTCAATTAGGTCAGGACTGACAGCATTATCAACCGACTTCACAACGTGGAGAGCATCCACAAGGATGATCATGTGATATGAGTGAAAGCTCTAGAACAACTAAATGGACCTGAGATTATCTTGTTTCCAGCATCAGGGATAAACCTTCAGTTTCAACTGTTAAGTCAACATGGATGAGAAAGTTTAGAATATTACTATATTGTGACAAATGGGCAAAACTCCATCTGCTGAGGAAGAAAACTGAACTTGCGTTTATGTCAAGAAATTTTAAAATGAAATTAAAAAAGAGCAGAAAGAAAACAGAAAAATTGTAGCTTCAGCAAAATCACATACAGCCATCTTAGGTTGGAGGCAGATATACCAGAGTTAGAGGTGCTCGTTAAATTTTTCTCTCTTGTCAAAACTGTGGAAACCTTTATTGAAACTTTTGGCTGGAAAACATAACGAGTCTCTGTTGGTTCTGCCGACCAGGTTGTGATGCAGCTGGTCCGCCTGCTCCCCGACGGTCACAGGATGAAGAGGGAGGTGGACATGGCCCTGGACTCAGTCAGCGAGACCATGACCCCCATGCACTACCACCTAAGAGAGATCATCATCTCCACATACAGACAGGTACATTACGTGTCCCTGCAGTATTCATTACGCAGCCCCTGTGATACAGGAAGGAACGCAGGGGAGATGTAGCTTAGCGGAAGTCAGGGTCGGGATTACAGTTAGAGTTTGAGGGCCACTTAAAGAATTGAAATACAAGTACCCATTAAATGGACATTCAAAATCCAGTGGAGGATTCTGAACTGGTCTTGAATATATATTGCAAATTAAGGACAAGAGCAAGTTAAAGTTTTGACAAGATTTTTCTCTCGAGTGGATGAGTCAGAAAACCAACAAATCCTGCTTACTTATGAGTCAGTCCGTCCTCTTCATGCTGGGACCCAATCCGCATGTTATTATGGGAATCAGGTGCAGTATCACATGGGCCCCCGTAGATGGCGTCAAGAACTTGTTTGAATGTCTTTCACAGCTATGGCATGACATGATGGAGAGGGATCCACCGCTGTGTAGACAGGAGCTGCAGAGTGTGGAAAAACGATTGAGGTGCATCATACGTTATCTCCTAAACTGAACGGGATTCCTCTGGGTTTAAATGGAAAAGAGTGAGAGGGGAAAAAAAGGGACAGGAAGAGATGATTACTTGTGGGATTTCGTGGCTTGACCTCTTAAAAGCTTTGTTATTTTGTGCTGATCATAGTCCAAGTAGTATTAAATAGCATCTCATATCAGTGTCAACTGCTTTGTCTGCTTCATGCAATGAATTTCTTTTAATGTCAAGTCCACTGATGAGCTGAATTTGTCAGATTTCCTTCACTAAAGAGGAAATGCAGGTAAGGTGAAACAGAGTAGAGGAGTATTTTTAAATTTTTGCAACATGAGAAAAGGATGAAAAGCAGCTACACCTCCATCTGTGAAAGCTGTTCCTGCTAGTTTGAACATTGTGTTTAATTAACAAGGGATAAAGGGAACAAAAGAAGTTTGTGGTGGTGTTTCAAAGACCTATCTGGACAAGGTCTCTCCTGATGCTGTGGCCTCTGCAGGACCACGGCTCTGTTTTAGCCATTTGTAATGCAGACTGTAATCATTGTGCCTCTGTGCACCGTCAGCCGTTCTCAGCGTGCTGGAGGCACCCTGTCCTGTCTCCACCGTATCAATGGGCCTCATTGTCCCATGAACTCTGTCTTTCCCCTATATTCTCCCTCCGTCTGTCACTTTCTGGTGCCAGGCTCAGGGAAAAGGCGTGCTATCAGATCCCCTTCTAATCATTTAGGTCATTTTATAATGATTTCATATTCAGTTTTATATGTATACATGATATTTTACACATATTTGTATTTAAATATTTCGTCCCAGAGGTCAAAAACATAATTTTGGTTACTTCTTATTTTAGTAGTTGTGGCCATAATTCCTACCCGCCATAATTACACTGAGCGTTTTGGAATTTTGAACACTAGTAGTTCTATGGAGCAATGTTTTTATGAGTGGATCTCGGACATGATACACACTCCTGCCACCAGCTTCTCCCTATTCTATCGATTAACATCGAAAGGTGTCTGCAGTGGCTGTGGAGAAGACTGCAAGCTACCACACATGGATGTAAACAGTGCATGATTTAAAATATTTAAAACTTTGCAGATGTTTAATCAGGAAGGAAGTGCACTAAACATGCTTGTCCAGGATGCATACAGTGTATTTTGGTGAGATATGCTGGATATAAACATGACTTTTGTTTGTTTATGAGAAAACTCTACAAGGAACCTTTAGCTGCTGAGATCCATGAACACGTGGGAGTATAGTGAAAAAGGTGAACAACATTGTCTGTTGTAAACATCCGTTGCAAATTTACAGACTTTTTTTTCTGTCCAAGTTTGACTTTTCTATCATTCTTGAATACCGTTCTTGACCTAGTAGTTGTGCTTGTCCAAAGTTTTCCTCATTTACCTCATCAGACTTTTGTTTTTTTTTAGCGATTCTGACTTCAGTAATGTCGCTGCGTTCCCAGATTTTCCCAATTACTTTGGTTATCATACAATGTTAACATAACCAATGCACATGAAGGCAAAAATGATAGAAATAGGAGCCAGATTGTAATAAACCAGACTGATCTGTTGACCCTGCTGCAGTGGACCTCAGGTTGGCACTTGGTGTTCCTCTCTCAGTCTGTCCCCTCCCGCCTCAACCAGCAGGCCAGGTGATAAACAGTGCCAGATGTTGCTTGAACCCGGCAGGCAGCAGTGGATGAGAGAGGTGGGAGAAAAGTGGGGGAAGAAGAGGGGAAAAATTTCACCCCCACTCTCTCTTCCTCTCTTTTTCTCTCTCTCTCTCTCTCTCTCTCTCCTCGTAGCCCTCCCCCTTCCAAAGCACCCTCCTCCCCTTTGACAGTGGTTGGAAAATGTGTCTTTGATAGAGAAAAAATATATTTACACTGGGACCCGAACCGTCCGCCAGCTCTCAGAGGGGACTGGGAAGGGGGGTGGGGGTGGGTGTTACACGCAGCTGCTACGAGTTAGTTGCTATTCAGGAACCCATTTATTTTGAGGGAGTTTCCACAGCTGTAAATGACTTCAAATGATACTCTAATACATGTAGTGAATGTTTAAAGTGCCCACTGATGTCTAATATGACATTACGGGGCTGCTGCATTCATTAGTAACACTGATGCTAGGCCTCATATATTTGTCTGTGTGATTTATGTGCCTTGTTTAGAGTCTGTAAAGAGTAGGTTTAGTTGTACCTCGGCAGCAGGTTCCATAGTGAAGAGGAAGAAAAACTACATGTGACAAGGTCCTTGTGACTCTCTGATGGCACAAAGTTGACTCAATGAATATTTAATGATCTCTCTCCAGGTTGCCCGCTCCCTGTCAGTGGGTCACCCTGTTAAATAATGATCTGGGGGTATTTATAGCCATACATGCAGCAGAGGGCAGAACGGATACAGGTTTTTGTCAGAGCCATATCCTTTGTAATTTCACTGATTAGTGCATCTCCAACCAGTGAAATCACCTGGTGCAATGCGTCATCGGAACAAATGGTTTCGGGTTTTCACAGCAAACGATTTAAAACCCCGGAAATATTAATCATGTTCAGACTGCTAATCATTCTAACTTTTGCTTCCACCGTAGTCGTGTTCAAAGTTGAATTGCTTTGTAACTTTGTAGTGTACAAGATCACCATTTACCTGCAATTTTTCCTCACAGCCAGAACCAACATGCTCTCCAGCAGCAGAAGTGATTGGAAATGTTTTCAACTTAATAACACTCCAAACAGAACTTGTGAACTGTGTGAACATCTATTTTCTGACCTTCTGTTTTGTGATTTAATCATGAACAAACGTATACCAACCATAAGTAGAACATAACACATACTAGTATAGCATATGTACACTTAATTACTAGTTTAGTTTGTGCACCTACCTAAAATTCATTTAAATACAACATTTGAATTTGTCCAATACGATTATATACCTTAATGGGATATATAGCAACTGATTCTAAATGTTTAGATTCTATTTCAGTAATTAAGTGCATTTAATGATTTTCCGTTGTTGTTTCACAACCACATGCAGCTGGGTCTCTTGTCTTCTTTTTAGTCCTGATTCGGTCCACGTCTCTTTGTATGTTCAGTTCTTTTATTTTTCTCACCAGCCACCTGTTTTTCTTCAGCTGCCATTTCACCCTGGGCAGGTATATTGTTGTGCAGTGTTGTGGGATCTGGGAGCAGCTGCCCATGGTATTTATATGAACCAGCACTGTTTTCTGTTTTTTGTCACATGTCCAGCTCACAAAAACCAATGATGAAAGCAGTTGAATTCTGCAAGTAGCTGCAGGGAGTTGTTTGAGTACAGGGAGTCATCTAATTCATCCATTATAAAAAATATTGCTTACTGCGGCGTTAATGAGCATGAGTTCATTAGCAACCTTGTTAGCAACCGTTATAAACATGTTCAGATCGGCCTCTTATTAGCAAGATTGTCCAACTTTTCTAAGTAAGTTGTCCTCTTACAACACTCAGTGGTTTTGCAGCTAAACATAAGAAGGATAATATAATGGACATTGCAGATTTATTGACAATAAGTAAGCCTGTGCTACCTGTGCAACTGTTACGCTGTTACGTTTTTATTACTTACTTTTGTGGACTAATTCACACCTGAGGCAGCCCTCAGGTGTGCCCGAGGGCTTTAGTGAGACTATGTAACTTTTGTTTAACAGCTGCCAAAAATGATGATCATGTTAAATGCTAAATGCTAATCTACTGTTAAAGGAGCTATTTGTAAGTTTTGCTATTGCTACATAGCCAGTGTTAGCATTAACAGCTGTTTACTAACCAGTCTAGAGGAAATGTTGTGTTTTCAGCATCAAACTTCATTCCTTTACTCACCAACAGCTGCCTACAGTGGTGGTAAGCAACGCCTCAACATTAGCCACCATAAACTAGTGTTCACACTAGATCAGCTAAAGTTTTAGAAGCGAGATCGTAATAAACTCAGTATCAATGCTTTATGTGTTATTTCTTGCTTTAAAGAATAAGATGAAAAAGTGCAGTTTGACAGCCTAATAAAAATAATTATATTTTCCTCTGACAAAAGTGGTTTAAAAATATAAAGTATGAAAAGCTGCAGTTACTCTATATTGTAGTTTTTCTTAATTAGGATATTTTACATACTATGGCCTTGCACGATTGTGTTCTTCATTCATTAGACCTTTAACAGTCTAATCTCTGTAGGCCTCTGCAGTTATCATAATGTCATGTGTTTATTTCACACTTGAATTTCTCATGCTATGCTTCACTCTCTACATACTGACCACTTTAGAAATCGTTAGGTTTGCCACCTAGTCTGTCCTTCTTTTACCCTGAATAACTGAACTGCCCTGGCCTGCCCTTTGCCCTGACCTCCTGCATGTCCCCCACCTCCCTCTTAACCACTGGCCCCAGAACAGCGCTTCAGACCTGGCTGGGTCTGAGGGTTGCCATTTCCTGCCCCCACACACTAAACCTGTCATTGCCCCAGGCCCACAGACCAGGAATAACTATCTCCAAAACCATGCATGAGTGTTTAAGCATACCCCCAGTAGCTGTGCTAAGCCCCAAATCATTTCACCAGGGAAAGGTCCACCTTTTTTTGTCTTAAGCTTTCACACTAGCTAGCTACTGGCACTGAACAAATACCTATGGGAATACAATCCCAGTGGGCAAGTGACCTAAATGCCAGCCATGTGGGATATGCAGAAGTCGTGACTGGGCTGAGTTGCTCCAGGAATTGCACTTTCAATTATGCCCCAGTGGGGAAGCCATGTTTCATACGTGAGGACAGTTGAGCAACAGATGAATCTCGTGTTAACGACGCCATAACTACTCCCAAAGTTTCAACAACTCACACAGTCGGCAAAGAGCATTCAGACCTGCTTTGTCAAATGGGGATTTTCTTTTCTTACAGGAACAGCTCACAATGTGGCTTCTTTCTGCGTTCTTTCATTGCTGGAAGTAATCATTATAATAACACAGATTTTACACAAGCTGGCATTCAAGTTCTGATACAAATGCATTGCATAAGTTATTTGTGAATATGAAAGGTTCATGGCTTAACACATTCCATGGAGTGACAAAGGCAGCTGCGCAGATGGTGAAATCCATGTGTTGCTGTTTCTATTACTCACCGTTAGACCGGCATATTCAGAGGTCAGACTAAAGATAGAGAAAAGTCTATATCCATGCTAACCCTGTGAGGATATAATGATTGTTACACGACAGAAAACAAAATTGTTGGATGTTAAAAAATGGAGAGACAACTTTATTTTAGGATCTGTTTGAAAAAAATTATTAGTCTAGTCTCAGGGTGGTGCCAAAGTAGCCTGGTTCCAGACCTTCGTTTCACCGCCCACATCTCTGTGATTCAAATACATCTGGGGGTGGTGTTGTCATTGCCAGCTGTCTCCTTGGTTGGAAAAACAGTCAAGCCAATCAAAACTTTAGGCTGAATTAAGAATGGCAACATCATCTTCTGCGCCAGAGCAAGAAAAAATGGCAACAGAAAAATTGGAACAAAAATAGCGACAAGTGTGGATGAGATGCTGTTGTAAGCCCACGCACAGAATTATCAAGTCATAAAGTGGCATATTTCTGCAGTCGACATGATAAACCTGAGAAGAACTTCTCGAGACAAGTGTTACTGCAGCTTCTATGTTGAGTGAAAATGTCGAAAAGGATGACTATCTCCATTGTTACTGATTGGTCAGGCCAAATAATTCTTTCTCCCAAATACAACTTAGCTGACATTAACACAAGGACAGACGGAATAATGAAGTGAAAACAAAGTCGCAGTACAGTGATTACCATTGCTAATGACAGAGGAAAGGCTATGCTTTTGCTTAAATTGACTATAATGAATAGTTTATATAAACACTTTGCAGCTCCCCTTAGCTCTATGTAACTTGCAGGTTCAAATTAAAATTATTTATCTGTACGGTGGCCATTGTAGGACACGTCTGACTCAGCTCTTTAAGGTCAGACTTGGCTCAAATTTTGTCCAAGCTGTAATGCACCTGACTCAGGTGTACGTGAACTCTGCCTTGCTTTGAGCGTAGCATGCAGTTTGACTGCCAATTAACTGTAATATTTAGCACATTAACTTGCATGTTCATTTTTGTTTTGTTATGTATCGCCTTTTAGCATTCTTGCGTGTTAACATGCTAACATTTAGCATGTAATGTTTTTTAGCATGTAATGTTTAGCTTGATAGCATGTGGACACTTAGCATAGTAACCTGTTAATGATTAGCATTTTTGAATTTTATGTAAGCGTTCATTTCCGAGTCCAGCTGATGCTAGTGTGAATTAGTTTAGAGCTGAAGTGTTTGACACATGGAAACTTTGACCTGTATATGGCGCTGTTTGTGGTGGAATCACTGAGTTATTTAGATCTTATCCGCTGGGATCTAAGAATATCTGTACCAAATTTCATGGTAATACATCCATAGTTATGTAAAAAATGTCCCCCTGGACCAAAGTGTTTGACCTCGCTGTAGTGTGTCTAACAAACAACATGGTCTTCACATAAACTATGTGGCTCCCTGATGAGACAAACGACAACCATCGATACATTTGCTTTCTATTAACCACAAGCATCAATACAAAATGGCATTTGTGGCCAAGAGTACAAATTTGATTAGAGAAAAGCTGCAGTGCGTTTTGAATTATTGAGTGTGTGATTATGTGTAGCTCGCAGACATACCATTTTAAGGCCCCAGAGTTGGGTTTGCATGCACAAGATATTTTGATAGCTCAGTAAATGATTGATTCACAGCGGGAGTCTCAGTGTGCTCTCTTGCCAGGCATGTGCACGTACAGAATGTACCATAATGCGTGTGGTTAATGTGGGCAGATATTCCAGTCTCTGTGTAGGCTAAGTTGATGAGCCCTGTCTCCTCCTGTGGCTTTTGTAATCTCTGCTCAGCAGACACGTGATGTGTATTTGCTTGTCTTTTTGTAAGAGAAATTGGCCTTTTCTAGTTAAAGTCCTATTGACCATTGATTGTACATTCCCTTTTAGTTCCCTGTGTTTTTGATTATATTAATGGCTTATTTTTGTGTTAGACGTTATTTTTTAGCATTGATTAGAGCTGTTAAATATTCAAAGAAGGTTAATCTGTATTCTGGTAGAGATCATACTCCACAAGACCTTGCTTGTGATGTCATTACAAACTATTCAACTACTCAAGTCTGAGTTACATTTTCACATTCATTTTCAAGCCCTTGGCTAGATGGACTGATTGGTTGATGGCAGATCTGCATATACAGTGTATGTGGATTGACACTGCTTGCCCCTAAAATCCACCTCAACCTCAGCTTCATGATTTAATCAGCGTAGTGTGGCTGAGAGACTGGAAAAAGACAGACAGAGGATTGGAATCTGTAGAAACCATTAACATAAAGACATCTCCGTCCCGTCCTCTCACTGGCTGCTACATGGCTTCTCTGCTCCTTTGAAAAAGGAGTTTTGGGCACTATCTTGATCCATAAAGATCAGTTCTGCAGCTTGAAGCCAGATGATATATAACTCTGATTGCTTTGCTACTGGCCAACCTGGCAGGCGGCAGACAGGGTGTGTGTATGGTTGGGTTTTCAGAAAAATGGCTTTGAATGTAGAAAAACATAGTTTAATGCGATCCAGGGGAATATGTAAGAAATATGTTTATGTACTCCTTTCACTCTTAACACATTCCAGCATCTGGGGTAAGAACAGATAATAAGGCCAAAGATCATTAATAATAACACTAATATTGGTATTTATAATAATAATGATTTATATCACCTTTCCAATCACAGTTAGATAGCTTTCCACAGACTTTAACGGAAGCAAAAGTGACATTCTGTTTTATAGAAGTAGACAGAAGAAACAGTGATGAGGTTTCACTTATAAACAGGACTAGGTCAAAACCTAGTATGTGGCTGGACCACTTATGGTCAACGTGTGAAACTGAGGACGTAGTTGAAGACTTGCAGAACCACAGTAAGTAATGAATATCATTGCGTCATATTTGCATCCTGCTTAATGTCAGCGAGTTTCAGCCGTTAATCTGTTTGCTTCTCTCCTACTCTCTGTGCTCACATATGCAGTATGATGCAGGTGACTGCACGTAACAAGAGGTGTAGCCCTAAGCCCACAGTTGGCACCCACACATAGTCCAGCCATATGCCATCTTTATACCTAGTCTTATTCGAAAAAAGGTCTCTTAATCTAGTGACAAATGTGCTTAGTTGGCAAAACTGCAGGCTGTAAATGCCCCCATAATAAAAACAGTTTCATTCATTTTGAAAAAGCAATGGCCAATGGGGAAACTCAAACTCAGTCACATGGTATTCAGCTGACCAATGGTAGAAATATGATCACTCAGTCAGTCACTTAGTCATTCACTCACTCAGTCAGTCATTGACATTCACAGTTATAGGGCTGGCCCAGCTGTTGTGGCCCAGGCAAAAGTGAAATGGAGATTTAGCCAAGAGAGCTAAAATTCAGTGTTACAAATCCATTGTAAACACTGGAAGGCAGCTCCATTATTTATAAGCTGAGAGTAAACAATGTTTTGCCTCACCACATATCTGGATAATGCAACCCAAATAACGGAGAGCAGATTTGGAGAAATGATGCCTAATGTAGAGTGAAATTGGAAGTTTCATGCTGGCCCATTATATTATAACATTTATCTTCTTCAGAACAGAATAATAGCATTATAATAAAGATTTCTAATACACAAGGAATTGATTTGCATTACCTAATGCCAAAAGAAAGATACTGAGAATGAGCATGAAAGACGAGCATATTTTTCACCCCCAGCATCTGTGTGTAGGCGATAAGGTGTCTTTCTTTCAGTTTGAAGAGTACTTGATGTTGTATAGTCTTGCAAAAGGGGTGAGTGGTAAGTGTTATTAGCCAGTAACGTAGTGCATAAGTAGGTTCATATTATTATGTGGCAGCTTCCGCAACGTGCGGAAGAATGAGTGATAAAATGTTAATGTTCAGTCCAGGAATGGCCAAAAAAATTGTACAGGCTACTTTAATACTTTGTGTAATCTGTGTACACAAATGATTAATTCAAGGTTACAAACGACTAATTCTTATAAACAAATGTAAAAACATGTTCACCATCCAAACATGGTAATGTTACCATCTTAGCATTTAAACAAGCTAATGTGCAAGTGCATATTAACATCATTGCTAAATGTGACATTCAAGATTTAGCCAGCTAAAATCCTATAGCTGTTTAACATGTAAATTAACATGCTAATTTTAGCCCACTTAAATTCAAACATTAACATGCAACTCAGTTAATGGGAATTGTACAGATCATTAACTTTTTTGAGTCATGGGAGGATGTGCTGGCATCTGAAGGAAAAAACAGAGTAATGCATCTTAATGAAGATGAGTCATTTGCAAAATCCATATTATGTGTTTATGTTGTGTCTGTGAGACGAGAATGGATCAGAAGTTCATCTTTAAGCAGTCCTTATTACTGTTTAATTTAAATATTGGCTACACTGTCTCATTGTCATTCGAGTTATAGACTCTTAAAATGTGGCATCTGTTAACTTTGGCAACAAACGACAGCCTGGATGGAAAATAGTTCCAAAAATTGCAGTTGGGCCCTGGTTTCGGTCCACTTAATGAACCTACCTGAAAATCAGCATGTATACTTGACTTTGAGTTGTCTGTACATTGAATCAAGGAGCCATGTGTAGGCTGCCTGTCCACTCCAGACAGGTTGGGGTTTGGTTTAGGATTTGGGTGGGAGGTGTTCTTGTAGAATCTGATGAATGGCTGCTTGTGCAAACCTGGGTGGGAAGGGCCAATATGGATTGGCCTTTTTACCTCGGCAACCCCATCAGCTCGTAATTGGCACCATATGTCAAGCACACAGACCTCTCCATAATGTGCACTTCTCACATTCAGTGCTCACCCACATGAGCCCACAGAAAGGTTGACCCTCAACACCATTCAGGGATTAAACTATATATTATACTATTTTTCTTTTTTCCTTTAGAGATGAGCCATACTTAATTGATTTTGAAAAATATTAGTATTGTAAATGTATAGTTTAGATGAGATTAAAAAAGAAACAGATTGTAAAAGGCAGATAATTTTCTCATTTACTGATCTGCTTAAATTAAGTTTATATTAAACAATATCGTCTCTCCACAAACACAGATCAGAAATCTAGAATTAGAATTAGAATGTGAAGAGGAAACTCATGAATGAGCTGCATATTATCTACAAATGCCACTGTGAGTAAGAAAAATACATCACAAAATGGTTAAACAACAGCTGTTACATCACAAATCGATATTTTAAAATATATTTTCTTCAGGTGACAGCTCTCTGTTTTTGTGAGTCTCAGCTTTGTGGAAAGATGCTGCGAAACAAAGCGTACTATTTTCACGCCAGTTGGTGTCTTCAGTTTCTTTTGTGCTACTTCACAGCCAATCAGAGCGCTCCCTTTTAGTGACTGCCTCTGCTGCTGATGCAACAAGCTCAGCTGGCTGCATGGGTGGCAGTAAGAGCAGATTAGTGCCAACGGTGCCAGACACACTGCAAAAACTATGGGCAGTGGACCATCCCAGCAACAGAGCTACAGAGGCTGATGGCTGAGTTGGCTTGCTGTGTCTAAGACCGTACATGAGCACTCACGGCATAACATAACACATGATTTAGATGTTCCAGACCAACATCAAGATCAGAAAAAAACGTGGGCAGACCCCGTAATGGCTTTCTGAAACTTCAAGTCTGTAACATACAAAACCTTTTCAAACGGTCTAAAGATTTTGTCGCTGCTTTTTTAGTGTGAGAGGCGATAATGACAACTGTCCTATGAGATGTCACTATTGTCAATGCATGGCACTTACATGGAAAATAGCGTCAGTGCTATTCACTGCAAGAGATGGGGAGAAATTGCTAGTGCCCTCAAACACCCTGGTGAGCAAAATGTCAGTGATTTGATAAATCAATAACACTAGCCAACAGCAATTGACTGACATGCCTGTCAGTCTGTGTATGGGAGAGAGGTGGGTGCTGACAGCATTGTTGTGACTGTAAATGAGCCTGACTGTATGAATGCCGAGCACACGTCATTGTTGTCTCCCTTTTCGAGTGTGTGCAGTTATGAAAACAAGACGAGATTTTCATACTGACCTTTTAACCCTTTTACATCAAGGCCCTGTGACTGCACAATATGTGGAACCTTTGTATACCAAGCCTTATAACACACAATGTCTGTGTTTACATAAGACACGGGCACAGGTCAAGCAGTGTGACTCATAAGTGGGTGGTGTTTATCTTTAATACACCTACACCTGCAGGCTGAAGGCTGTGACTCTTATCCGGGGATTATTGTGAACTTTTGTCTGAACCTGGTCTGACGTGTTTGAATTAAAAGGCAGAGACTGAAACAGTTGCCTGGGGTAGTATTAAATCACTCCCAAACAGATATCGTGTGCATTTGTTTTGTTTCTGCAAAGTATATTTATTCTTGGATCATGCAAATAAAATTGATTTAGTTTCATCGAGAGAGACTGTTACATAGAACTAAAATTTAAATTGCCTGCAGGACTTTACTTTCAAAAAGGATAAAGAGGGAGAAAAAAATAAAGCTTAAGTCCATATCAGTTTCATATCAAACAAATGTGCATTGTTAAAATGCAGGGATTATTTTCATGATCCACTAAATCCATTTATGAAATTTAAGGGTCCATATCACTGAATCAAATTGAAAACCTGAATATTACCCCAAATTTTGACTGTGTTGGATTTTGTGTCCATTGGAAGCATTTTAGAAGCAGCACGTCCGCTCCTCAGCAGCAACATTTCCAATGGAGTTTGAAGTTGTTTTGCCAACCTTTTTTTTTTTTTTTTTTTTTTTTGCATTTTACAGCATATTTGCAGTTTATTCAGATGTGGTAACAGATGCGTTGTGGCTATACTTGACTCACATCCCCCTGCTGTCTGGTACAGTGTCCTAATTTCCTGACTATTAGTGTGTATATTGGCAACAGTAAAAACATCACTCTGTATCCCTCCCTCACTCTCTTTCTCTGTCCTGGGCAGGTGACCAGTCTGTTTACAGGGTTCATGTGCTCTGAAAGATGTCACAGCACAGAAAAGGGGGTAGAATTAGCGTGTTCACTTTGGTGTCACGTTGACATCACTGCCGATCGGTGCCACGGCCGATAAATACCCGCGACTACTACTCCAGAAGAATTTGGCCTGGGAGTGAACGCTGACTGTACCCTTTGCTATTGCTGACATAAGCCCGATGTTAGTGAGTCAAGGTGGGTTTTATGACCAGTGCAAAAGAGGCTTAAAAAGCAAACGCAAAATTGTATCTCCCAAATGGTCAAACTATTCTTGTCTGAACATTCACACCAGAATTTCATGCTCCAGAGATGTGAGCTGCTCCAGCAAAAATATCTGCTGGTGGACATTGGCAGACCAGTTAGAGTGGCTGAAAGCCGATATATACCCGACTTTATACGTTTTTTTAAGATTTCATTTGTTTGTGAATTTGTGTGTATATGTGGTCTGTGTGTGTGTGTAGCCTACATCTTTAGCGTTTAACGCCAGAGATTTAATGATGAGTAATTCCCTTAAAAGGTAGGTTTAATGAAATTGGCACCGGGTGCGTACAATACGTGCTCTGCCTTCACATGAACCAGTAGAATGTTTCTAATCTGTAGTGCTTGTAATGAGGAGAAATAGATAAGGTTTTTCCAGTCCCTGCTCTCACGAGTGTCTGTGCAGTGATAACATACTCTGCCTACACTTTTTCTTAACCACTTCTTTCTCTTTCACATTGTCCTTGCTTAGAGGACTGCTCAGCCAGCAAGCTTTACCGGACTCTCTCAACAGTGGTATGTGGTCTGTATTTGGCCAGCCTTCCACCCCTCTCAGGACTGAGCAGAGTTGAGGACATTCATTATCACACCTCAGGGGCTGGCTGAATAATGGCTTTCACCTTTGATAGCGGACAAGGACCGATGAGTCGACTCCTTTTGTTCCGAAAGGCCACGCAAGATGAAAGGATGCTCTAGTTCTCCACTTTTTTTTTTTTTTTACCATCTCTTCTGTTTCACCAACTCAATAGAAACTTTATCTTCAAAAATTTATGAAATTGTTCCACCAGTAGAATAAAAAAGGACTGAACCTTTTTTTTTGTAACATGTTCTAGACTTTTTTTTTAACCAGTTGAAATAAAATGCTGAAAAGTGGATATGATTATCAGCACAGTAAGACTGTACCAGAATTTACAAAAATGTAATCCATGCAAATCCAAAGCTTTCAAGGCTGTCTCTTTTACATGGACTGGAAGAAATTTACTCTGTTTCTTCACCACATCTTCCCCGACATTGTTTTCTGAAGGAATTTCTGAGAGTGCACGAGAGGCCGCTCAACCACACATAAGGCTCAGTCAATGTAGACAGACAGATGGCAACCACAGAATTAGGGTTCGGCAGATTGTAGAGGTGTGAATTATGTAATCTTTGTAAACTGATCTGCGCGCGTGTGTGTGCGTGTGTGTGTGCGTGTGTGTGTGTGTGTGTGTGTGAGCTCGGTATTTGGCTGTGGGTCGTGCACAGATAGCTGCCAGGCTTTGGCACTGTAGATTTTTTTTCAGGCTATGAGATGAAATGCTGAAAGCTCCCTGGGGGTGCAGGGCGCACAGGGAGATCGGGTTCACCACCGTCTCCCTGCCCTTTCACTGTAGTCGGTGTTAACTGAGAAAGATTATGAAAAGTTAGGCGTGTATATGCTTTCTTCCTTCCTCTGTGCCCTGGGAGAGTTGATAGACAACAGACAGCACATCCATTGTTTAGCTAGGTGTAGTTTCTCCTCCGCTCTGCTGCAGATGCATGGAAAACTGGGATCCAACCTCGGGTGTTTGGGAATGGACAGGAAACCCCTCTCAGCCCCCCCC